>NW_027507892.1:8545798-8935798 GCF_037356315.1 Lithobates pipiens | reverse complement strand
TGTTTGGGGACCTGGGTCCTGCCCCAGGGGACATGTATCAATGCAAAAAAAGTTTTAAAAACTGCAGTTTTTTCGGGAGCAGTGGTTTTAATAATGCTTAAAGTGAAACAATAAAAGTGTAATATTCCTTTAAATTTCGTAATTGGGGGGTGTCTATAGTATGCCTGTAAAGGGGCACATGTTTCCTGTGCTTAGAACTGTCCCTGCACAAAGTGTTATTTCTGCAGTAAAAAGGTTTTTCAAAATCACTCGCGGCTATAATGAATTGTCGGCTCCCCGTAATACAGAGAACAGTCATTGAAAGTCATTGATAAAAAAAAAAGCGTGGGGTTCCCCCAAATTCAATTACCAGGCCCTTCAGGTCTGGTATGGATATTAAGGGGAATTCCACGCCAAATTTAAAAAACAAATGGCGTGGACTGCACCCTAAAAATCCATACCAGACTCTTTACCTGAGCACGCAACCTGGCAGGCCTCCTGAACCATACCAGGCCACATGCCCTCAACATTGGGAGGATGTTTTGGGGGTCTGTGACCCCTCAAAGCACCATGTCCCCATGTTGATGAGGACAAGGGCCTCCTCCCCACAACCCTGGCCGGTGGTTGTGGGGGTCTGCAGGCGGGGAGCTTATCAGAATCTGGAACCCCCTTTAACAAGGGGACCCCCAGATCCCGCCCCCCCTGTTTGAAATGGTAAGGGGGTACAAAAGTACCCCTACCATTTCACAAAGAAAGTGTAAAAGAATGTTAAAAAAGACAAACAAATTTTTGAAAAAGTCCTTTATTAAAAATAAAAAAAATTAAAAAAAGATTCCAGCGGTGGTAATCCACTCTTGCTATCCAGCGACGGAGGATCATCTCTCTGGCTTTCAGCGATGGCTGATCTGATCCAGCGACGTGATCTCTACCTCCAGTCCAGCGCAGCGCAGTCCATCCATCCTCTGGCTCCACTGGCGGAGACACTGTGGGAATCCCGGCAGCCTGACATTTCTTATATGAGGAGGGAGGGGCCAACCGTCACCTGACCCCGCCCCCTCTGACACAGGGGGGGGCCAGGATCTGGGGGTCCCCTTGTCAAAGGGGGCTTCCAGATTCTGATAAGCCCCCCTCCCACAGACCCCCACAACCATCGGGCAGGATTGTGGGGATGAAGCCCTTGTCTTCATCAACATGGGGACAAGGTGCTTTGAGGGGTCACAGACCCCCAAAGCATCCTCCCAATGTTGAGGGCATGTGGAACCCCACATCATTTTTTTTTTAAATTTGACTCGGGGTTCCTCTTAATATCCATACCAGACCTGAAGGGCCTGGTAGTTGATTTTGGGGGAACCTCATGCTTTTTTTTTTATCAATCACTTTCAATGACTTCTCTGTATTACGGGAGCCGACAATTCATTATAGTCGCGAGTGATTTTAAATGACTTTTTTTCCTGCAGAAATTACACTTTGTGCAGGGACAGTTCTAAGCACAGGAAACATGCGCCCCTTCACAGGCATACTATACACACCCCCCAGGTACGAAATTTAAAGGAATATTACACTTTTATTGTTTCACTTTAAGCATTATTAAAATCACTGCTCCTGAAAAAACTTCCATTTTTAAAACTTTTTTTTGCATTGATACATGTCCCCTGGGGCAGGATCCAGGTCCCCAAACATTTTTTAGGACAATAACTTGCATATTAGCCTTTAAAATTAGCACTTTATATTTTGAACGCTCGAGTCCCATAGACTTTTAATAGGGTTCTAAAGTTCACACGAAATTTAGCTCTGTTCGCAGGTTCTGGTGCGAACCAAACCGGGGGGGGGGGGGGGTGTTTGGCTCATCCTTATTCACTAGGTCCCCCTGTGTGGTTCTGGGATTTTTGCTCACCGTTCTTGTGATCATTATGACCCCACGGGGTGAGATCTTGCGTGGAGCCCCAGATCGAGGGGTGGTCTTGCATGTCTTCCATTTTCTAATAATTGCTCCCACAGTTGATTTCTTCACACCAAGCTGCTTGCCTATTGCAGATTCAGTCTTCTCAGCCTGGTGCAGGTCTATAATTTTGTTTCTGGTGTCCTTCGACAGCACTTTGGTCTTCACCATAGTGAAGTTTGGAGTGTGACTGTTTGAGGTTGTGGACAGGTGTCTTTTATACTGATAACAAGTTCAAACAGGTGCCATTAATACAGGTAATGAGTGGAGGACAGAGGAGCCTCTTAAAGAAGAAGTTACAGGTCTGTGAGAGTCAGAAATCTTTCTTGTTTGTAGGTGACCAAATACTTATTTTCCACCATAAATTGCAAAGAAATGCTTTCAAAAATCAGACAATGTGATTGTCTGGATTTGTTTCCACATTTTGTCTCTCATAGTTGAGGTATACCTATGATGACAATTACAGGCCTCTCTCATCTTTTTAAGTGGGAGAACTTGCACAATTGGTGGCTGACTAAATACTTTTTTGCCCCACTGTATATAAGACGCGAGAAATGGTTAGGAGGCACTGCAATCAACTCCTCCGTCCTTCGTTAATTGCTTTAGTTTATTGATGCTTGCATTTATTTCTTGAACAACCTCTTGAATATGAAATATGTTTGACTTTCTTCTCTTATTTCAGCAAAAAGTTAAAAGTATCAGTCCACAGACACAGGGAGCTGTAGCAATACTGAAGACAATTTGCTCTATAAACTGTACAATTTAAAGAAAAAGTTTGTGATAATACTTGGATTTCTGCACGAATATCTCCTAAAATGTGGCAGAATATTCAATTATAGACAAACACAATCTACAGAAAATAATAATCAATTGTATACCATATATGCAACAGTGGGAGACAGATATATGCATCTTGCTTGAACTCCCTGATTGGCAAGACATCGTCACTGACCTGATCTAAAATATCTATCAACACCACCCTAACAGATTCAAATATAAGTAAATAGATAAAATACAAGCAGCAGCAAGAATTGCTTTGGCGAGAAGTTGGAACCAACCCACAATGGCCTTTGACCACTTTAGACAAAAACTGAATTGGATTATGATTAATGACAAACTCACATGTTCTCTTCAGAACAATCAAGCTAAGTCTCACAAGATGTAGGATCCCTGCATTAGATTAGATTAGATCTCTACGTATTGACAAGGTCTCAGGAACACCCTCCTGTCGGGTTCAGGTATACCCTCATTCCTTACTCCTTTTCCTTCTACTCTCTTTTTTCCTACTCTTTTTTATCAGTTATATATTCAATATGATATGAATAGTTATGAAGCCACAAGTCTACATCATAGCGCCACCACGACCAACAAAAGGACTAGGGGCATTTTTAGCAAATTCCTTGAAGAACAAGAATCACAATAGGTCTATCCCAGTCTAGCTTTTTTATGTTCCTCCTTTCCTCCTAGTTATATACCGTTCCAAGGGCTTGGTCAATTGTTTGTTATGTATTCAACCCTACTTGACTTGTTGAATTTACTTCTAGTGTGACCATTGTTCTACTTGATATATATAAAGTTTTCTTCGTTGAGGGAGAATTATGGTTTTTATTGTGACCTATTCTGCCACCTTTTTGTAAAAAACTCAAAAAAAGATTTAAATATAAAAACAATTGAAGTTGTTATGCCTTTACTAACCATTTTGCTTAAATATTCATAGTTAAGGCTACAACATTTTATGAGCACTTGTATTTGAAACGATAGTATCTACTATTCCACCAAACATTTTCTAGTTCTGCTGATAAGACATTGGAAATGGTTAGGAGGAACTGCAAACTATTCATCCTTCCTTCATAAATGATTTCAGTTTATTGATGTTTCTTGGATTTATTTCCAAAATATTCTCTTAATGGCATGACAGAGCACATAAGTTGGGTTAAGGTTTGGTCTCTTTGGTCAAGAAGGAGTGACCTGTCACTCCTTTTATGGTGCTTCAGTTGACAAACCACTTCACTGATAATATGTAAAATTTCCTCATGCAATTTTCAAACCATTGATAGGAAGCCACCCATGGTTTCAGGCAGTAAAGCAGCCCCATAACAGGGTTGGCATATTTTTTATTTGTTTTTTATATTTTTGTTTGTAGTCTTTTTCTAAGTTACTTGTAAAAACTAGAAATAGAAATAGCGAAGAGTTTGCACATAACAACAAATGACATTTCATTTTTAATTGAGGATATGAAGCAAGGAATGTCACTATAGGCCAGTTTTCCATATCTGTGGAAAGCTTCCTTTAATGCATAGAGCCTGTGATGCATGTGTAGCACCCTCTAGCTATTGTACTAGTGTGCATAGCTAGCTGATTGTGTAGGTAAATTGGCTTGGCTGAGAGCCAGGCCTGAGTTGAATCTGGGTCAGGGTTGAGTGACTCTGGGAGGATAGATGACTCAGCAAGCAGCATCTCTGGTGCCCCCCCTTGTTCTGGGACCTTGGAGAAGCTTCCAGATGTAGTGGGAGGAGGCTAGAAGGAGTTGCTTGGCATATTAATGAGGGCCCCAGCCAATCCCTAGCAAATGGGTTGGCAGGGGGCAGGCCACTTCATAAATAGGTATGACTCATGCCAGCAAGGGGATGTTGGGTGGAAGAAGGAGATGGAGTGCTGAGGAAGCTGTCTGTGGCCCTTGAGGATGCTCCCTACTCGGGGGGGGGGGGGGGGGGGGTGACCAAAGGCCTGGGTCTCCGGTGCTGAATGGATCCACTACAACACATGGAGGAACCCCTTCCTGGAGCCACAGGAGCCAGGAAAGGACAGAGATAGCAGGTCAACACGCCTGAGAGATCTCCTGAGAAGTCAGCTGGGTGGGCTGGTGAGTATTTAGTTTGGTAGGACTGTGGAGAGAGTGTCAGTCTGTGGGGGCTAAGGAGAAGCTAGCCAGGAGGGCTAGTGAAAGAGGCAGCTGCAGCCAGTGCCTGAAGAAGTGGTGCTGGTATCAGGCTCTTGCTCAAAATTTACTGTTTCAGATCCACTATCAGTGTGCCACCGGAGTACTGCAAGCAGGTGAGTGTATATAAACTGTATATATGAAAAATTGTCCCTGGAATTTTCAGAAGTCAAGTGGATGGGATGCCCCCAATCCCCATCCAAGTTCTAATCCCTCAAAAAAATAACAAAGTACTTACCGTATTTGCCGGCGTATAAGACGACCTTTTACACTTAAAAAAACTGGCCGAAAATCGGGGGTCATCTTATACGCCGAATCAGCCCCTCCGATGCCTGCTGAGGGTTCGGTAATACTGTATGTAGCTTCGGCTACATACAGTATATACCGCTGAGCCAATCCCAGCGAGCGATGTATTCAAATGAATACAGAGCCTGCTCGGATTGGAGCAACAACCTCTGCCAATCCGAGCAGGCTACTCTGTAGCCTGCTCGGATTGGCTTTGAGAGTCAGAGGCGCGGGCTGATGATGATACAGCCTCTGCCAATCCAAGCAGGCTTTGTATTCATTAATAGAATACATCGCTCGCTGTGATTGGTTCCAGCAAAAGCAGGAAGAAAGATATGGCGCCAGCTCCTGCTTCAGCAAGGACGGACGGAATATCAAGCGTCGGAAGCCTTGGAAGGGGGTCGTCTTATACGGTAAGTACAAGAAAAAAATGCTTATACAACAGTAAGATTAGGGGGTCGTCTTATATGCCCGGTCGTCTTATACACCGGCATATACGGTAGCTGTTTTCTGACTCTGGAATGAGTGTGAAAATTCAGTGTACCTAGCTGTGCAGGGCGGGGTATACCAGTTACTTGCGGCTCCTTAAGGGGTGCGCTACATATGTTTCTTCCAAAGACTTCAGTTTTTGTCTTATCCTTCCATAGAAAATTGCCAAGGGTGCATTGAACATCCAGGTGAGTTTTTGCGATGTATGAACACCATTCTTCACCATTTTTGTTCACACTTTTTTCTATAGTGAACATGATACACGTAACATGACTAATGAACTTCAACGATTATCACATATCATGTAGCCTAAAGTTCTTCACTACCTCCTTTACTACTGCATGCTGCATGTTCACAAAAATCTCTACCGGACGCTGAGGACCATAAAAAATAGCAACAGTATGGTTTTCCTCATGTTGTATGTAGTTTGTCTTTCTGTTCACTGATGAACATCCAGGTCTTTATGATTTTTTTTTCTTTTGTATTTTTTAGGATTAGATTATTATTCTTTGTACTATATCATGCCTTTTTGTTATGATGACTCATGTTAAAGCAGACCTCAACCCTCCCCACTAACTTTCCATCACACTGTTACTCCTGTCCTCTCATTGTCACATTTATTTAATATATATTTTTACCCATAACTTTTGTTTGGGGACCCCTCCTGGCAATGCTGATGTCCCAGTAGTCTGCAGCCTCCTAGAAGATTGGCGTAATGCTTCTCAGAAGGCCTCAGTGTACTCTACATTGCAAGTACCAGTCTGTGTCATCAGGGGGCAGACTGTTTTTTCCTGGTTCCTGCAGCTGGCCCCCTGATGAAGCACTGCAGAACATGGATGTCATCAGGGGGCAGGCTGCAAGAACCTTGAAGAGACACCTGGCTCCCTGGTATAAGTGAAGGAGATGGTGGCACGGGACCTGGCATGTGGGGATGGATAAGCAGATTGTAGCAGGACAACACTGGATTTGCTAGATGTGTGAGTATGTAATTTGAGGATAACCCAAGGAACAAGATAAAAGGCGTCTAAAAAAAGAAACATCATCTTTAAGGTTAGAAGGCATTTTATGAGCCAGAAAGCCTGGCAATTTCAAAAGGTTTACAAATGTTTTGCAGTATTTATTTATTTATTTTTACTTTCAAAATGTTCCTTTATTGAGACATATAATCAGTACAAGATACAACGGTTGTCCAGAATGGACCAAATCAAGACATACAGCACAGGTAATCAGTAATCCAGTTGAAGGCGACCATTGATAGTCTCCACCACCTCAGCCCAATACCCGACGATCCTGGGGCAACTCCAAAACAGGTGAAAGTATGTCCCTACGTCATTCTGGCACCGGGGACAGTCTTGTGATCTCTGCGGGTAAACCTTATGAAGCCTTTGGGGGGTGTAATAGAGCCTGTGGAGGAACTTAACCTGAATCAACTTCTCTCTGGAACAGATCAGTATAGAGGCACTATTAGCCAAGCAGTCATCCCAGTCCTCCCTGTCTAAGACAGGTATGTCCGCCCTCCACCTATCCCAGAGCTTCTCCAACTTGGTAGATTCTCTTTTCAGCAGGTCCAAGTACAACGCAGATAAAGGCTTCCTGAGTTCCTCCTGAGCCAACAGTTCCTCCACAGGGTCCATAGTAAGGTTGGGTATCGTCGGAAACTGTGCCAGAGCAGCATGTCGCAGCTGAAGGTACCGAACCCCCCCCCCCCCCCCCCCCCATACAAACGTTCCCACGCATTTGTCCAGTTCTATAAAAAGGGAGTTAGGAATCCAGACCGGGCTGTTGCGGAACATGTATATAAACTGCAGTATTTGCTTTGACCACATAATCAAAGGTTTATAAATGAAAAATTCCTAGAAAAATGCCAACAGCCCGAGCTTATTTTAATACCGAGGAGTTGCACCGTCACATAAAATGAAGAACACAAATCATGCATTATAAAGCCATGCATTTTGGAGATGACAACAGACAACTCTGTCCAATGAAGATTCTTTAAAAGAAGAAATATCACTGAGTTTCTTGCGCAGGTTGTATGTACCCTGTAATTTTGTGATAGATGCTTTAACAGCAGTTGTTCAGCAAGAATGCGTAAATATAAATAGCGATTAGAGGGTAGAGATTCACATTTGTATGAGTAAATAAATGTAAAAAACGTGACAATTCAAGCAAGTAAAATTGTAATTAATAAAAATAATGTTGTAAAAACAGCACAACAAAATTAAAACAAAGGCATAAGAAGATACGCCTTTGTTTTAAATACACCGACATGTTACTGATGAGTCTTTCAGATCAGCACTCATGTCCACCGAACATCACCGGCATTTTTATTTAACCAAAGAACAATATCTATGTGTGTTGTTTCACATGAAGGCACAAAAAATGTTTTTCACTACTTACTACACAGCAAGATATCTCTAAAGGTAGATACTGAAAATAATGGAGAAAATAATGAGAATAAAAGGCTAGAGTACAGGTGTGTGAAGGGGGTGTGTCAGGTGTGCCTGGGCACACCTTAACCACTGCGTACAGTGCCAATTCCCCCAATTGCCTGAGCTTCCCTCTATGTTGCATCCCCCCCCCCCCCGCCGTTCTGCTGGCTTCCTTCCTCTCTTCTCCCTCCTGTTCCGACGGGGGATGACTGGGGGATAGGGCTAGTAAATATGTCACTTAATGGGCCCTTCCTTTTCTAAATGAACACAGTGAACACATTCACTCACTGTGTTCATTCAAAATCGGAAGCATAGTAAACTGTGTTTACTATGTTTCTGTTTGTGAATGAACAGAAAGCCTCTCAGCACAGAGCACTTCCCATTCATTCACTGTCCAGAGCATCTGAGGCTGCAGAGAAAGGAAATGTGTGTTTGAGCTTTTGGGGTGCACACCCTAATGCAAAAGGCTGTAAACACCTATGGGCTAGAGGTAGTTTGCACTCCAGTGTGTCTCAAACAAAATCACACCCAACTATACAAAAATCACTATACAAACGTTCAGCACTCCACATGTGTGCAGGACCTCATGATGATCATCAATGACTCCTTCTGCATTAAATTGTATTGTAATTATACTGTCTGCCCTGGTGTTGTAAAGTGCTGCGCAAGCTCTTGGTGCTATATAAATCATGTATAATAATAATAATAATAATAATGTAGTGCTGGCTCCTGACGAGCAGGCGCTATAAGTTTTTATAAAGTTAATTTGCCTGAAACTACAGTTGGGTTTCGGGACTATTTCTCCAAATTCCTGGTCTCAGTACCAGTCCAGCTGGGTTGCACTGGTTTCTCCTTGACCGCAGGTGTCGCTGTCACCACCGGCAAGAGTAAAAACCCAGTCTAGCCGGGTGATTTGAATGGCACTATTCTCTCGGAACCAGCCCAGTGGGAGTGTTTTCCTGCTGTGCATTCTGGGGGGTGGTATTTAAGGTATCAACGCCATGTTAGTTCAGGGGGGGGGGGGGGGGTTACTTTCTGTCTGTTCGGTTCTGGCGGTCCTCCTGGCCCAGCCCCCATGGCCTCGGGTGCGGAACCATGCATCCTGATTCTCGGGGCCGGCCGGCCTGAGGTGACGCAACTGCAAGGACAGGCCCAAGCGAATTTAAGGAGCCTACTGATCCAAGGGTAGTCCGGTGCCGTCTCATCTGAAGGGAGAGGCCCAGCAACTGAAGACCCCCAGGGGAGGACTCTTTCAGGAGAAGACCGTGTGCAAGGCTGGCTTCTCTGAAGGAGCCTGGAGGCTTAGTTGAAGGACGCAACCTGGATCAACACTCATACGGTATCGCCGGATCGGCTGAGAGAAACTGGTAACGTATGTCAGTTCTTTAAATTTGTCTACGTCCCTCAGTAACGCTCAAGTGTATCTGTGGCAGAGACATTTTTTTGAGCACTCCACCACCAGCTAGGCCTAGTGAGAGGAGGTCTATCCGGGGGTTGTTAAATCCACTTGTGAAATGGTTTCTATTCTCTGGATTTTCTGTAAAGACTTCCATTTTTGCAATCTAAGTGCCTGAACTCACTCCTAACCCTCTACCATTTATCGAGAGACTCTGTTCTGTTCTACAGTAAATAAATAACCCAAAAGAGGATTCAGTGTCAGTTTCCCCATTCTTTGGGCCATCAACCACGGGAACCTGAAGACAGAGAAGCAAACAAGGAAGTAATGGTAAGCCCAAATAAAACCAGCAGCTCCTTTGGGAGTTAGTGCTACTATAATATTAACAATAATGACGACTCAAAACAATATAAAAAGCCTCCAAATCTCTGTGCTTGAACCTCTTAAGATTGGACAAATAGCAGTTAAACGAAAAGAAAAAAAAACGTAAAAAACAACAACTATGGCTCTAAAAGTGTCTAAATAGTGATCTCTGTAAACACAATCCTAAGTGTCATAAAATCATAATAGGAAACGAGCTGGCAGGTGCAAAGTCAAGCCGCTGGGAAAAAGCAGTCAGATAAACTATGTAGCAAAGAAAATAAATAACTGTAAACTCTGTAATAGGGCACAATTCCTCCCAATCACACCAACAGGGCACAATTCCTCCCACTGACAACAACAATGAGGCACAATTCCTCCCAATGACACCGACAGGGCACAATTCCTCCCGATGACACCAATGATGGGGCACAATTCCTCCCAATGACAACAACAACTGGGCCCCATGACATCAATGATTGGACACAATTCCTCTCACTGACACCAACAATGGGGCACAATGACACCAATGATGGGGCACAATTCCTCCCAATGACACAGATGATGGAGCACAATTCCTCCCACTGACACCAACGATGGGGCAAAACTCCTCCCACTGACACCAAAGATGAGGCACATTTCCTTCCAATGACACCAACGACGGGGCACAATGACACTAATGATGGGGCACAATTCCTCCCAATGACACACACGATGAGGCACAATTCCTCCCAATGACACCAACAACTGGGCCCAATGGCACCAATAAAGGGGTACAATTCCTTCCACTGACACCAATGATGGGGCACAATTCCTCCCAATGACACCAACAGCTGGGCCCAATGACACCAATAATGGGGCACAATTCCTCCCACTGACTCCAAAGATGGAGCACTGTTCCCACTGATGTTGGGATCTTTTCTACTCCCAAAGTCCACAGTCCAGCCCCCCTAAAGTCTGAAGGACAGTAAATTGATCCCTGGTTAGAAAGTGGGGAGACACCTGTTCTAACCATTTGGTTGAGACAACAGATCCCATATTAGTTGCCAATAGGGATGAGCCGAACACCCCCCGGTTCGGTTCGCACCAGAACTTTCGAACGGACCCCAAATTCGTACGAACATTAGAACCCCATTGAAGTCTATGGGACTCGAACATTCGAAATGAAAAGTGCTAATTTTAACGGCTAATATGCTAGATGCTGTCCTAAAAAGGGTTTGGGGACCTGGCTCCTGCCCCAGGGGACATGGGTCAATGCCTAAAATGTTTTTAAAAATGGCAGTTTTGGCGTGAGTACTGATTTTAATGATGATTAAAGTGAAAAAAAAAAGTGAAATATTCCTTTAACTAGTTGCTGACCGCCGGCCGTCAAATGACGGCCAGGCGGCGCACCTATTGTGGCGGGAGGCCGTCATATGACGGCCTCCCGTTTAAACAGGGAATGCGCGCGATCGTGCGCGCGCATCCCTGTTACTTCGGTGGTGGCGTGTCACGGAGACACCGCTCGCCACCGAAGGGGGTGAACAGCCATTCGTTATGGCTGTTTACCACGTGATCGGCCGTGATGAAGTCACGGCCGATCACAGATGGTCACACCCCGAACGTGCACGGCACATGCGCGTGCACGTCGGTGGCGGCGTGTTCCCCGGGAACACTGCTCGTCACCGACGCTGGTAAACAGCCATTGGCCGGCTGTTTACCCACGTGATCGGCTGTGATCCTTTCACAGCCGATCACAAAAATGTAAACAAACTGCGGTAACGGGATGTTACCGGGTTCTCCTCCTCACACACCGATCGTGTGTGAGGAGGAGATTGCGGTAACATCTCGTTACCGCATACAGTGTACACCAATCATACTGATTGCCCCCCCCCCCAATAAAGAGGACCTGTCACCACCCCTCATAGTACCTGTCAATCACAGTGCATCAGAGTACCTGTCACAGTCCATCAGAGTATTTGAGTACCTGTCACAGCCCATCAGAGTACCCGAGTACCTGTCACAGCCCATCAGAGTACCCGAGTACCTGTCACAGTTCATCTGAGTACCCGAGTACCTGTCACGGCCCATCAGAGTACCCGAGTACCTGTCACGGCACATCAGAGTACCCGAGTACCTGTCACGGCACATCAGAGTACCCGAGTACCTGTCACGGCCCATCAGGGTACCCGAGTACCTGTCACGGCCCATCAGGGTACCCGAGTACCTGTCACGGCCCATCAGGGTACCCGAGTACCTGTCACAGTCCATTAGAGTACCGAGTACTCGTCACAGTCCATTAGAGTACCGAGTACCTGTCACAGTCCATCAGGGTACCCGAGTACCTGTCACAGTCCATTAGAGTACCGAGTACCTGTCACAGTCCATTAGAGTACCGAGTACCTGTCACAGTCCATCAGGGTACCCGAGTACCCGTCACAGCCCATCAGAGTACCCGAGTACCTGTCACCAGGCCATCAGAGTACCCGAGTACCTGTCACCAGGCCATCAGAGTACCCGAGTACCTGTCACCAGACCATCAGAGTACCCGAGTACCTGTCACCAGACCATCCGAGTACCTGTCACCAGACCATCAGAGTACCCGAGTACCTGTCACCAGACCATCAGAGTACCCGAGTACCTGTCACCAGGCCATCAGAGTACCCGAGTACCTGTCACCAGGCCATCAGAGTACCCGAGTACCTATCTCCAGCCCATGTCTCATAGAATATACGTTGGGGTGTTTGCTTTCCAAAATGGGGTCATTTTGTGGGTAATTTCACTGTCCTGGTGGTCCAGGACCTTCAAAAGTGTGATGGGTAGGAATGAAATGAGATGTGTCATTTATGCTCCTAGAACGCCTGAACGTACTACTTCAATGTTCGGCCTCTCTATGTGGCCAGGCTGTGTAAAAGTCCTACACATGTGGTATCGCCATACTCGGGAGGAGTAGCAGAATGTATTTTGGGGTGTAATTTTTGCTATATACATGCTATGTGTTAGAAATATCTCATAAATTGACAATTTTGTGTAAAAAAAAAAATGCGTTTTAATTTTTTTCCACATATTCCAAAAACTTCTGGAAAAAAATGAACCGTTCAAAAGACTCATTATGCCTCACAGATTATACGTTGTGGTGTTTGCTTTCCAAAATGGGGTAATTTTATGGGAAATTCCATTGTCCTGGTACTCCAGGGCCTTCAAAAGTGTAATAGGTGGTTGAGAAATGAGATGCGTAATTTTTGCTCGTAGAACGTCTGAAGGTACTACATCAATGTTAGTGCTCTGTATGTGGCCAGGCTGTGTAAAAGTCTCACACATGTGATATCACCGTACTTGGGAAGAGTAGCAGAATGTATTTTGGGGTGTAATTTGTTGTATGCATATGCTGTGTGTGAGAAATAACCTGATAATATGACAATTTAGTAAAAAATAAATAAAAAATCTTCATTTTGCAAAGAATTGTGGGAAAAAATGACAACTTAAAAAAACTCACCATGCTACTTACTTAATACCTTGGGATGTCTACTTTGTAAAAAGGGGTCATTTGGGGGGTATTTGTACTTTCCTGACTTGTTAGTGTCTCAAGAAATGAGATACACCTGATGTACTGAAGGCCTGATCAGAAGTGATCAATTTTCAGTGATTGGCACCATAGTTTGTAGACTCTATAACTTTCACAAAGACCAAATAATATATACTAATGTGGGTTATTTTTACCAAAGATATGTAGCAGTATAAATTTTGGCCAAAATTTATGAAGAAAAATTAATAATTAGCAAAAATTTATGACAGAAACGAAGAAAAAGGCATTTTTTTCACAAAATTTACGTTTTATTTTATTTATAGCACAAAAAATAAAAAACCCACTAGTGATTAAATACCACTAAAAGAAAGCTCTATTTGTGTGGAAAAAAGGACGCAAGTTTCATATGGATACAGTGTAGGATGACTGAGTAATTGTCATTCAAACTGTGAGAGCGCTGAAAGCTGAAAATTGGTCTGGTCAGGAAGGGGGTGTAACTGCACTGTATTGAGGTGGTTAAATATGGTGCCTGGGGGGTGTCTGTAGTATGCCTGTGAAGTGCCACGTGTTTCCCGTGTTTAGAACAGTCCCTGCACAAAATGACATTAAACGGAAATAACACCATTTAAAACTGCTTGCAGTTTTAATCTTATATCTGGTTCCTGCAATATGGTTGAAAGTCATTGAGAAAAATGGCATGGGTAGCCCTCCCTGCCCATTACCAGCCTATATGGGTCTTGTACGCATATTAAGGGGAACCCCGTACCCATATTAAAAAAAGGAAATGCGTGTGGCCCCCAGGCCCTATATACTCAGAACAGCAGTATACAGTCGGTGCAAACAAGACAGGGACTGTGTAGGTTTGTTGTGTTAAGTTGAATCTGTTTGTAATTTTCAACTGGTACATTTTTAAAGTGTAGCTCCAGTCCAAAAAACTATTTTTAAGCTTTTTGGAAAACATAGGGAAGGGTTATCACCCCTGTATAATTTGTTTTGTCGTCCATCTTTTTTCATCTCACTTGCTGTTGTCTCCTTCCGTTTGCAAGTAGGAGATGTTTGTAAATTGGATGTTTGAAAGTAGGGGCCTGCCCTATATGCTCTGCAGAAATGGCGGAACAAGGTGTTGGTTTTGCCACAACATTGTAAGCCCTCAAAGTGACTCTTGGTGGGCGCTGGAGCGCCCTGCTGTGAACGATTATATCAAGAATTGTAATTACATGCCATTGTTGAACAGTGGTAGAAAAATTGACCTTTGGTGGTTGTGGTGCTGGTGCCACAACACTAAGGCCGCGTACACACGGGCAGATTGTCTGTCCAACTTAGTCCGCTGAACCGTGTTTCAGCGGACAATCCGCTCGTGTGTGGGCTTCAGCGGACTTTTTCAGCGGACAGTCTGACGGACTTTGTCTTTCGGAATTTCCGTAATTTTGTCCGCTGAAACTTGGTTTTGTCCGTCTAAACTTGGTTTCAGCTGACAGTCCGCTCGTGTGTAGGCAAGTTGGACGAACTAAGTATGGCGCATGCTCAGAAAGGGTTTACACGGCCGAAGGTTGCATTGGACGTCGTTTTTCTAGTCCCGTCGTACGTGCTGTACACGTCATCGCGCACGTTTTCAGCGGACTGTCTGTTCATCGTGTGTGGTCAAGTCCGTTCATTCAAATTTTGAACGGACTGTCTGTTGGATTGTCTGACGGACTTAGTTGGGCAGACAATCTGCCCGTGTGTACACGGCCTTAGTCCTCACCGTTACTCTGGGTGGGCACAGGAAGGGGTCCTCCTGTGAAATATTATATCAAGAATTGTAATTACATGTCCCTGTTAAACAAGGGCAGAAAAATTTGGCCTTAGGCACTGGTGCTGGTGCCACCACACTGCAACCTCTCCCATATACTCTAGTTTTATTGCAGGAATTAGCCCTGCTGCAAAGCATTGCATCAAAAATTGTACTTAAACGCCCCTGTTTAACAGGGGCAGAAAAATTGGGCCTTAGGCACTGGTGCTGGTGCCACCACACTGCAACCTCTTCCATATACTCTAGTTTTATTGCAGGAATTAGCCCTGCTGCAAAGCATTGCATCAAAAATTGTAATTAGGGGGCGTGGCTACCGCGTGCTGGTGCATGGACGCTTAGGCAGTGAGCTCCGCTCCAGCAACGGTCCCTCAGCGACATAGAAGCGACGGATAGTGTACCCGCTTGTGTTCCCGGTGACCGGAGACCCTACAGACCCGGACGCTATGTCCCGCAAACGGAAAGACGCGGCCAAACCGAAGAAATTGGTGGATTTCTTCAGACCGGCGGAGCGCGGCCTGCGACAAGATGGCGCAGGCGAAGCAGACTCGCCTCCACCTCCCTCGTGCAGCTCCAGGTCGGACGAATCCAGCCCTAAAACAGCAAGTGCTCAGCGAGGACGTTCTCCAGCGGCATCCACTCCGAATTCCTGTAGCCCTGTGAAGTCTAAACCCAGACTGGAGGAAGACTGCAGACAGGTGAGCACAGAGCAAGACTCATTAGAGGACACAAGGGAGTTAACAGATCCCTTCAGTGCTTTCCCCACCGCTGATAGACCTGTCTCAGATACCATGCCCAAGGAGATGCTGCTCTCCCTCCGCACTTCCATGCATGCAGACATGTTGAAGTGTGTTAGTTCTTTTAAAACCGAAGTTGGGGAGGTGAGTGGCAGAGTTGATCATATCGAGTCAAAAATGGGGGAATTTGCAACTTCCCACAACACATTGATTGATGCTTTTCATGAGCAGGCAGATGAAATCACATGGCTAAAGAGTAAAATCGCAGACCTTGAGGACAGGTCGAGAAGGAATAATATCAAAATACGGGGAGTCCCTGAAACCGTCCTCCCTGCGCATCTACAACAATATGCCAAAGAACTCATGTGTGTGTTCCTTCCCTCCACAGATGAAGCGGAGATGCAGGTAGATCGCATACACAGACTGCCTAAACCATCCCATCTGCCAGATAACATCCCTAGGGATGTGTTAATGCGAGTGCACTTTTTCCAAACCAAGGAGAAGCTCATGATGGCGTTTCGAAAGCAGCAGTTCCCTCCTGAAAAATTTACCCACATCCAACTGTTTGCGGACCTTTCGCAGTACACGATGCTAAAAAGGAAATCGTTAGTATCAGTGACCAAAGCCTTGAGGAATCACAATATTCTGTATAGATGGGGCTACCCAGTGAAATTGACTGTTACCCACGAAGACAACACCACTGTTGTGACCAATATCGCAGAGGGCCTAGCCCTGCTACGCTCCCTGGCCATCTTACCAGTACAGGCGGATGACGAGCCTGCTTCCGCAAAGGTGGCACATTCCCCGGACGGATGGCACACGGTGTCGCATAAGAAGAAGAAGAACTCTAAGAAAAGTAATCCTTGACATGCTTTCATCCCTCGCCGAGGAACAGTCGGATACGTATTGGGGCCTTGCCGCACTATGGAGCAATAGTGCGTTCCTTCCCCCCCCTTGTATTAATGGACGGTTTTTCCGCCCTCTGGTTCTTGTTGAATCCTACCTTTTTATTACTGTTTTGTCTCCTTTACATGGACATGACTTTATCCCTCCCTCTTCCCCTTTTTCATTTACGTTCCCCAGGGTCTGGTGGTCTTCTTCTTCTTTCGAGAACAGAAAGTATGGTGAATAGACTCATACATCCGTGTGGTCGCAGCAGAAGCATGTGGGTCGTTGGTAGTACCTGCCCCAGGTGTCGTGAGTATCATCTAATACCTGATAATTATGTCTTTCAAAGTAGTTTCATTTAACGCTAACGGGTTGAATCACCCTGCAAAGTGCTCCACGGCCTGGAGGGAAGCTCTCAAACTTAAATCAGATGTCCTATATATACAGGAGACGCATTTTGAAGCTGGTAATGCACCAAAATTCCAACATAAAAGCTTTCCGTCCCTTTTTATGTCCTGTGCACCGAAGAAACACAGAGGGGTCCTTATTGCTATTAGAGACTCTGTGTCCTTTGTCCTGAAAGAGTTACATACAGACCCATCGGGTAGATACCTAATTGTTCAAGGAGAGCTTAATAATAAGCCGTATACCCTGGTCAATCTCTACGCTCCTAACACCCACCAAATTCGGTTTTTGCAAAGACTATATAGGAAGATTGCAGCTATAAGATGGGGTTCCCTAATTATCTGTGGAGATCACAACATTACTCCTGATTTTGCCTTGGACTCTACTACAGTTGCCAAGAGGTCTCCTCCCAAATTGCAACCTCTTCTACATGCGGCAGACGTGTATGACGTTTGGAGGTGCCAACACAGTGAAGAACGAGACTATACATTTTATTCTCCCAGGCATAACTCGTATTCCCGTATTGACTTGATACTTGTCGATAAACAGTTGTTACAGTTAATCTCTGCATCTACTATTCATGACATTACGTGGTCTGACCACGCCCCGGTTTCCATGGTGGTGATGGAGGGACGTACTCCTGGTCCGGCTTACATATGGAGAGCCAACTCCCGCATCTTTCAGATGCCAGAACATGCTGCTAGCATTAGAGCACATTTGAAGGACTACTTTGTTTGTAACGAAGGTTCGGTAGATGACCCGATGGTTTTATGGTGTACCCATAAGGCATATATTAGAGGGGTGATGATTAAGATTTGTGCGGGGGAGAGGAGGCGGAGGACACAAAAGGTCGACCAATTGCTTACCACCATAAAAACTCTTGAATCCCTCAATAAAACCAATACTGACTCCCAATTAGCTCAACAGCTTTCTAGAGCTCGTTCCGATCTCAGACTTATGTTAATCGAACAAAATGATAAATATGTGCGCTCACTGCGTATGTCCTTTTACTCCTCAGGGAACAGAGCAGGCAAGTTTCTGGCTCAAAGGCTTAGGGGCATTAGGGCTAAATCTAGAATATCATATCTACTAGGGTCTCAAGACAATAGGAAGCTAGTTAATCCACAGGAGATAGCAGAATCATTTGCCGACTATTACGCAACACTTTATAACCTAGATAGAGACCCGAACACTCTCAATCCTACCGACGAAGCCATACAATCGTTCCTGGCCAAAATTCGGTTGCCAAAGCTCACAGAGGAGCAGCTAATTACCCTCAACTCCCCAGTAACAAGGTCAGAGATCGAAAGAGTCATTAGCAAGCTCCCATTAGGAAAGTCCCCTGGTCCGGATGGCCTATCAAATGACTATTATAAGGCTTTCGGTGAGCAATTGTCTCCAACGCTGCAGCAGGTGTTTGCAGCGGCGGTGTCCTCGGCCTCCTTCCCTAGGGAGATGCTTAAAGCATATATAGTCACGATCCCGAAACCGGGCAAAGAGCCCACAACTCCGGCTAATTTTAGGCCAATATCTTTACTTAATACCGATGTTAAGGTCTATGCAAAGATTTTAGCGCTTAGATTACTCCCAATACTTCCATCTATCATTAAACCTGATCAGTCAGGCTTCACTACGGGCAGGCAGGCATCTGATGCCACCAGAAAGGTCATCAATGTCGTCCAGTATGCAACGACCTGTCGGACGCCTTCTCTGCTCCTATCTTTGGATGCGGAGAAGGCGTTCGACAGGATCCACTGGGGATACATGAAGCAGGTCTTGATGAAGTTTGGTTTCTCAGGCCCCATGCTTTCGGCAGTGCTGGCCCTGTACTCTTCTCCTTGTGCACAGGTTTACACATCTAATATGTTGTCATCAGTTTTTGATATATCTAATGGTACGAGACAGGGGTGCCCCCTGTCCCCTTCCATTTTCAATCTCCTCATTGAGCCACTGGCGGAGAGGGTGAGGTCCGACCCCTCCATCACTGGCTTCAAAGTCCAGGGCAGGGAACACGTGCTGAATTTATTTGCAGATGACCTTATTTTATTTTTAACCACCCCAGCCATCTCTCTTAGACGGGTTCATCAGACCCTGAAGGAGTTTGGAGACATCTCTTTCTATAAAATTAATTCAACTAAATCTTTAATCCTGGGTCTGGACATTCCCCCTCCCCTAGAGGCCGCATTGAAACAGGAATTCCCCTATAGCTGGAGCACGGAACACATTACCTACCTGGGAATTAAGGTAACCAAAGAATTAAAACAATTGGCCCCTTCTAATTTTTCTTCCTTACTGACAAAACTTAAAGCTGAAACCGCCCAACTGAACAAAACTGAATTGACCTGGACAGGAAGGCTAGCCACCTTTAAAATGATTATTTTGCCACAAATTCTGTATATGTTCCGAACCCTCCCGATCCCCCTAGGGGATGTTCATTTTGGTCCCTTTAATGCACTACTCAGACAATTCATTTGGAGAGGCAAAAAACCAAGATGTGCTAAATCACTACTGGTGAAGCATAGACGGGCGGGAGGTATGGGGCTGGTGGACCTCCGGGATTACTATAGGGCCTCACTTCTTACACAACTTAAACATTGGTTTAATCCCTCCTGCGAGACTCCTTGGGTCGCGCTGGAAAAGGCCCTATGCCCGACAGACGACCTGAAATTATTGCTTTTCTTAGACACCTTGAAACCATACCCTGTGCATACCCTTCCTCCTACTATCCGGGCCTCCTTGTTGGCCTGGAAAACTCTCCCTAAACTTGCTTCAGAAGGACAGGAAATCCTGGAGTTACCTGTACCGTTAGAGGTTGTTTCTCACATTGTTCCCAACCTTTCTATGGCTAAATGGCATAACAAAGGAGTTAAATTCATTGCTGATTTATATACTGACTCTGGACCTATTGACTTTGACGTGCTGCAGAAACAATATGGTCTTCTCCCCTCAGATAGATATACCCACTACCGAGTGATGCATTGCTTGGGATCCATAAAATCACACCAGATGCTCATCCCTAAGGTTGCTTGGAAGTTCTATAACTCCAGTTTCCTAGCCAGAGGTGGGATTTCCCTTTTTTATAATATTTACCAAAACAAGTTAGAATTTATTAAATCTCGCCCCTACCTGTTGTGGGAGAGGGATATGAACACTACATTTACGCTTCAGCAGTGGAAAGAAGCCTGCCGAGCCATCTATGCCTCTTCCAAATCCGTTAACCACTGGGAACTATCACAAAAGATCGCCCTAAGATGGTATCTCACACCCTACAAAATATCTAAGTTTGACAGTGGGGGATCCCCGTTGTGCTGGAGACGGTGTGGAGATATTGGGAATTTATACCACGTGTTTTGGAGCTGTAGGAGCCTGACTAGCTTCTGGAACTCCCTGTTCCGCGTTGTGTCCAGCATATCGGGAATCATAACTAGACCTAACCCCTCCCTAGCTATACTGAACATAGGAATAAATAATTTTCCACCGGGGTCCAGAGTAGTGATAACACACATTCTTTTGGTGGCTCGTACACTAATAGCGAAATATTGGAAATCCGATTATGCCCCGAAAGTATCTGAGGTCCTGGTTACTACCCAAACCCACTATGTATATGAAACCTTAATTGCTAGTAGACAAGGTAATAGAATGAAGACGATTAGTAAATGGCAAGTGTGGACAGAATGGTACAAACCTGCTTGACCCTACTAAGTGATACTAAGTGATACTAAGTGATACTAAGTGATACTAAGTGATACAGACGTATTGATTGGAGAAGAGCACTAGACCCTAGACCCATTACCCCCCATTGTTCTTTTCTTTCTCTTTCCCTTATACCCCGTCTCTTTCCCCTCCCTTCCCCTTTCCTCCATTTTGACTACCTACTGTCTTATATCAAAGCAGAGAGAATGGTACTCACCATCGAGAAATATTGGAAAGTATAATATACAGTTTATAATAGTGTTCCAATGAGGTATTGATATCATATTTGTGCTCTGCCAATTGACATATGTATTCTTTTCAACTTAAGAGAATGGTACATTTCCTTGTCATCTCTATTATTTGTCATCTTCCTTTTTTTGTATTTTTATTTACTCATTCCTTCCTGTATATGTTATACGAAAAAATTTCAATAAAAACGAATTGGAAAAAAAAATAAAAAAAAATTGTAATTAAACGCCCCTGTTAAACAGGGGCAGAAAAATTGGGCCTTAGGCACTGGTGCTGGTGCCACCACACTGCAACCTCTGCCATATACTCTTGTTTTATTGCAGGAATTAGCCCTGCTGCAAAGCATTGCATCAAAAATTGTACTTAAACGCCCCTGTTAAACAGGGGCAGAAAAATTGGGCCTTAGGCACTGGTGCTGGTGCCACGACACTGCAACCTCTCCCATATACTCTTGTTTGATTGCAGGAATTAGCCCTGCTGCAAAGCATTGCATCAAAAATTGTACTTAAACGCCCCTGTTAAACAGGGGCAGAAAAATTGGGCTGATGGCATCACCCAGAACCAGAAATGTTCTTCCAACATATCAGCGGAGGAGGAAGAGGATTGACAATCAACATAACAGAACAGTCACTCAGCATCAGCATAGGCAGTCTTGAAGGGATGTGATATTTCAAAAAAAATTATTCGGTTACATCAGCTTCAGGTGCTTGGTAGCTGTGGGTGATCCAAGACTGATTCATCTTGATGAAGGTCAGTCGATCAACTGATTCGGTGGACAGGCGCACCCTGTGATCGGTAACAAAGCCACCAGCAGCACTGAAGGTGCGTTCCGAAAGAACGCTGGATGCAGGACAGGCCAGTAGCTCAATTGCATACTGTGCAAGCTCTGGCCAGTGATCCATCCTCAAGACCCAGTAAGCCAGAGGATTTTCGGTGGGAAAGGTGTCCAAGTCTGACCTTGCCCCTAGGTATTCCTGCACCATGTAAATCAGACGCTGGCGATGGGTGCTGGAACCGATCATACCTTGGGGCTGCGGACTAAAAAATTGTCTGAAAGCATCAGTCAGACGGCCACCTTCTCCACCGCTCCTTCTGACCGATGCCTCAGCAACACGTTGTCCAGTGTCCTCCACTTCCTGCCTCTGTTCTGCCTCAAGTGCCCTGTCCATTATTCCACGCAGCGTATGCTCCAAGAGGTGGACAAGAGGTACAGTGTCACTGATGCATGCACTGTCACTGCTCACCATCCTTGTGGCCTCCTCAAACGGTGACAGGACAGTGCATGCATCCCTGATCATGCTCCACTGGCGTGGTGAGAAAAAACCAAGCTCCCCTGACCCTGTCCTGGTGCCGTAGTCGCACAGGTACTCATTGATGGCCCTCTGCTGCGTGTGCAGCCGCTGCAGCATGGCCAACGTTGAGTTCCATCTGGTGGGCATGTCACATATAAGGCGGTTCTTGGGCAGGTTCAACTCCTTTTGGAGCTCAGCCAGCCGAGCACAGGCATTAAATGATCGGCGGAAATGCACACAGACTTTCCTGGCCTGCTTCAGGACATCCTGTAAGCCGGGGTACCTGCCCAAGAACCGCTGCACCACCAGGTTAACCACTTGCTTACTGGGCACTTAAACCCCCCTCAGTCCCAGACCAATTTTCAGCTTTCAGCGCTGATGCACTTTGAATGACAATTGCGCGGGCATACAACACTGTACCCAAATGAAATTTTTATCATTTTTTCCCCCACAAATAGAGCTTTCTTTTGGTGGTATTTAATTACAGCTCAGAGTTTTATTTTTTGCTAAACAAACAAAAAAAATGCAAAAAAAAAATAATCATGTTTAATAGTTTGTTATAAAATTTTGCAAACGGGTCATTTTTCTCCTTCATTGAAGTGCGCTGATGAGGCGGCACTGATAGGCTGCACTGGTGGGCACTGATGGGCTGCATTGGTGGGCACTGATGGGCTGCATTGGTGGGCACTGATAGGCTGCACTGGTGGGCACTGATAGGCATAGTTAAGGTGGCACTAATAGGCACAGATAAGGCGGCACCGATGGGCACAGATAAGGCGGCACTGATGGGCAAAGATGGGCACAGATAAGGTGGCACGGATGGGTGGCACAGATGGGTGGCACGGATGGGTGGCATGGATGGGCACTGATAGATGGGACTGATGGGCACTGATAGGTGGCACTGATAGGTGGCTCTGATAGGTGGCACTGCTGGGCACTGATGGGCGGCACTGCTGGGCACTGGTAGATGACACTGATGGGCACGGATATGTGGCACTGGGGTGCAGCAGCTTTGTTGAGGCAGATTGTGGCCACTGCTGGGTGGCACTGTGGGCACTGCTGGGTGGCACTGCTGGGTGGCACTGTGGGCACTGCTGGGTGGCACTGTGGGAACTGCTGGGTGGCACTATGGGCACTGCTGGGTGGCACTGACGGGGGGCACTTACTTTTTTTTATTGTGGCACTGGCAGGGGGCAGGTGGGCACTAGCAGGGCTGGCCATGATCGGGACTGATGTCCCGATCGCGGCCGCCGGTGATCGGCTTTTTTTTTCTCCTCGCGCTATCAGCGCGAGGAGGAATAATAGCCGATTACCGGCTCCGTTATATCACATGATCAGCTGTCATTGGCTGACAGCTGATCACGTGATAAGGGGTCGGGATCGACCCCTTGCACGGATCGGTGATCAGGCGAGTCTCGTAGACTCTCCGATCACAGGGCGCGCAGGCCACTCGTGCACGGGACGACGTCAATAGACGTAGTCCCGGAAAAGGAGATCCGCGCTGTAGCCGTCATTTGGCTATAGCGCGGATCTCAAGTGGTTAAGGACGTGAGCTACACAGGGCACATGGGTCAGTTGTCCCTGTCAGAGGGCGGAGAGGAGGTTGGTGCCATTGTCACAAACCACCATTCCTGGCTTAAGCTGGCGTGGTGTCAACCACCTCTCGGCCTGCCCCTGCAGAGCTGACAAAACATCCGCCCCAGTGTGGCTCCTGTCCCCCAAACAAACCAGCGCAAGCATGGCATGGCATAGTTTTGCCTGCGTACTTGCGTAGCCCCTGGAACGCCTACGAAGCACCGCTGGTTCTGAGGACAAAGCACTGGAAGAGGCCATGGAGGAAGAAGAAGAGGAGGGGGTGGAGGAGAGAGGTGTGTCACAACCAATAGTAGCATTTTGGAGGCGTGGTGGCGGAACAACCTCCAACACTACTGCACCTTGTCCTGCATCCTTCCCAGCTGCCAGAAGAGTGACCCAATGGGCCGTGAAAGACAGGTAACGTCCCTGTCCATGCCTGCTGGACCATGAGTCAGCGGTAATATGCACCTTACCGCTGACCGCCCTGTCCAGCGAGGCAAGGACATTGCCTTCCACATGCCGGTAGAGAGCCGGAATCGCCTTCCGTGAGAAAAAGTGGCGTTTGGGGACCTGCCACTGAGGAACCGCACATTGTACAAACTCACGGAAGGGGGCCGAGTCTACCAACTGAAAAGGCAGCAGTTGAAGTGCTAGCAATTTAGCCAAGCTAGCATTCAACCGCTGGGCATGTGGATGGCTGGGAGTGAACTTCTTTCGCCGGTCCAGCAGCTGGGGCAGGGACATTTGCCTGCTATAATCGGACGTGGGTGTACTGCTAGCAGAGTGCCCGGAAGCACTTGGCTGTGACACACCTAATTCTACACCTTCATTCCTCTCAGAGCAGGTTTCAGAGAGGACTGAAGGTCTAGTGGGGTTGGAGATGCCAGCTGATGAGGAGCAAGGAGAGGTCCGCTTTGTTCTTTGGTGTGGGTCTTTGAGGTACGCTTGCCAACGAGCTGCATGGCAGGTCAACATATGTCTGGTCAAGCATGTGGTGCCCAAGCGGCTGATGTTTTGGCCACGCGAGATACACTTGAGACATATGTTGCAAATAGCAGCGGTGCGATCTGATGCACTCGTCTCAAAAAAGGCCCACACCAAAGAACTTTTAGAATAACGCGCAGAGGCAGCGCCCTGCACAGGCGGAGCTCTGCGGTGTGATTCAGTCGGTGTGCTGCCCCTAAGCTGGCCCCCGGAGGACATCCTGCCTCGTTGGACATGTGCCTCCTCCTCCTCCTCCTCTCTCCTTCCAGGCACCCACGTGGAGTCAGTGCCCTCATCATCCCCTCCCTCTTCATCGCTGTAGCAAACCTGGCAGTATGCTGCAGCTTGTGGAACATGACTGCCAGATTGCTGTCCTTCTTGAGCATCCCCTCTCTCTGCGCTCACGCTACTGCCTTCCTCTAGCTGAGTGTCATCATCAGAGCCCACAAAACACTGGGCATCCTCCTGGAGCATGTACCCAACACTGTGCTCAAAGAGTTCAGGAGACTCCTCAGGAGGACGTGGTGGGTCTAGGGAAGGAGTCACTGATGATGACATTGAGAGGAGGGAAGACGATGCGTTGGCAGCTGCTTTGCTAGTACCCTGAGACTGGGTGAGAGAGGATGAGGAGGATGAAGAGGGCTTGGTCATCCACTCTACCAAGTCGTTGGCATGTTGCGGTTCAACATGTCCAGCTGCCGAAAAGAAGGACAAGCGTGTCCCATGGCCACGTGCTGATGACAATGCACCGCGTCCACGACCAGCACTGTTGTCTCTAGACACAGAGCCTGTTTGCCCTCTTTTATCGGCTCACACCTGTCTGCCTCTCCTTGCTGGCCTTCCAGACATGGTAATGGCCTGAAGGGAGTTGGGTAAAACAGCAGTGTAATGGAGTCACACAACACCTACTAAGCCCTGCAGATGGCTCTATTAGAGAACAGCAATAAACGCTAGATACAGGTGTATATTGTGCTGGAGTCACACAACACCCACTAACTCCTGCAGATGCCTTTATTATAGAACACCAGAGATAGAGGGGTATACTGTAATTGAGTCACACAACACCCACTAAGCCCTGCAGATGGCTCTATTAGAGAACAGCAATAAAGGGTAGATACAGGTGTATATTGTGCTGGAGGCACAAAAAACCCACTAACTCCTGCAGATGCCTTTTTTATAGAACACCAGAGATAAAGGGGTATATACAAATGTATACTGTGCTGTGCTGGAGGCACACACAACTTCCAATAACTCCTGCAGATGGCAAGTGGGCTCAAATAGAGAAGAGCTATGTAGGTGGATATAGCGGTGTGTACTGGGTACAGAGCACGCAGACAGCACGCACAAGCTCCTAACACTACTGACTGCAAGCTCTATTATAAAAGATAGATCACTAGCTATATAGGTGAGGTGAATATAGCGGTGTATACTGCGGTCAGGGCACACAGACAACAACCACTACACAACAGCAAGATCGAAAATCGGCCGAAAACGATCGGTGTGTACTGTGTTGAAGGTACACAGAACACCCACTAACTGCTTCAGACGCCAACACACTACACTAGGCCGCCGCGCTGGCGGCCTTATATAGTGTGGGGCGTGTACTACACAGCCTGAGCTATGATTGGCCACAGGCATCCTGCCTGTGGCCAATCATGGCTCTCCTCGCTGCTGGCGCTGTGATTGGCCAAGCATGAGGGGTCACAGTGCATGCTTGGCCAATCATGAGCCAGCAATGCACTGCGATGATGCAGTGCATTGTGGGCCGTGAGCGCCACACGAATTTGGCGCGAACGGCCCATAACGTTCGGAATTCGCCGAACGGGCGAACAGCCGATGTTCGAGTCGAACGTATGTTCGACTCGAACACGAAGCTCATCCCTAGCTGCCAAGCCCACCCTTATATACTAGTTCAAATGATGGTGTTTCAGAAGCAGTTGCAATGTCTTCCAGTGTCATTTTTGAAAGCTGGGTGAAGCTATAGTCCACTTAGGAAAAATCTTTTTTTTTTTTTAAAACAAAATGATATACAACCAAATTTAAATGGACACATGTCATAGCAACTGTTACACTCTCTTTATTGTGCAGAATAATAAACGATTCCAATAGTACCATTATCTAAATTTAACTGAAATGTACGGCTCCTGTCCTATTTCTTCAAAAAGCTTGTTAATATGCAATCACCTGGTACAACTGCAAAGTTTTTAAAGGTCAGCCATGTTTTATTCATAAAGGGTGGTTTTCTGGAAGGAAAAAAGGTTATGGTGTCATGTAATACCATATTCTGATAGAGGTTGTGTTTAAAAATGTATCTTTTAATGGCCGCAAGAAATTAGGATAGGGTTTAAAGGATTTGAATAGATTCCAAGCGGACAAACAGAAAAAATAAAGAGTTTTTTTTTAATGGCACGCAGATGACAGCACAATGACGGCCTCCAGTTTTCTTATAAAGCGTCTTTTGATCATATATGATAGCTAAAGCATTCAATTCAAGTGTGCAATTTTACAGTTCACAACAGTAGCCAATGCCATATGCTAGGTAGGATTCCTTTATTCAACATTGTTGGATTTGGGCAACATAGAGACTAATGCCACGACCGAACATTCCGACAATAAAATCCATGGGATTTTTTCTGATGTTGGCTCAAACTTGTCTTGCATACACAAATTCACACAAAGTTGGTCGAAAATTTTGAACGTCAAGAACGCGGTGACGTATGACGAACCGAGAAAATTTAAGTTCAATAGCCAGTGCGGCTCTTCTGCTTGATTCCAAGCATGCGTACAACTGTGTACGTCTTAATTGTGTACACACGATCGGAATTTCCGACAATGGATTTTGTTGTCGGAAAATTTGAGAACCAGATCGGAAATTCCATTGGAAACTGTCCTGATGAAGCCTACATACGGTCCGAATTTCCGATAACAAGCTCCGATCGCACATTTGCCGTCGGAAAGTCCGACCGTGTGTACGCAGCATTAGTGTTTAGTACTCGGTTCCACCAGGGGTAGTATCTGCGTGGAGTACATACACTATATCACCAAAAGTATTAGGAAGCCTGCCTTTACACGCACATTAACTTTAATGGCATCCCAGTCTTAGTCTGTAGGGTTCAATATTGAGTTGGCCCGCTCTTTGCAGCTATAACAGCTTCAACCCTTCTGGGAAGGCCGTCCACAAGGATTAGGAGTGTGTCTATGGCAGGTGTCTCAAACTGGTGGCCCTCCAGCTGTTGCGAAACTACAAGTCCCATCATGCCTCTGGCTGTGGGAGCCATGCTTGTAACTGTTAGCCTTGCAATGCCTCATGGGACTTGTAGTTTTGCAACAGCTGGAGGGCCACCAGTTTAAGACCCCTGGTCTATGGGAATGTTTAATAGAGAAGAAGGTGCTTTTAAGTGCAATAATAAAACACTTTAATGACAAGGAGCGATTAAAAACACTAATGCCGTGTACACACAATCGGAATTTTGGCCAGCAAAAGACTGATGACAGCTTTTCATCGGAAAATGCGACCGTGTGTATGCTCCATAAGAATTTAGCTGGCCGAATTCCCGCCAGCAATTTGAGAGCATGTTCTCAATTTTTCAGACGGAAAAACTTTCTATCGGAAATTTCCCACCGTGTGTATGCAATTCCGACACGCAAAAACTCACGCATGCTCAGATTCAACTACGAGATGGATGCTATTGTCTACTGGCGATTAAACTTCCCTTTTCTAGTCCCGTCGTACGCGTTGTACGTCACCCCGTTCTTGACAGTCGGAATTTGGTGTGACCGTGTGTATGCAAGACAGCTTGAGCGAAATCCCATTGGAATTCCGTCGGGAAAACCATCAGAGCTTTTTCCAACCAAAGTTCAGATCGTGTGTACGCGGCATTACAAGAAGTGAAAAACAGGCATATGAATGAATCCATAACGTCCAGTGGGGTGCCTCCTGGGAGTAAAGACAATGGCAGGTTAAAGTTCCAGAGGACTAGCGGTGGTAAATGCTGTCTCTCTGAACGAAGAAGGAGAGCCGTGCTGTCAGGACCAGCATAGAATCCAGGCAACTGGAAGTGACGTCATAGTGGGCGATACATGTTTCGGAGCGTGCCCAGTCGCTCCTTCTTCAGACCAATGGAGTAATGCAAGGGGGAAAGGTTTATATGAGAGTCAGGGGCGGGACAAATGGGCAGGGGGTGGGCGGGACAAATGGGCAGGGGGTGGGCGGGACTGATAAGGACGGCCATATCATTAGATGGCATGGCAGTATGCAATGGAATAAAATGCAGTAAAACACAGTAAAGTAAAAAACTTGCTGCAGTAAAGGTAAAGATATGCAAGACATAAACGCTGACTGGGACGGAACTGCAATAAGTAGAACATAGATAAATGAAATACCAATTTTTAGACAGAGTGTAGACACTCATATGGGATGCAAGGTGTGCAGCATGGGACTAAACGTGTCAGCAACACCATAAATGGGGGAAATATGACAACAAGTATAACGAAGGTAACTGGGCAGATAAAATACTGTGCAGTATCTATTTTTGGTAATAATCAAACAGTAGACAGTAAATGTGTAGATGTCCCCCTGAGTGGAAATGACGCTGATCGGCTCTCTTCTCCTCACACTCTGTCACTGTGAGGCAAAGTGCGCCGATTACCGGCATCTCCGTGTTTACTGGCTGTGATTGGACACAGCTGATCACATGGTTAAAGAGCCGCGAACACGGCTCTTTACAGAGATCGGGGTCATGCCGTGTCCTAGCAACACAGAGCCGCAGCGATCACCACGCTGTGCGCCCCCAGCAGGTGCACGAGAGAGGCCATCCTGGGACGCCGTCATATGATGGCGTCCAAGAATGAGAGCCACACCGCCACGCTATCATTTGACAGTGGGCGGGCGGAAACTGGTTAAACATATTCTAAGCCCTTGTACACACGGTAGGAAATTCCAACGGAAAATGTCCGATCGGACCGTGTTGTCGGATAATCGGACCGTGTGTGGGCTCCATCTGACTTTTTCCATCGGAATGTCTGACCAACAAAGTTTGAGAGCTAGATATAAAAAATTTCCGACAACATGATCCGATCGGACCTTGTCTGATCGCTTGTAGAGAATTCCGATCGGGCAAAGTGCCACGCATGCTCAGGTCAAATTATGAGACCAAAGCTATTGGTTACTAGCCGCAACGTAGTCCCGTCGTAACGAATGAATGTCATCACATTCTGAACGATCGGATTTTCCGACAACTTTGTCCGACCGTGTGTATGCAACACCAGTTTTGGACAAAATCCATCGGAAAAAATCCGACAGATTTTGTTGTCAGAATGTCCGACCGTGTGTACAAGGGCTAATACTACACTTAGGTGCACCTCCCTCCTTTCCTGTTTTTGCATGCTGGTCCTGACAGCATGGCTCTCCATCTTGTTTACCACCGCTGGTCGACTGGAACTTCCACCTGCAGCTGTCTTTACTCCCAGGAGGCATCACGCTGGACGTTATGGATTCATTGATATGCTGTTTTTCACTTCCATCTTGTAAGTGTTTTTAATCCTTCTTTGTCATTAAAGTGTTTTATTACTGCACTTAGAAGCGCCTTCTTCTCTGCTTTGTTTTTCCTATAGAATGTGCTTCCCTCTTCTGAAGTGCTGCTGTGGTGTATTAATCACATTTCAAGAGCCAGTCATGTACTGTTTTGTTAAAGTATCCTTGTTATCCAGAGCGCCCTATTCTCCACACTCCCCTATGGGAATGTTTGACCATTCTTCCAGAAGCACAAAGGGTGTTCTATCGGGTTGAGGTCAGGACTCTGTGCAGGCCAATCAAGTTCCTCCAAGACAAACTCACTCATCCATGTCTTTATGGACCTTGCTTTGTGCTCCTAACAAATTGTAAAAAAAAATTAAATAAACCTGTAAAAAAAATTTTTTTAAATGGTAATAAATCAAAAATCAAAAATAACTAAAAGAAAAAAAAAATCTACTGACACCAGTGGCAGAACTACCAGGGTCACAAAGCTCACACGTACAACCAGCCCAGGATTGGAGGGAAGGGCCCCGGCTCAGGGTCACTGCCTTACACTATGTGCAACGTATACTCCTGAACCCTGCTTCCTGAGCCTTGTGTGACATACACTACTGGACCCTACACCCTGTGCAACATGCACTCCACTGACTATTTTATGAACTTTTTCTTTAAAGTGTTACTAAACCCAGTAGTATGAAAATAATTCCTCTCCCCCAAACCTCCTCCTCCCCCTCCCACAGTGACCACAGCTTATAAATCTTCTTTTTACATTAAAATACTGCCGCTATATACCATTTTGGCTGATCTCTATACCATGTTCGGTGATAAACTGCACAGTTTCTCCATTGCTGAGAGTTCAGGTAGAAGGAGAATTCCACTGCAGCCTGTATACACGCCCACATGTGTGATGTCAATATCATGTGACCTGGCTAGCTCTAGTAAATGTTCTCTCCAGCATAAAAGACACAACTGAGCATGTGCAGGTCGGTTACCCTGCCTGTGGTAGGGGGCCTTCCCCAGATAGACAGTGCAGGAGGGGGAGGATCTGTGCATACAGGATAAAACAGCCTTTTTACAGAATGCAGAGGATTAACCCCTTAAGTTCCACAGTGAGTATAACAAGCATGCTATGCTGCATATACAGACTGATTTTACTGTTGTGGGTTTAGCAACGCTTTAAGGTAGATTGACAAGTATATGGATTGTAGGAGTTGTACAAAATGAATGTGCTGTACGTGTCTGTGAGACACTCATTTGTGGCACAATAATAAAGCATATTGTGTGGGTACAAGGACCAGGGCCAGGACAAGGGGACGGAAGGGGGTAAGAATTGTTCTAGGAGAGGAAATGGGGGGGGGGGGGGGGGGTGGTGGTGTTTTGGAGTAGGGGAGGAGGACTTGTGCTAGGAGGGGAAATTTGAGGGGTAGAGTATCTTGTGCTAAGAGGAGTGTTTTTTCTTGCGGGGGGAGGGTGATTTGTGCTGGGGAGATTTGGGGAGAGAGAGAGTTTTAACTGGGAGAGAGGATGGGGGGGGGCAAGGATTTCTGCTGGGAGGGGGGATTTCAACAGGGTAGTGGATTTTTGCTGTGAAGGGGGGATTTGTGCAGTGGGGAAGCATGCAGATAAGTGCTTATTTTTTTTTGGGAGGGGGGGGGGTTTGCTGACACATCATAATGGTGGGGGGGGGGGGGTTGTTGTAGTTTGGCATTTTCACCCTGGACTCTAAATGGTCTTGTCCCAGCACTGACAAGGATTATGGCATATGTGTGCCATGTATAGAGTGAGTAGGCTCTGTAGGCTCAGGTGTTATCTTACCATGCCGCTTTGGGACCCTCTCACCGGTAAGATGATTTGGCCACAACCACCCACGGTGCTAAAACGCAGAGGACAATTGCATTCCTTACCCATTTTCTTGCAATATATTGTCATTTCTAGTGCTACAGGCAGGGGCAGACTGACAACTCATGGGGCCCCCGGGCAATAGGAGATTATGGGGCCCCCAGGCAATCAGACATTATGAGGCCACACAGTATACACAGACATGTTTCTATTGGGCTGAGAAGGTACTGGAGAGGTGGGGCAGCTATAATCTAAGGATTTTTAGACCAAAAGGATGTCGGTAAGGGACATTTCAGAGACAGATGTAAAAAAAAAAAACAGATTTTTACATACTGTCCCTGGTTTTACTGAGGCTGGCAACCCTGATGGGGACCCCTAGTGGCACGGGGGCCCTCGGGCAGTGCCCGAGTGGCCCAATGGTCAGTCCGCCCCTGGCTACAGATGTTCTTTAAGTCTTGCACACTTACATGTGTTAAAAACAGAAAAAAAAGTAAAATCCTTTTGACATTTGACAAAGGTTCAGCTTGCATGTCTACAACCTGGATGAAAATGGGCTGCCGCTTGCACGGCTTAGTTCCAGCACCTATACATGAAATCACACGGACTCACTCCGGAGTTATGAGCCAGAAGCAATTATTCCTAGCAGAGAAAATCGAGTTGGGGCTATGCATTTTCTCCCCTATGATTCCCGTTCTTCTTCATCTTATGCCAAACATAGCATTCTGCACAGGCTTTTGGCTTTTCTTTCTCTAAGAAAAAACAATAACCAGATAACACAAGAGAATATCCAGAGAAACCCCATTTCTTATTTCTTCAGCATCACCTAATTGCTGGGCTGTAAAGGAGAGAAGAGCATAAAGAGGGCCGTAGAGGAGAAAACAGAAGGGCGATTGCTATTCCACTAATTCCCAACGCATATTACATTTTGAATTATTTATACAAATGTTCATGTGCTTGTTGGATAAAAACTTCCATTAATAAAAAAAACAAAAAAAACAGAGAGGACGTAGTTCATAAAGTAGTATCTTACCCATTCTCTGTGTCAAGGGCCTAAACAGAGGCTTTGCAGTGTTGTAGTGTCTTTAGGCTGTTGTGTCAATTCTGGGGATTATTTCTAAGTAAAAGGGAATGTATTCAATACAGTTGAGTCCAATATACCCTGTTTCCCCCAAAATAAAACCTAGAGTGATTGTCGGTGATGGCTGCAATATAAGCCCCACCCCCCAAATAGGCCGTAGTTAAAGTCCTTGTAGGTCTTATTTTCAGGGTAGGACTTATTTTTGGGGAAATAGAGTAGGGCTTATATTGCAGCCAAAACCGACAATCACGCTAGGTCTTATTTTCGGGGAAACAGGGTAGGGCTTATTTGTGGGGTAGGGCTTATATTGCAGCCATCACGACAATCACGCTAGGTCTTATTTTCGGGGAAACAGGGTAGGGCTTATTTGTGGGGTAGGGCTTATATTGCAGCCATCACGACAATCACGCTAGGTCTTATTTTCGGGGGAAACAGGGTAGGGCTTATTTGTGGGGTAGGGCTTATATTGCAGCCATCACCGACAATCATGCTAGGTCTTATTTTCGCGGGAAACAGGGTAAGAGACTCAGCAAATAGTCAAAGATGATCCATCATCTTATAGACACGTGCACCATCAATAAATTCATTTTGTTTTGTTTCATTACGTTTCGTATTAGCCGTTAATTCGTATTACATAATTAGTGTCCAAAATTCAATTTGGATTCGTACGAAATACGAATTTTCATTCGTTAACTTTTCGTAACAATTACCAACGTTCGTTATGATGACTTTATCATTATGAGGGGCTCCCTCCATCACTGTGCTGTGCTCATTATCAGGGACTCCCACCATCCCTGTGCTCTGCTCATTATGAGGGGATCCCACCATCCCTGTGCTCTGCTCATTATGAGGGGATCCCACCATCCCTGTGCTGTGCTGACTTCCTGGGTTTTTAACTTCATCATAACGAATAATCGTAATTAACGAAAATTCTTATTTTGTCCAATTCTGAATCTCCCATTGCCTACCAGTACCAGTCTCCTATCTCCCATATTAAAAAAAGGTCATTTTCCCAACCCTCACTCAGCAGCAGAAGAAAACCTCTGATTGGTCAACAAAACACCAGTCACGTTTCCGTCGTAACGGAATTTGGATCCGAAATTCGCAAACGAAAGTTCGTATTTCGTACAAAATTCGGAAGCATAGCAATTCGTATTTTGGATCCTCCCAAATGTACGAATTTACGGAAATTTGTACGAATTTTCGTTTCGTACGAAACTAAGCGCACATGTCTATCATCTTATCTGATTAGGGTTTGCCGACATCACCTTTTCTTCAGGTCAAACCAGAACACTTTAGCAGCGTACAGCAATTTTTTTCTTATAGTATAAACTATATATATATATATATATATATATATATATATATATATTCTGCTATTAACCACTTGCTGCCCACCCTAAAGCAGAATGACGTCGGCAAAGTGGTTTCAAAATCCTGATCGGCCGTCGTATGACGTCCTCAGGATTTTGAGCCGATGCGCGCCCCCCCTGGGGCACGCATCGCGACAATCGTTGTTGTGGGGTGTCAGTCTGACACCCCGCAACTACGATCTCAGTAAAGAGTCTCTGACAGAGACTCTTTACCACGTGATCAGCCGTGTCCAATCAGAGCTGATCACAGTGTAAATAGGAAGAGCCGGTGATCGACTTTTCCTCACTTGCGTCTGTTAGACGTGAGTAGACGAGAGCTGATCGGCTGCTCCTCTGACAGGGGGGGTCTGTGCTGACCGATTATCAGCACAGCCCCCCCGAGGATGCCCACACTGGACCACCAGGGATGCCGCCAGACCACCAGGGATGCCCAGCACCAGGTATGCCACCCTAGACCACCAGGGATGCCAGCCAATGCCCACAATGGATGCCAATCAGTGCCCACAATGGGCATCACAGATTGGCATGCATTGTTTGGCACTGATTGGCATCCATCAGTACAATATAATGCCGCCTATCAGTGCCCATCCGTGCCGCCTATCAGTGCCCATCTGTGCCACCTATCAGTGCCCATCCATGCTCATCTGGGCCGCCTATCCATGCCCATCTGTGTCGCCTATCCATGCCCATCCATGCTGCCTATTCATGCCAATCCATGCCAGCTATCAGTGCCAATTGGTGCCACCTATCAGTGCCCATCCGTGTCACCCAACAGTGCCACCTATCAGTGCCCATCAGTGCTGCCTATCAGTGCCACATATCAGTGCCCATCATTGTCACCTCATCAGTGCCACTTCATTGGTGCCACCTCATCGGTGCCCATCAATGCCACCTTATCAGTGCCCATCAGTGCAGCCCCATCAGTGCCCATCAGTGAAGGGAAAAACTTACTTATTTACAAAGTTTTTAAACTGAAACAAAAAAAAACATTTTTTTTTCATAATTTTTGGTTTTTATTTGTTTAGCAACAAATAAAAACCGTAGAGGTGATCAATTACCACCAAAAGAAAACTCTATTTGGGGGAAAAAAAAGAGAAAATTTTAATTTGGGTACAGTGTAGCATGACCGCGCAATTGTCATTCAAAATGCGACAGCGCTGAAAGCTCAAAATTGGTCTGGGCAGGAAGGTATTTAAGTGCCCAGTATTAGTAAGTAGTGATGGCCGAACGGTTCGCCCGGCGGTCGTTTCGCGGCGAATTTCGGCTGTTCGCGGTCCGCCCGTTCGGCGGACTATTGGCGCCGTTCGCCCGGCGGACTTCCGTGTTTTTACTGTGTAAAAGAACTTTGACCTATGATGACACATCCATCATGGGGTACAGGACAGCTAATTGAGACATTACAGCACATGGACACTTGGACATTCCCCCTAACCTATAAATACACCCGATCCAGCGGCCATTTTACATTCTTTCTTCTGTCACTATAGGGAGAGGTTGCTGTGTGGAGCAGGGAGAGATAAATCGCTAGCTATTTGGTACACAAAAGTTATTTTCAGGACTGCTATAGGTGTTAGGTGTATATAGGTTTGCTGTGCTACTGATTGTTGCAGCAGCCTGAGTGTCTTTTGTCAGTTTAGAGAAAGGGACAGAGCGCTGTGTCTGCTGTAGGGACAGCCAGATTAGTCATCATCATTAGCTGTTACTATCAGGTCCACAAAAGTGCTATTCCAGTTATTGTTCCAGCAGCCTCTGTTTTGCCAGTTTATATAGGGACAGGCAGGAAGCAGAGTGTCAGGCAGTGAGGGTCAGTTTAATCAGTAGCTGTTACTATTAGTTCCACAAAGGTTCTTTTCAGGACTGGTATCAGTGGTACGGTAATAGGCTTGTACACGTATAATATTCTTTCTTCCAAATATAGAAAGAATATTATACTTGACTGCTGCCCTTCTGCTGCAGTCTGCTAATCATTCACAACTCACTTGTTCCACAAAGCTCTTTATCAGGACTGGTAACTTGGTCTAGGGTGCTACAGTACATAGGGTTGAGTGAGGTACAGTCTGCTATTCTATAAGGACTGTTATCGGTCCACAATACATAGGGTTGAGGTGCACTACTGCTGACCGCTGCCCTATACTGCAGCAGTCCTTCATTGGTATAGGGACTGAGAGCTTTGTCACAGGGTCATTTGAAAAATGACAGGCAGAGGAAGAGGCAGGCCCTTCCGCAGGGGTGGTAGGGGTAGGGCAGGAGCAACAGGCTTGAGCCAAAGTGGGAAGTTGCAGAAGGTGCGTTCAATTACTTTAAAGGACGCACCAGACTTGGTTGAATGGCTCGCTCAGCCTTACTCTTCTGCACCCTCCTCATCCTCTCGATCTGCACCCTCTTCTTCACTCTCTGCTATGTGCACCCCCAAAGACACTACCACCAACAACACCACCACCACCACATACCTTCTGCTTGAGTCACAGGAATTATTTTCCGATCCATATCAAGAGGATATTTCTGATGCGCAGCCACTCTCACGCTGCTGATGTCAGTGCTCTCTATCACGGTGCTGCTGTCAGTACTGTATATGACGGTGCTGGTGTGAGTGCTTTATGTCACGCTGCTGATGTCAGTGCTCTTCATCACGGTGCTGCTGTCAGTGCTGTATATCACAGTGCTGGTGTGAGTGCTTTATGTCACGCTGCTGATGTCAGTGCTCTCTATCACTGTGCTGCTGTCAGTGCTGTATATCAGGGTGCTGGTGTGAGTGCTTTATGTCACGCTGCTGATGTCAGTGCTCTCTATCACGGTGCTGTTGTCAGATGACTCTATCACGGTGCAGGTGTCTTTGCTGTATGTCACGCTGCTGATGTCAGTGCTCTGTATCACGGTGCTGTTGTCAGATGACTCTATCACGGTGCAGGTGTCATTGCTGTATGTGACGCTGCTGGTGATCATCTCCTGCACCCTCTTCTTTGCCTACCCTGGTCCCTGACCTTCCCTCTCCTCCATTGCCTTCATGCGCTCCACAGTCCTGAATTGTCACAACAATTTCCCATATAAAAAAAGAATGCTTGTAGTTGTCGATCCCAAATTCACCTCATACATGTGTTATGTCATTGGCCATGTGATGAGACTATGTTTGCACAGCTAATAATTATTTTGTGGCTGCAAATTTGACCTAAAGGTTTGCGAAGTTCGCCTCCCATTGAAGTCAATGGGGCCCGCCGCGAACGTTCCGGTTCGCGAACTATCGACCGCGTTCGCGAAACGTCCCGTCGGAAGTTCGTCCATCACTATTAGTAAGTGGTTAAATAACATTTCTAATCATATGACGTTAATAACAAGAGTTTCCCTTTATATCAGAGTCCACAGAGTTCCCCTTTTACATCTGAACTCACAGAGTTCCCTTTCACTGTAGGGGGCACTCTGCAGACTCTGATGTAAGGGAGAACTCTGTGGCCTCTAACATAAGGGATGCTCTGGAAACCCTGATTTAAGGGGGAATACTGAGAACTCTGATGTATGGAGAAGGCTCTGTGTCCGTGTGTGGCCAAGTCCGTTCGTTATAAAGTACGGCGGATTGTTTGCTGGATTGTTTGCCGGAGCAGGTCCGCCGGACAATTCGATCGTGTGTACGTGGCATTAGTGTACTTACTCAGGGGCTGGAGAGAGAAGGGGGTAGACTTCAGTCACAGACAGGGATGGATGGTGAGCTCACTCACTCTCTGGCAGTCAGCACCTCTGAGGCCGCTCGACTTCAAATTTCCGGCCCCAACTTTCCTTTTCTGAGACACAGCGCTGGGGATTGGAGTGTGGGCAGACACAGAGGGGTAGGGTTGGGGGGAAGAGGTGCAGATAAAGCCCTCTCTCCTCTCCCATCTGTGTGTGTTATTTGGGTGGGGGGGTTGTTAGTGTTGGCTTTGGGCAGTGTGAAATAGTGTAACAGACAATCCCAGCTTAGACAACTGCAGCCAGCAACCCTGCTGGGAAGCCATCATCCAGTCTAAATATTGTGTATCTGGGTCTGAGACCCGGACACGTGATTCAAAACCCAAACTGTCCGGGTGAATCCTGGACAGGTGGCAACCCTATATCTGATCTTGATGTTATCAAAATCAGCAAACAGTAGGAGGTGGCAGTGCTCATCGGGTTGGTGGGCTTATCACCAACAGTAGTGGGTGTTGGGGAGACTTTGCTAATGTCGTTTATAACATAATATAACCTAGGAACTATTCTGACCTCCTCTGCATTTTTTTGGGGGGGGGGGGGTTCTTTATAACCACTTGCCGACAGTATAACTTACATAATCTTACAGTATAACTTAGATTATCCCCATGACTAAGCTCTGGGGGGCAGAGTGAAACACGTTGGGGGCATAGCCAGGTTCAAGTCCAGGCTGAGGTTGTCACTCTACTCACCACTTCAGGACACCTAGATGTGCGACTTTAAGGGACCACCCCATTGTTCTCTTAAGCTTTACATAAACCAGGACGGGTTCCATCCCCTGTGAGCACTCTAGCAGCGGCTGCTGAAGCATTGAATAGATGCCCTTTTACCACCGAGCCTGATCGGCACACACACACATTTCCTAGATAACTTACATATATGGCAGAAAAGTGGCATTGCTACGCAGGATCATCTACCTAATACATGATCCTGCGCTTCCAGGTAGGGAGTGCGCATGAGCGCCACCGGCGGCCCGCTCCCACTGTGATTATACACAGGGGGAGCTGATCAACAGGTATTGCAGACTCAATGTCCACCGGCACCCGCCGATCTTTTGGTAGTGAGGGAGAATGGCAGTCTGCCTATGTAAACAAGGCAGATTGCCCTTCTTTCAGTACAGAAGGCATGGATCCAGTGCCTCGGCAGTGACAGTGGTCCTCAAAAAGTGTCAAAAGTTTCAGTTAGTGTCCGACTGTTTGCCGCAATATCGCAGTGCCTGTATAAGTTGCTGATCGCTACCATTACTAGTAAAAAAAAAATAAACATAAATAAATTAAAACATCCCATAGTTTGTAGACACTATAACTTTTGCACAAATTACTCAATAAATGCTTATTTGGATTTTTTTTTACTAAAAAAATATGTAGCAGAATACATATTGGCCTAAACTGATGAAGAAATTTGATTTTCTTACACTTTTTTATTGGATATGTTTCATAGAAGAAAGTAAATAATACATATATTTTTTTTTCAAAAGCGTCTGTCTTTTTTTGTTTATTTCGCAAAAAATAAAAAGCTAGAGGTTATCAAATATCACTAAAAGAAAGCTCTATTTGTCAAAAAAAAGGACACACTGTATTTATAGGTGTATAATGCACACTTTTTCCTTCTGAAAATAGACTCCAAATAATGAGTGCGTGTTATACGCCAATATATTTAAAATAAAAAAAAGCCAATTGGGGGGGGGCTAGGCAGGGCTGATCCTCGGCGGGTACACAGGGTGTGCCACGCCCAGGGGCAGAGAGGAGGTGCCCAGGACTGGTCTGAGGGCAAGGGGGTGGATTACACAGAACAGGGATCTTCCACTTGCCCGGTGGTTGCTGTCATATGTCCCGCCTCCTGGACCAACCCCTATGATAGACAGCACACTGATCCAATGCCTGGAAACGCGTGGCGTCTATCATAAGAGATGGTCCAGGAGATGACAGCCACCGCAGGGTAAACGAGAGATCCCCACTCGGTGTAATCTGGTGGCTCTTCTCTCTCTTCATGAGCACTGATCAGGCTACATTGATGGCCGCTGGTGAGGCTGCATTGATGGGCACTGGTGAGGCTGCATTGATGGACACAGATTAGTCTACATTGATGAGCACTGATCAGGATACATTGATGGGCACTGGTGAGACTGCATTGATGGACACTAATCAGGCTGCATTCATGGGCACTGGTGATGCGTTGATGTACACTGATCAGGCTGCATTCATGGGTACTGCTGAGGCTGCATTTATGGGTACTGGTTAGGCTACTTCCATGGACAGTGATCAAGCTGCATTCATGGGGACTGATCAGGCTGCATTCATGGGCACTGGTGAGGCTGCAATGATGGACACTGATCAGGCTGCATTCACGGGCACTGATCAGGCTACATTGATGGGCACTGGTGAGGCTGCATTGATGGACACTGGTGAGGCTGCATTGATGGACACTGATCAGGATACATTCATGGGCACTGGTGATGCATTGATGTACACTGATCAGGCTGCATTCATGGGTACTGGTTGGGCTACTTCCATGGACACTGATCAAGCTGCATTCATGGGGACTGATCAGGCTACATTGATGGACACTGGTGAGGCTGGATTGATGGACACTGGTGAGGCTGCATTGATGGACACTTGTGAGGTTGCATTTAATTAAAAAAGAAAGTTCTGAGCTACCCTTATTTTGCTTCAAAGTTCTTTATTTAAAATGTAAGTTTTTTTTTTCCCTGAAACTTCCCTCTTAAAATTAGAATGCAAGTTATATGCCTGTGCGTGTTATACGCCGATAAATACGGTACAGTTTATTTGGGTACAGCGTTGCGCAATTGTCAATTAAAGTAACAGAGTGCTGTATTGCAAAAAACGGCCTGGTCATGAAGTAGAGTAAGTCTTTCGGAGGCCGAAGTAGATAATTCTCAATTACCGGCATTATTCATTAGATAGGGGATTCTTCCAAATGGGCCTCATAAAGTTCTGTAAAATACAAACTACACTTCCCCTGAAACAAGAATATTTCACTTGCAGCTGCAGAAACTTTAAAAAAAACAACAAAAAAGCTGGAAGTCGGAATGAGTTAATCCTCTTGCAGAATATGTGAAAATGTAGTTGGCTTAACTGTTACAACTTGTCCAGCTAAAACCTTCTGCCTTTAATCCTTAAGTCTCTAAAATAAAGTAACTTGGAAGACGCAAGTTCCGTGAGATTTGGCATCGGCTCCCATTGACTCATGGTGAAACTTCTTTGCACTATGTCAAGCCCCGTCACTGAAAAATTGGGATACAATTCTCTTCTGGTTCTTGTATCATGAAGATGACGATAGCACACTCAACAATTCACATGGAGAGGTGACACATAAAGATACAAGCCCGGGCTGTGAACATAAAATGGATTAGGCCTTATGTGAGTCGCTGCCAAGCACAACAAATGCATCTTTACATCCCGGTCTGATGCAGTTCACATGTGATGACGTTCCAGTGTGGGAAGTAGTGAGATGAGACGCATGTGTTTGGATTACACATTCCACTGCATTTTATCTCAGACATTTTCCTTCTAGCGTTCCTCATTTTTTTCAACCATAGTAGGCCATTTAAAAAAAAAAAATCGGATTTGTCAGCTGTCAATTGCCATACTATTATTATTATTATACAGGATATATATGGACCCAACACTTTGCACAGCACTTTACAATGTTAGGGCAGTCAGTACAGTTGCAATACAATTCAATACAGGAGGAATCAGAGGGCCCTGCTCTCTTATGCCGTGTACATGCGATCGGAATTCCGGACAGAAAAAGGCCGATGAGAGCTTTTCATCGGAAAATGCGACCATGTATAGGCTGCATCAGAATTTAGCTATCTGAATTTACACCAGACAAAAATTGATAGCATGTTCTTAATTTTCCCAATGGAAAAACTTTCCAAAATTCCGATCGTGTGTATGCAATTCCAACACGCCAAAAATCATGCATGCTCAGATTCAACTACGAGATGGAAGCTATTGGCTACTGGCTGTTGAACTTCCTTTTTCTAGTCCCGTCATAGGTGTTGTACGTTACCACATTCTAAACGATCAGAGTTTGGTGTGACCGTGTGTAGGCAAGACAGCTTGAGCGGAATTCCATCAGGAAAACCATCAGAGCTTTTTCCGATGAGAATTCCAATCGTGTGCACGTGGCATAAGAGAGAGGGTCACATGATACAAAAGATAATAACTGTGGGGGGTGAGCTGATGAAGAAAATACAAGTACAGTTGTTAGGTGGGGCAGGATAGGCTTTTCTGAAGAGGAGGGTTTTCAGGGATCGCCCAAAAGTGGATAGAGTTGGAGATAGTTGGACAGATTGGGGTAGGGGATTCCAAAGGATGGGAGAGGCTCGGGAGAAGTCCTGGAGGTGAGTATGGGAGGAAGTAATGAGGGAGCTACAGAGCAGGAGGTCTTTTGAGGAATGAAGAGAACGATTAGGTTGGTATTTTTATACTAGGTTAGTGATGTAGCTGGGGGCAAAGTTGTGGATGTCTTTGTTAGTTATTGTTAGTATTTTTTAATTCAATTTGTTGGACGAGTGGAAGCCAATGGAGGGATTGGCAGAGAGGAGTAGCAGACACTGAGCAGTTTGTAAGGTGGATGAGTCTGACAGCAGCATTCATGATGGACTGAAAGGGGGATAATATATTTAAAGGTAAGTCAATGAGGATTGAGTTGCAGTAGTTGAGGTGAGAGAAGACCACAGAGTTAATTTAGGAGCTTTGTGGTTTCGATGGTTAGGAAGGGATGTATTTTGGAGATGTTGCAGAGGTTGAGGCAGCAAGCTTTGGAAAGTAATTGGCTATGGGGCCGAAAGGAGAGTTCAGAGTCCAGCATAAGACCTAGCACCCTGGCATGTGGGGATGGGTGGAAGGTTGTGCCATTGCTCTTGACAGAGAAGTCAGGGGAAGAGACATGTGGGGGAGGAAATATTATGACCTTGGTTTTGGACAAGTTGAGATTGAGTAGGTGTGACATCCAGACATATATGTCTGTTAGTAAATTAGTGATGCGTGCTCAGACTGATGTAGTGAGCTGAGGGACGGAGAGATAAATTTGGGTGTCATCACCATAAAAATGATATTAAAGCCATGGAAGGCTTGATCAAGGCAGGAGGTGTAGATTGAAATATTGTAGGAGAGATCCAAGAACAAAACCTTGGGGAACCCCGACAGAGAAAAGAAGAGGAGCAGAGGAAATAGCATTGGAAGTGACACTGAAGGCACGGTGGGAATAGGTAAGATGGGAGCCAGTGAAGAGCACAGTCGTGGAGACCAAAGAAGTACATTTTTAAGGAGGAAGGGGTGGTCAACTGTATCAAAGGCAACTGAAAGGTCCAGAAGTAGGAGTACAGAATAGTGTCCATTGGTTTTATCGTATATATCATCTATTAGCTACTTGTTATTAAAATGTTACTTTCTAGTAAGGATGACACATATCTCTATTATAGTTGACAACATTCATGTGAAAGTTGTGAAGACCCTTTCCTGTGATAAGAAAAATGGCTGCACAGTTAGTGTGGCACAATGTAAAAGGGTCTGTGTGGTTGGCTAGCTTTAGCATCCAAGCACATGGCCCAACCCCAGCTTCAGCCCTTCTAGAACAAACTCCCACCTGCTAAGGCCAATCCTTCCGCCATCTTGTGATCTGCTCCTCGCCATAGGTCTCCTCACAACATTCCTGGCCATAGACTGTTCTATCAGAAGAATGAATGTCCACTTGAGGCCGCGTACACACGCGGGGACTGTTCGCCCAACTTTGTCCGCTGAACAGTGTTTCGGCGGACAGTCCGCCCGTGTGTGGGCTTTCAGCGGACAGTTTCAGCGAACAGTCTGCTGAACAAAGTTTTTCGGAATTTCCGAAAAACTGTCCGCTGAAACTTGGTTTCAGCGAACAGTCCCCTCGTGTGTAGGCTTGTTCGTCAAACTAAGTTCCGCGCATGCTCAGAAAGGATTTACACGCCGAAAGTTGTAATGCAGTGTATAGGACGTCGTATTTTCCGTCCCGTCGTACGTGCCGTTCACGTCATCGCGCACGGTTTCAGCAAACTGTTCGTTCGTCGTGTGTGGGCGGACAAAGTTGAGCGAACAGTCCCCGCGTGTGTACGCGGCCTGATAGTTAGCTTCACTGCAGTTTACTGTTGTTGTTCAGGGAATGATAAGACAGTCACATCTCTAGGACATACATTCAGGATTTAAAAAAAATAAAAAAAATAAAAAGAGCAGACTGGAGGAGGGAGGCAGAAGAGGAGAAAGAGACACCACAGGACAGACGGAACAGAGACTGAACGGTAACCAGAGTCTAATGCTGCGTACACACGGTTGGACTTTCTGACAGGAAATGTTTAATGTGAGCTTGTTGTCGAAAACTCAGACCGTGTGAATGCTCCATCAAACATTTGCTGTCGGAAATTCCAGCCAAAAATGTTTGAGAGCAGGTTCTCAGATTTTCTGCCAACGTCACTTTGTTGTCGGAAATTCTGAACATGTGTACACAAGTCCGTCGTACAAAAGTTCACGCATGCTCGGAATCAAGCAGAAGATGCCGCAGTGGTTATTAAACTTCCTTTTTCTTGGCTCATCGTACGTCTTGTATGTCACCGCGTTCTCACGTTCGTCATTTTTGGCCAACAATTGTGTGACCGTGTGCCAACATCCTTCGGGAAAAAAAATCCACGGTTTTGTCGTCGGAAAATCCAATCGTGTGTACACGGCATTAGTCTGTATATGTATATTGTATATGGATTACATACCATAAACGCTGTTTTTCCTTGCACCTTGCCAAAGGTCGATGTACTATGGCTGATTTGACCTTCTGTAATTAGAGGGTCCCGGTGTTCCAGGAAGAGTGCATCTTAACCTGTGTGTCGGAGGCTCTATTAAGGTGGAGGATTTACCTTTCCAATTTCCTGGAGAACAGTGAATAGTAAGTGAATAAAAGAGTGAAAATCAACAAATAAGTGCTGAAAAATTGATTAAAGAACATGGAGTTGGTTAGAATATAAAAATATGAAAAATAAAAATGAAATTGGGGTTAAAGGTTGTGTAAGGTGTGGGGAAGAGGACTATTGTGCAAAATGGGAGAAAGGAGGGGGGAGCGAGTTATGAAAAGGGAGAGATGGGAAAAAGGGGGAGGGGGGAAGAGAAGGGGGGAAAAAGGGGGGAGAGAAGGGGAAGAGGGGAAGGGCCCGGAAAACAAGGGGAAAAGGGTGGAAAGTGGAAGGGAAGGGGGGAGGGTTGGGTTATGGGGAAAGGAAGGAAAGGAAGAGGGAGGAGAGGGGGTGAAAGGAAAAATATACTCCTGATGAAGCGGTATTAGTCCGCAAAACTAGTTGAGATGTTATCCGTGATCAACTAACCCTCTGTGATCTTCCCCACCTGGGAAGTATATTATCTTGTAAATTACATAAACAACACGTGCTCATAACACAATACAAAAATAACCATCAACCTGAATGAACAGGTCAAAAATTAAACATGGATTGTTACAAATGCTTTTAATCTGTAACTTATTTTTTTGTTATGTGTTATTAATCATGTATCAATAAACTTTTGTACAATTTTATACATTTGCTTATATACTTACTCCTATTGCACTGTACCAAGATAGTCCATTTGCCCTATTTCTTTGGGGAGTTCTGGTTGGGGACCAGGCTCCCGATCCCTTTATCTCTAAGTCTCTGGATGATGGTACAACCCCTTTTTCCATTTTCCACTCCTTATTATTCATTCTAGAGGCTACCCGCATTTTTCTAATCACATAAAGTGTATGATCAACTATAATCACAGGTGAAAGCATGTGCAACACCTCACAGCCACCTCCCTCTTGTTTCTCCTCTGCCCAGGGTCATCAGAAGTCACAGGACAGTGTTCTCTGTAGACACCCACTAGCTGTGTACACTCTACCGGGAACCCTCCAGACTCCTACACGGATCTCCACTGGAGAAATTGATTGGAGAAAAGCCAATGTGGCACTAATATTTAAAAAAAGAGCCTAACATCAATAGTATGCAAGCTCTTGGAGGGGATGATAAGGGAATATTTACAAGATTTTAGTAATGAAAACGGTATCATTAGCAGTAATCAGCATGGATTCATGAAGAATAGTTCTTGCCAAACCAATCTATTAACCTTCTATGAGGAGGTGAGTTGCCATCTAGATAAAGGAAGGCCCGTAGACGTGGTGTATCTGGATTTTGCAAAGGCATTTGATACAGTTCCCCATAAACGTTTACTGTACAAAGTAAGGGCCGTTGGCATGGGCCATAAGGTGAGTACATGGATTGAAACCTGGCTGCAAGGGCGAGTTCAGAGGGTAGTGATAAATGGGGAGCACTCAGAATGGTCAGGGGTGGGTAGTGGGGTCCCCCAGGGTTCTGTGCCCATCAGCTGCCAGTCAGTACCCCATCAGAAATGCCTGTCAGTGCCCACAACAGTGCCAATCAGTGCCCACAACAGTACCCATCAGTGCCCATCTCAGTGCAAATCAGGAAACCTGTCATTACCTAATTATCAGTTCTGCCCATCAGTGCCATCTATTAGTGTCCATCATTGCCACCTGTCAGTGCTGCCTACCAGTGCCCATCAGTGCCGCCTACCAGTGCCCATCAGTTCTGCCTGCCAGTGCTTATCAGTGCTGCCTGTCAGTGCTCATCAGTGCCACCTATCAGAGCCCATCAGTGCCACATATCAGTTCCCATCAGTGCTGCATATCAGGGCCGCCTATTGGTGCCCATCTGTGCTGCAAATCAGTGCCGCCTATCAGTGCCCATCAATTCTACATATCAGTGCCTCCTCATCAGTGCCCATTAGTGCCGCCTCATCAGTGCCCATCAGTGCTGCCTCATCATTGCCCATCATTGAAGGAGAAAAAAAATGATCTTTTTTAGTTTGTTTAACAAAAAATAAAAACCGCAGTGGTGATCAAATACCACCAAAAGAAAGCTCTATTTGTGGGAAGAAAATGATAAAACAATTTAGTTTGGGTACAGTGTTGTATGGCCGCGCAATTGTCATTCAAAGTGTGACAGCGCTGAAAGCTGAAAATTGTCCTTGGGCAGGAAGGGGGGAAGTGCCCGGTATTGAAGTGGTTAATAAAACACGTGGCCACTCATTCGAAGAAAAGAGGTTTAACCTTAAACTACATAGAGGGTTCTTTACTGTAAGAGCGGCAAGGATGTGGCGGTGGTCTCAGCGGGGCATATGGAGTTTTTCTATTTATTTATTTTTTCTATTGATGGACATGGATGGTCTTTTTTCAACCTGATTAACTACGTAACATGGGGACTGTGCTTGATCGTTTTATATATCCACCCACCTTACCAACTGTACCAACAGTGTCTGCTACCCCTCTCTGCCAATCCCTTCACTACTAACAATAACTTACAAAGCCCGCCACCACTCGGCCCCCAGCTACATCACTAACTTAGCTTCAAAATACCAACAAAAAGGTTATCTTAGTTTATCCCAAGACCTACTCTCTAGCTCCCTCCTCAACTCATCCCATGCTTACCTCCAATACTTCTTCGAGCTCATCCTCCTCTGGAACTCCCTACCCCAACCCTACCTACTCACTTTTTGGTGATCTCTGAAAACCTTTCTTTTTAGAGAAGTCTATCCTGCCACCACCTGAACACTTTTTTTTTTTTTTTCACCAACTCATCTCCAGCAGTTTTGTATCACTTGACCTTCCCTTTTAGATTGTAAGCTCTAACGAGCAGGGCCCTCTAATTCCTCCTGTATTGAATTGTATTGTAACTGTACTGTCTGCCAGGGCCAGGACAAGGGGTGGGCAGGAGGGCCGGCTGCCCTCTGCACTGTGGTATCATGTGAGATAAGGGGGGCACCACAAGGAGGCTGGGGGGGGGGATTTGTGTTATGAAGGGGAGTCTGGGGGGGGGGCGTCAGGGGGTAAGAAGTGTTCTAGGAGGGCAAATTTGGGAGTTGTGCTAGGAGTGATGATTTGGGGGGATTTGTGTTGGGAAGAAGAGGGATGGGAGAAGAGGATTTGTGCTAAAAGGGGGGATTTTGGGGGTTTGTGCTATAAAACTAATATTGTACAGTGGCCATTTTTTTTTTTGTGGGGAGGGGTGGGGGGCACAATTTGGCAGGTTTGCCCTGGGCTTTGGATGGCCTTGTTCCACCACTGCTGTCTGCCCTCGTATTTTAAAGCACTGCAAAAACGGTAGGCACTATATAAATACTGAATAATAATAGTTATATTAATATAACAATATAATTTGCAAATTTTAGTTTTTTTAGTAAAGTGGTATATAAATGCTGCTAATTTCTTCATATTTAAACAGTAACTTTTGCATAGTTAACTCTAATGTCATCAATCATATCTTATTACTTTGTATCATTAGTAACACTTGGAATATGCACTTTGCTATTCTGGTTGTGTTGTTCTGCCATGGAACACTTGTTGATACAGCTGTGTGTAGGAGATAAAGCTGGGTATATGGAATGTTCTCCTAATGACTCTCAGACACAGCTGCATTCCGTATTGCCTGAGAAAAGAATAGGTGTTTGAACATTTGCAGCTAGTGCAATGGGCGTCTCAGTAGACTGCATAAAGCGATAACATGTGTAATGAGTACAGTTTGCACTTTATGGTGACTGTTTTTCTTCTTAATATTGAAATATTACACTTATCAGAAAGGTGAACTTAGATATTAAAAGGAAGTTGTCTGTAAGGAAGGTTGGATTCTCAGCAGCAGAAGGAAACCAGTGTAGGCATAGGCTTATACTATTCCCCACACCTCTGTGGCAGTGGCAGACAGCGGTAGAAAATTTTCGGGGGGGGGGGGGGGCAAACAGTATGTCACCCCCCCCCAGGGCGGTCGGTCGGTAGCACTTACCCCATCACCAGCGGTTTCCCCTGCTCGACGGAGGGCGGCTTCCCCTGCTTGGCGGCCTCCCATTCTCCTGCTGTTTTCCTGCAGCCTCCTGTTCTCCGTGTCATCACGGCAACTTGCATTTCCTCCTTCCTCCTCGGCAAAAAAGAGATAAAATTGTAGCGCTAGTGTCTAGAACAGTATTAGTGTAAATTACATAAACAACACGTGCTCATAACACAATACAAAAATAACCATCAACCTGAATGAACAGGTCAAAAATTAAACATAGATCCATGAAAGATAATATGAAAAGTAAAAATAAGTCCCAAAAGAGAGTCAGTCCCAATACTTGGCAGGTCTACCGCAAACACAGTAGTTCATGGTAAGAAACAACAGGTAGTTGGATGGACATCTGAAGATAATGGCATAAATAGTACGTTAAAGGTGGATACTCTTACTAGAGCAAATTGACCTGCATGTCAGCGACACCAGATCAAACGAGCGTAAAGGGATGGAGCCTCGATCATACAGGACCAGTGCGACAGGTCACGGATAATCCCTCCATCAGTGTGGACCGATCTGCAATGTCCTCAGGAAATCAATTCCTCTCACGATGTAATTTAGAAAGTAAGGAAGTGGCCACCAAACAATATATCACCCAAAGGAAATCAGACAGGCTCATAAAGCAGGTGATATGTAAAACAAAAGGAACAAGGGCTTTACATGATGCAGGTCAAAAAAAGAGATGGCTGGTATAATGTAGTATAGGCTTCCTTAGCAGCTCCTTGTTCTCCTGACCAGCAGTTCTTGTCCAGTACTTCCTCCTTCGCAGCCAATCGGAAGACTTCTCTTTACGGCCAATCGGAAAACGGGTCTCACACCCGCTTCTGATTGGGCCACCGGATTTTGAAGCCTATTAGAGCCCCTGGCTCTAATCAGGTGCTTCAAAAAAGAAACCTGGCCTCTGTAATTTACGCAACTAGTGGCCTGAAAGGGGCCAGATGCATGCATAGGGGGTGGCCTTGGACATTCATTACCATATAGGAGGGTGGAGTGGAGAGAGGGGGCAGCACCCGGGCGCCCCTAATGGATGGGGCCCGAGGGCTTTCACACTGGAGCGGTGCGCTTGCAGGATGGTCAAAAAAGTCCTGCAAGCCGCATCTTTGGCGCATTGTAGGAGCGGTGTATTTACCGCTCCTAAAGCGCCCCTTCCCATTGAAAACAATGGGGCAGCGCTCCTAACCCACCTGCAAAGCGCCGGTTTTAACCCTTTTTCAGCCAATAGCGGGGGTTAAAACTGCGCCTCTAAAACTACGGTAAAGTGCCGCTAAATAAAGCGTCGCTTTACCGCCAGCGCACTGAGTGCCCCAGTGTGAAAGGGGCTTTTGATGTGTTTCTTAGCAAACGCAAAGTCCAGGCATATGGAAAAGAGTAGTGTCATAAACACACACTCACACACTAAGGTTGAATTGGATGGACTGGTGTCAACCTTCGACCTTACCAACTATTAGGAAAATTTACTAAAACTGGAGAACTCAGAATCTGGTGTTTATTCAGAACTTCAGCTTGTTCAATTATCACCTTCCTGCCCGGCTTATAGCAAAATGACGGCTGGGTGGGACTTTCATAATTTTGGGTGGACTTCATATGACGTCCTACCAGAACGTGCCCCTTGCGATCTGTCACTGGCTGTTCCAACGCACTATTCCCAATGTACACGTTCCTGTACAGATGGCTGTATGTATAAGTGGGTGCTGAAGCGACCACCGGCTGGAACCATGAATAGTCAGAAGGGAGAAATGTCACCAGCACACCATGGATCTCCAGAAGGGGTCCAAAGCTTTATTCAGTAGTCATATCGTTACCGTAAATAGCAACGTTTTGGAACCACTCAGGACCCCTTCATCAGACATGTGACATCTATGGTGTGCTGGCGATGTTTCTCCCTTCTGTCACCGGCTGTGTCCACCGATAACTGATCACTGGACCGCCACCAGTACCATGTGTTCACTGTGACTAATCACAGCAGGTCACGTGACAACTGTAAATAATGGATGGCTTCCTTTTATGTGTTGCTAGCTGTGATTGGTCACAACGATCACATGTTAGAGACAGGGCCCATCACAGCCCATCTGTACCATGTGATTAGCTCTGGCCAACCACAATCTAATCACAACAAAAGACACTGAATGAATCAGTTTAATTCATTAACCGGAGTTCTGCTTAAAAAAAATAAAATAAAAGTAGGCAGCTACACATACTGCAGCTGCTGACTTTTAATAATCGGACACTTAACTGTCCCAGGGTCCAGCGATACAGGCGTATGAAGCCACGCTCGTCTCCCCCTCCTCTCTGCGGCAACGGCATTGTAACAGTGTGTGCCTGGCTGTGGCTTCACAGCCGGGCACCCACTGCTCATTTGCGTGCCATGCGCCGTGACTGGCCAGGCAATATTCTTGGACCTGTGAGAATTGCTGAGAGGGAGGGGGGAGAGGTGATCTCCCTTCCGGGGCCCTGTGCGCCGGGAGGAAGTGGGAGCTGGGACCCTCTGAAAAGAGGGTATCCTCTCCCCCCCAAAAAAATTACATGCCAAATGTGGCATGTCAGGAGGCACTGAAGATGCGGCACTGGTGGGCACTAATCAGGAGGCACTGATATAGTGTAACTGATAGGTGGCACTGATGGGCACTGATAGGTGGCATGTATGGACACTGATAGGTGGCACTGGAGGGCGCTGCTAGGTGGCCCTGAAGGGGTAGGTGACACTGATAGGCAGCACTGATAGGTGGCACTGAGAAATAGCCACTGATGGGCACTGATTTGCAGCAGTGGTGGACACTGATAGTTGCCAATGGTGGGCACTGATAGGTGGCACTGGTGAGCACTGGTAGGTGGCACTGGTGGGCATTGCTTAGCACTACTGATATGCACTGGTACGTGGCACTGGTGGGCACTGGTAGGTGGCACTGGTGGTTACTAGTTAGTAGCAGTGTCAGCATGAGTTAAAAAAAAGCAGATTACCATGTCCTGTTTACATCACTGGTTGACAGCTGATCATGTGGTAAAGGGCCGGGGTGGGCCCCTTATTCTGATGATTAGCCGAGTCTCATGGACTCACTGATCATAGAGCACACTCCATGTGCTCCACAGCGGGCATGCAGGCAGCGCATGCATGGGAGGAAATACACGGACGTGTACTTTAGGCCCCCACTGTAGCTGTCTAGCACGGCGTGAAGAGGTTAAATACCACCAAAAGAACAAAATATGTGAAAAAAATGATAAAAATGTCTTATGGATGTAGCACTGACCCCCGAAGGAGCTTCTGGTTTTTGTTGGGCTTACTGTTACCTCACCTGCTCACTTCTCCGTCTCAGGGGTCCCGTTGAAAAGTGAACCAAAGAATGTTAGTCCCAACACTTAGTCCTTTTTCCAAGATTTATTTGCGGTAAACAGTTTTGCAATAGAGGGTTAAGGGGAGTTCAGGTACCTGGTAATTGTGGGTAAAGATATTTTCTTGATCCAGAGGAATAAACAACTTCCACAGACTGGATCCAGCAACCACCGGATAGGCCTCTCTCACTGACCTAGCAGCCGGTGCGATGCTCCAACAAAGTCTCTGCCACAGACTTGTCAATTTAAATGGTATAAATGGTAGTGTTATGTGATCCTCTGCCACATTAAAGCAAAACCAGGAAAAGGCTTGTTGAAAATACTAAAGAGTTGTCACACAGTATCAGTTTCCTTCAGCCGATCTGTGGTAAGTGACCCGGGTTGCGTCCTCCAACTAAGTCTCCAGGCTCTTCCAGAGATACCAGCCTTGGCGCTCGGTCCTCTCCTGGAAAAGTCCTCCCCTGGATCCTCCAGTTACTTGGCTTCTCCCTGCAGGCGAGACAGCACCAGACCACCCCTGGATCGGTAGGCCCCAAGACTTTTGGGCCTACTCTCTCAGTTGCAAAGCCTTGGGCCAGCCGGCCCCCAGACACAGGAACAGGCAGCACACACCCCAGGCCAGGAGGGCCATGAGGTCAGGATAACGAACCCCAGAAAAAGACCCCTCAAAATGTTGTCAGTATCGTAATCACTTAAGCCCTGGGCCAATTGGCAGCCAAAGAACCAGGCCCCTTTTTGCGATTCGGCACTGCGTCGCTTTAACTGACAATTGCGCAGTCCTGTGACGTGGCTTCCAAACAAAATTGGCATCCTTTTTTTGCCACAAATAGAGCCTTCTTTTGGTGGTATTTGATCACCTCTGCGGTTTTTTTTGCACTATAAACAAAAATAGAGCTATAATAAATATCCCCAAAAATATATAAAAAAAACATTTTTTTCCTCAGTTTAGGCCGATAAGTATTCTTCTACATATTTTTGGTAAAAAAAATCAAAATGAGCGATTATTGATTGGTTTGCGCAAAAGTTATAGCGTTTACAAAATGGGGATAGTTTTATAGCATTTTTATTTATATTTTTTTTTTTACTAGTAATGGCGGTGATAAGTGATTTTTATTGTGACTGCGACATTATTGCGGACACATCGGACATTTTTGACACATTTTTGGGACCATTGTCATTTATACAGCAATCAGTGCTATTTAAATGCACTGATTCCTGTGTAAATGACACTGGCAGGGACGGAGTTAACCACTAGGGGACGAGGAGGGGTTATGTGTGACGTTATGTGTTTTTTTTTTATTGTGGGGGGGGGGCGTGGCCTGGCATGTGATGTCACTGAGCGTCTTTCCCTATAACAGGGAACAGACGATCGGTGACAGCCACACTAGGAAGCACGGGGAGAGGTTTGTTTACACAGACCTCTCCTCGTTCTTCAGCTCTGTGACTCGATCGAGGGACACCAGCGGAGATCGGGTCCACTGGTCCCGCTGCCGCGGTCACGGAGCTCAGGACTGGGCTCCCGACCCATGGCTGGGCACTTAAAGAGCTATGTACAGGTACGTGATTGTGCCCAGCCGTGCCATTCTGCCGACGTATATGTGCAGGAGGTGGTCCTTAAGCAGTTAAATACCCCCACCCAGAATGCACAGCGGGTGAACCACTCCCACTGGGCTATTTCTGAGCAAAAGGGTATTCAATGCATTCAGCCTGTTGCATTTCCAAGACTTACCGGTGGTGACAGCGACACCCACGGCCAAGTGGAAAACCAACACAACCCAGCTGAACTGGTACAGAAAGCAGAAATTTGAAATAATTAGTCTGAGCCAAACTGCAGCTTCAAACAACTTAAATTTGAAAAAAAAAAAAACAATAGCATTGGTATTAAAAATACCAGCGCTACATGGATAAAGTACGACAGCGCTGAAAGCTCAAAATTGGCCTGGGCAGAAAGCAGGTGAAAGTGGGCAGTATTTAGGTGGTTGCCCTTGTACACACGGTCGGACATTCCAACAACAAAATCCGTCAGATTTTGTCCGAAACTGGTGTTGCATACACAGACAAAGTTGTCGGAAAATCCGATTGTTCGCAACGTGATGACGTTATTTCGTTACGACGGGACTACGTTCAGGCTAGTAGCCAATAGCTTTGGTCTAGGAATTTGACCTGAGCATGCGTGCCACTTTGTCCGATCGGAATTCTCTACAAACGATCGGACAAAGTTTGATCGGATCATGTCGTGGGAAAATTTTATAGCCCAGCTCTAAAACTTTGTCGGTCGGATATTCCGACGGAAACAGTCGGATGTAGCCCACACATGGTCGGATTATCCGATAACACGGTCCGATTGGACATTTTCTGTCGGAATGTCCGACCGTGTGTACAAGGGCGTTAAGCTTTCAAAACCCTGGAAGTTGTTTGGTTTCTATGCAAAGCTGCACCAGATTTTGCATCATGCAGTTTTAGTAAATAACCCCTATGTAGGTATGGAACTAGAGCAGTACAAGTATTTATCCAATGACAGGTTCCTGATAAAAAGGTACAACACTGCGTCTTTTTTTTTTTTTAAAAGAGCAACTTTTTTTTTATTACACAGAGTACTGGGATGGGGATATATCAGACACTAAGAGACTATTTCCACATTAAGTGGCTCTTAGCACATAATTCAGGATCAACCAGACTGAATAAAAGGCATCCCTGGTTTGTCCTTTCTCAGATAGTTTAATTGAGTGAATTAGCTAAATATCACATGCTCTACCGGCGTCACATTACTTTTCAACACTTCAGCAGATCTGGCACCCGGGCCAAACTGGCTGGAAAGTACGGCTGAAAAAGTTAGCTGAACAAACAGAGAAGGTTCTCCTTTTTAAGCACTTTTCTCTCTTCTTAGATGAAAGGTAAATACGACTTAAATGTGCTGCCATATTAGTTTTCAGCACTTGATTTGCAGCCAGACCGGCTAGTGTGAGCCAACTGAAGACTGCAGAGGAGTTCTTTCCAAACAAACGTGTCTTCACAGTGCTTGTAGAAATTACTCATCCTAAGCGGGAAATCACACCTATTTCTGACTTAAATGATATTGTAATCTAAAAAAACTGAAAATAATGCTGTAGAATTATAAGTGGAATCTATTTAGGTGCTTTTATGCAATCTGATTGGTTAATCTTCACTTCATACCTACTTGTTCTTTGGGGTAAGATAAGCGTCGTGTAAGGGAGTTCATAGCGGAAGATAAGCTATGTACATAGCCATCCAGTGTTTGTAGTTTTTAGCTTTTGAAACTCAAAGAATGTTCCTGCCGGGGTAGGGTCACCCAGGTGAGCCCCTCACAGGTAAGTGGAAGCCTAAATGTCAGGTAAGGTTGCATGCAATTTTATATAGGGGTGTAATATAACATAAACATCAGAGCTGCGCTAGCAAAATTCAGTGTGATAATCAATACATATATACTATATTTTCAAAAGTACTGGGACCCCTGCCTTTACACACACATTTAAAGGGGTTGTATAAAAAAAAGCTGCAACAAAGGTATAATGAGCTAGTATGCATAGCATACTAGCTCATTATGAATTACTTACCCGAGAACGAAGCCCCCACAGCCGTTCTCGTCTTCCCCTCCGGCCGGCAAAATCTCTCCCGAGGGTTACTTCCGGGTATCACGCCTCCAGGAGTGTGCCGCTGCTGACCCGCTGCGAGACAGGTAAGTGCCGGGCAATGCACACTGGCAGAATTTGACGGGGCACAGTAGCGGCAATTGATGGGCACACTAACAGCAATTGATGGGCACACTGGCAGCAACTGATGGGTACAGTAGCTGTAAGACAAAAACAATTCCATAGCTTAACTTACCAACCAGTCTGATGACCAACCAAATTAATCTGTCTAACCATTTGTTTAAAACAGGGGTATCTTTGATGGGCACAGTGGTTTCGCTTGATGGGCACAGTGGCTGCACTTGATGGGCACAGTGGCTGTGTTTGATGGGCACAGTGGCTGCGTTTGATGGCACAGTGGTTGCGCTTAATGGCACAGTGGTTGCGCTTAATGGCACAGTGGCTGCGTTTGATGGCACAGTGGTTGCGCTAAATGGCACAGTGGCTGCGTTTGATGGCACAGTGGCTGCACTTAATGGGCACAGTGACTGCGTTTGATGAGCACAGTGGCTGCGTTTGATGGCACGGTGGCTGCAATTGATGTGTTTTTTGTTTTTTTTTCAGTTTGTTTGCACCCCCCCCCCAATAAACAAAATAAAAACGAGACTTTAGTATCACTTTAAGTATGTGTTATCCTTTGTCCGTAATCAATAAAACAAACAAGCCAAAATTTGGCAAACCCATGTAGCACACTGGATACATGAAACAATTCCATAGCTCAACTCACCAACCAGTCTGCTGACCAACCAAATTAACCTGTCTAACCGTCTGTTAAAAGCAAGGGTAGCTGCCTTTGATGGCACAGTGGCTGCACTTGATGGGCACAGTGGCTGCGTTTGATGGCACAGTGTCTGCGTTTGATGGGCACAGTGGCTGCGTTTGATGGCACAGTGTCTGCGTTTGATGGCACAGTGGCTGCATTTGATGGCACAGTGGCTGCGCTTAATGGGCACAGTGATTGTGTTTGATGGGCACAGTGGTTGTGTTTGATGGCACAGTGTCTGCGCTTAATGGGCACAGTGACTGCGTTTGATGGGAACAGTGGCTGCGTTTGATAGCACAGTGGCTGCAATTGATGTGTTTTTTGTTTTTATTTCAGTTTGTTTGCGCCCCCCATAAATAAACTAAATAAAAACGAGCCTTTAGTATCACTTTAAGTATGTTTTATCCTTTGTCCGTAATCAATAAAACAAACAAGCAAAAAGTTGGCAAACCCATGTAGCACACTGGATGCATGAAACAATTCCATAGCTCAACTCACCAACCAGTCTGCTGACCAACCAAATTAACCTGTCTAACTGTCTGTTAAAAGCAAGGGTAGCTGCCTTTGATGGCACAGTGACTGCACTTGATGGGCACAGTGGCTGCATTTGATGGGCACAGTGGCTGCATTTGATGGGCACAGTGGCTGCGTTTGATGGCACGGTGGCTGTGTTTGATGGCATGGTGGCTGCGTTTGATGGGCACAGTGGCTGCGTTTGATGGCACAGTGGCTGCGTTTGATGGGCACAGTGACTGCGTTTGATGGCACAGTGGCTGCATTTGATGGCACAGTGGCTGCGCTTAATGGGCACAGTGACTGCGTTTGATAGGCACAGTGACTGTGTTTGATGGGCACAGTGGCTGTGCTTAATGGGCACAGTGACTGCATTTCATGGGCACAGCGGCTGCATTTCATGGGCACAGTGGCTGTGTTTGATGGCACAGTGGCTGCTTTTGATGGGCACAGTGGCTGTGTTTGATGGGCACAGTGGCTGCAATTGATGTGTTTTTTGTTTTTGTTTTCAGTTTGTTTACGCCCCTCCATAAATAAACTAAATAAAAACAAGACTTTAGTATCACTTTAAGTATTTTTTATCCTTTGTCCATAATCAATAAAACAAACAAGTAAAAATTTGGCAAACCCATGTAGCACACTGGATGCAGTCACTCCCATTGACACCTCTTTGACCGCAATACACACCACACCAGTTCTAGAAAGCAGCAGCTCCGCACCGGCATACATTGCTGTGTTTGATCGGTCGTCAAAGAATTAAAACTACAAGTTTCACCAATCACAGATAGCTTAAAGTTCAATAGTGACAGGAAATTCACACTTTGCTACCACCGAGGAATACAGTTCATTTTTCCTATAATGGTTTACAAGCTACTAGAAAAAAAAAAGAAATAAAAAAAAAAAAAAGAATTTGTGTTTGATAAATGTGAATTAAATGATATGTTGAAACTCCCAGTTTTCTTTGCATCCATTTCATGAGAGCAATTTAATGTAACAAGACTCGAGAGGAAAAAAAAATGTAGTAAAAATATTTCACATTTAAATGTTTAAGGTTTAGAAAATAATTGATAGCGCTTTTAGCCTGACATCTGGTTATATTTTCCTTAATCTTATTTATTTTATTTATTTTATTTTTTTGCTTGCATTCGTTTTTTCTTATAATAAGGGTACATATGTTATAGGCAAAGCTTAGCAATTGCTTATACTTGCTACTAGATCCACTTTAGGACCCCTGGTAGCTCAGTTCCTGAATAGACACAGGAGATCACCTTGTATTACCGCCATAGTGTAAGCCGTGCTTCTGTTAAAGTAGAGGGATTTAGTATTTTTATTCCCTTTTTTTTTCTGGAAAAGTTGACTGAATAGATTAATTTTAAAAAAAAAAAGTTTTTGAAATGTTTTAAAGATCTTAAAACTATAAATGGCTTAAGTTTTCCCTCTTTTATATATGCTTAGTGACAGCGCTGGATTTTGGAGGCTTAAATATTACTTTATCTTCATAGAATTCTTGGAACCATGCACCCCGAGAAGTACTAAAGTGGATGGATATGGATTAGATTAATTAATGGGTACACAGTGCCCTTTCACCCCCACAACTAAAAACAAGTTCAACCCAGGAGCTTAAATTAGAGTTGGCTGCTGCTCTTTGGACATTAATTCACATCGTATAACTTGGCAGGTTCAGCCTACAGCTGAACTTGCCACGTCTGTGACTCAGCAAGTCATTGATCGGGCAATGGAGGAAAACAATGATCTTGCTCATTCTACTCAAGGGGGGGGAAAAAAAGCAAGTTTCATTCATCAACAGCACAAAGATTTCCTGACCCTACATGAGATGCCAAGAAAGACTAGCAACAAAATACTATAAAAAAAAATAAAAAATAAAATAAAAGTCATGTGTGCGAATTATATGTTTCCTTTTCTCAGCTTAAAACATACTGTATATGTAATAGAAAAAGAAGCTACACTATGTTATCAAAAGTATTGGGAAGCCGGCCATTCACGTGGATTTTTTTTTGTTTCTTTTTTTTTGTTGTTTTGTCTTACATCATTGTTGTTTCTGTTGTGAGATGTACACTATATTGCCAAAAGTACTGGGACACTTGACTTTACATGGTGGCAGATGTCCCTGCCTTTATAGACAATGCAAGGTCTGTAAAGTGAGGGATCAGCCTGGAACTACACGGGAGGAGCTTTTGAATGATCTCCAGGCAGTTGGAACCACAGTGACCAAACAAACCATTGGTAACACAATACGCCACCATGGATTGAAATCTTGCAGCGCCAGAAAGGTCCCCCTCCTCAAGAAGGCACATGTACAGGCCCATCTGAAGCTTGCCAATGAACATCTAAATGATTCAGAGAAGGATTGGGAGAAAGTGCTGTGGTCAGATGAGACCAAAATTGAGCTCTTTGGGATTAACTCGACTCACCGTGTTTAGAGGAAGAAAAATGCTGACTATGACCCTAAGAACACCATCCCTAGAGTGAAGCCCGGAGGTGGAAATATTATACTGTGGGTCTGTTTCTCTACTAAAGATAAAGGCCGACTTTGCCGCATTGAGGAACCAATGGACGGGGCCATGCATTGTAAAATCTAGGATGAGAACCTTCTTCCCTCAGCCAGAACACTGAAGATGGGTTGTGGATGTGTCTTCCAGCATGACAATGGCCCAAAACATACTACCAAGTCAACAAAGGAGTGGCTCAAGAAGAAGCTTATTAAGATCATGGAGTTGCCTAGCCAGTCTCCAGACCTTAATCCTATAGAAACCTTAAGGATTTAAAGAAGATCTGTAAAAAAGAGTGGAACAAAATCCCTCCTGAGATGTGTGCAAACCTGGTAAACAACTACAAGGAAATTCTTATCTCTGTGCTTGTCAACAAGGGTTTCTCTACAAAGTACTAAGTCATGTGTTGCTTTGGGATCACTTATTTTACTCACTCAACTGCAACTCAATTTATAACATTTGTATTATTTGTTTTTTCTGGATTTATGGTTGATATTCTGTCGCTATCATTTAGAATACACCTATGATAAGAATTATAGACCCTTCATTTTTTTTTAACCACTTGCCGACCGCCGCACGCCGATGTACGTCGGCAGAATGGCACGGGCAGGCATAAGCACGTACATGTACGTGATTTGCCTCCCGCGGGTCGGGGGCCCGATCGGGCCCCCGCCCGGTGCCTGCGGCGGTCGGTTTTCGTTCGGGAGCGATCCCGGACGAGGGGACGGCCATTCATTCATGGCCACCCCCTCGCGATCGCTCCCGACGAATGGAAATCCCCGGTGACATCACTTCCTCTCCTGTAATGTAAACACAGGAGAGGAAGTGATGTATTCTCTCCTCCGTGTCGGTATTTTTCGTTCCGACACGGAGGAGAGCGGATCAGTGAGTTGCACCAACACATCCCACACACAGTAGAACATGCCAGGCACACTCACACCCCCCCTTTACCCCCCGATCACCCCCCCAATTACCCCTGCCCCCCAGTCACAGTGACACCAATGTCATTTTTTTTTTTTTTTTTTTTTTTTTGCATTGGTGTCATTTGTGACTGTAATAACTGTTAGGGCAGTTAGGGTTAGCCCCCTTTAGTTCTAATGTACCCCCCTAACCCCCCCAATAAAGGTTTAACCCCGTGATCACCCCCCGTCGCCAGTGTCACTAAGGCTGGGTTCACATTGCAGCGGTTTATGAGAACGAATGTGATTCGCACCGCACTGCAGTGCAAATCACATCCGATCTCTGTGCGATTCGAGTTCAGCCATTCGCCGCACCCGCCGCACCCGCCACACCCGCCGCACCCGCCGCAAATTCGCACGGGACCCTTTTTTTGGCCCGCAGCAGAATCGGATCGCATGGGTGTTCACACCATGCGATCCGAGTTTGCAGATCGCACTGCGATATGCGAACTGATCTGGGGGTGTCAGTAACATTTCACTGACACTCCCAGCAGTTCGCATAGGGCAGTGTGAACTGCCGCCGGGAGGCATGCGATGCGGGAACCCGCCGCGGATTCGCGGCGTTTCCGCATCGCTCCAGTGTGAACCCAGCCTAATAAGCGATCATTTTTCTGATCGCCGTATTAGTGTCACAGGTGACGCTAGTTAGGCAGGTAGGTATTTAGGTTCGCCGCAGCTTTTTATAGCGCTAGGGACCCCCATATACTACCGCATAAAGCCCCCTGATTGCCCCCTAGTTAACCCTTTCACCAGTGATCACCATATAACTGTTACAGGTGACGCTGGTTGGTTAGTTATTTTTTTATAGTTTCAGGGCACCCGCCATTTATTACCTAATAAAGGTTTAACCCCCTGATCACCCGGCAGGTGTCATTTGTGACTAATAACTGTTAGGGCAGTTAGGGTTAGCCCCCTTTAGTTCTAAGGTACCCCCCTAACCCCCCCAATAAAGGTTTAACCCCGTGATCACCCCCCGTCGCCAGTGTCACTAAGGCTGGGTTCACATTGCAGCGGTTTATGAGAACGGATGTGATTCGCACCGCACTGCAGTGCAAATCACATCCGATCTCTGTGCGATTCGAGTTCAGCTATACAGATAGTATGGCTGAATTCGTGTCGCACCCGCCGCACCCGCCGCAAACTCGCACGGGACCCTTTTTTTGGTCCGCAGCAGAATCGGATCGCATGGGTGTTCACACCATGCGATCCAAGTTTGCAGATCGCACTGCGATATGCGAACTGATCTGGGGGTGTCATTAACATTTCACTGACACTCCCAGCAGTTCGCATAGGGCAGTGTGAACTGCCGCCGGGAGGCATGCGATGCGGGAACCCGCCGCGCATTCGTGGCGTTCCCGCATCGCTCCAGTGTGAACCCAGCCTAATAAGCGATCGTTTTTCTGATCGCTGTATTAGTGTCACAGGTGACGCTAGTTAGGCAGGTAGGTATTTAGGTTCGCCGCAGCTTTTTATAGCGCCAGGGACCCCCATATACTACCGCATAAAGCCCCCTGATTGCCCCCTAGTTAACCCTTTCACCAGTGATCACCATATAACTGTTACAGGTGACGCTGGTTGGTTAGTTATTTTTTTATAGTTTCAGGGCACCCGCCATTTATTACCTAGTCTCACTAGTGTACCCCTAAATTTAGGGGTGTCTACTTTCTAAAATGGGGTCATTTGGGGGGGGGGGTTTGTGCCATCTTGGCATTTTATGGCCTTCAAAACTGTAACGCCCTTAGAAAGCCTGAAGGCGGTGCTTGGTTTTTGGGGCCCCGTACGCGGCTAGGCTCCCAAAAAGTCCCACATATGTGGTATCCCCGTACTCAGGAGAAGCAGCAGAATTTATTTTGGGGTGTCATTTCACATATGCCCATGGCATGCGTGAGCAATATATCATTTAGTGACAACTTTGTGAAAAAAAAAAAAAGTTTGTAATTTTCCCGCAACTTGTGGCAAAATATAAAATATTCCATGGACTCAACATGCCTCTCAGCAAATAGCTTGGGGTGTCTACTTTCTAAAATGGGGTCATTTGTGGGGGTTTTGTGCCATCTTGGCATTTTATGGCCTTCAAAACTGTAATAGGTAGTGAGAAGTGAACTCAAAAAATTACGCCCTTAGAAAGCCTGAAGGCGGTGCTTGGTTTTCGGGGCCCCGTACGCGGCTAGGCTCCCAAAAAGTCCCACATATGTGGTATCCCCGTACTCAGGAGAAGCAGCAGAATTTATTTTGGGGTGTCATTTCACATATGCCCATGGCATGCATGAGCAATATATCATTTAGTGACAACTTTGTGAAAAAAAAAAAAAAAAAAAAAAAGTTTGTAATTTTCCCGCAACTTGTGGCAAAATATAAAATATTCCATGGACTCAACATGCCTCTCAGCAAATAGCTTGGGGTGTCTACTTTCTAAAATGGGGTCATTTGTGGGGGTTTTGTGCCATCTTGGCATTTTATGGCCTTCAAAACTGTAATAGGTAGTGAGGCGTGAAATCAAAAATTTACGCCCTTAGAAAGCCTGAAGGCGGTGCTTGGTTTTCGGGGCCCTGTACGCGGCTAGGCTCCCAAAAAGTCCCACATATGTGGTATCCCCGTACTCAGGAGAAGCAGCAGAATTTATTTTGGGGTGTCATTTCACATACGCCCATAGCATGTGTGAGCAATATATCATTTAGTGACAACTTTGTGTAAAAAAAAAAAAAAAATTTTTTTTTTGTCATTATTCAATCGCTTGAGGCAAAAAAATAAAATATTCAATGGGCTCAACATGCCTCTTATCAATTTCCTTAGGGGGTCTACTTTCCAAAATGGGGTCATTTGGGGGGGTTTTGTACTGCCCTGTCATTTTAGCACCTCAAGAAATGAGATAGGCAGTCGTAAACTAAAAGCTGCGTAAATTCCAGAAAACGTACCTTAGTTTGTAGATGTGACAACTTTTGCGCAAACCAATAAATATACAATTATTGACTTTTTTTTTACCAAAGACATGTGGCTGAATACATTTTGTCCTAAATGTATGACTAAAATTGAGTTTATTGGATTTTTCTAATAACAAAAAGTAGAAAATATCATTTTTTTTCAAAATTTGCGGTCTTTTTACGTTTATATCGCAAAAAATAAAAATCGCAGAGGCAATCAAATACCATCAAAAGAAAGCTCTATTTGTGGGAAGAAAAGGACGCAAATTTTGTTTGGGTACAACATTGCATGACCGCGCAATTACCAGTTAAAGCAGCGCAGTGCCAAAGTGTAAAAAGACCTCTGGTCATTTACCAGCAAAATGGTCCGGTCTGAAAGTGGTTAAGTGGGCAAACTTACGAAATAATTTTCCCCACTGTAAATGGCTCAGTGCCTGCTAGTGGAGCAAAAGTAGTTCAACCCGACTGCAGGTTGACCCAACACAAATGCTATATACTCTTTGCATCCAACACCCATCTAAATATAGCCTAAGGCCAACACCACATATGTAATTTTAAAATTGAAGGAGTATGTCAACTATTCATATTTTTTTTTAGCACATTACTACTAAGGATAAGTAAAAGTGAATGCTTCTATGTATTGAAATGAAGACAAAGATTTGATGGCTTCTGATGGTTTTCAGTGGAGAAATTGCCTTGAAATGGCTCCTGAAGATTGGAGAAGCTCCCTTCACTATGCTGGACCTGGACACTGGACCATTGTCAGCATAAATATCCCCATGACTTTGGTGATCAGTGTAAATATCCCAGATACATTGATGTGACTATTGTAAATGCCCTTATAAATTGATTGTAAATGTACAACTCAATATTACTTTTAGTGTAAATTCCCCTTACAATGGTGGTAAGTAGAAAAGTGGTCCCTGTTATTGTTGGTCAGTGAAGAAATTCCCTCTTACATTGGTGGTCAGTGGAGAAGTGCTGCCTTACATTGGAGGAAAGTGTGGGTTTTCCTTTACATTGGTGGTCAGTGAATAAGAGTTGCCCTACATTGGCGCTCAGTGGATTAAACCAATACTTTGGTGATCAGTGTAAATATCCCAGATACATTGATGTGACTATTGTAAATGCCCTTATAAATTGATTGTAAATGTACAACTCCCTATTACTTTTAGTGTAAATTCCCCTTACAATGGTGGTAAGTAGAAAAGTGGCCCCTGTTATTGTTGGTCAGTGAAGAAATTCCCCTTTACATTGGTGGTCAGTGGAGAAGTGCTGCCTTACATTGGAGGAAAGTGTGGTTTTCCCTTACATTGGTGGTCAGTGAAGAAGAGTTGCCCTACATTGGTGCTCAGTGTATTAAACCAATTCATTGGTGGTCCATGGAGAAGTGTATTCTTATATTGGTGATTAGTGTAGAGCGGTCAGTGGAGAAGTGCTGCCTTTTTTTCTGGCAAAGTTGAAAGCCAAATATTGTGACCCAAGTTGACACAAATATAATTATGATTTTCTAAGGTCCAGTCTTGTGTGAATAGAGAACCTATATTTATTTATTTATAATATTCGCCCTCCTACAGCCTTATTCTAGCTGTCATCCCCCGCTTACGGGGGAAACATAGGTCACATTCCCTAATGATGCATTGCCATATTGATACCATCTAATAGAGGCAAAACTAAATGCTACATGGCCCCAAAAGAGAAACCAAAAAAGGACTCTTCCCTTGCAAAACCTTTTAAAGATCCTTTTTAAGAACCTTTTATTAAAATCAAGAATATATTTTTTTTCAAAAATACAAAAAGTATATTTATTTATTTATTTATTACATTTTTTATTTCTATATATTTTTGTAAACCTTTTCAGAAATGAAAAGTAATATCCATAACTTATTAACAAAAAACAAAACAAAAAAAAACAACGTTTCCAACTGATTATAACCATATTAAGCTTACAAAAGTTCAACCAACAAGTAACAGAGAATGTAATGGGATCACAAAGCTGGTAGACAGGGCATAATTTGTGCAAAGGCGGCATGACATGGGCCAGGTCCTAGAGCATCACGATTTATTTTTCTTATACAAGTGTTCAGGAAGATAAATATTAGTAAATTTACAATTGTGACCCTTAGCAAAATTTGGAACAATAAAAGTTGCCTGGGGGGCAAACAGCTGAAGTCTGGTTCTTTTGGCAGATGAATATATATATATATATATATATATATTTATATAATATGGAGGTACAGAGTGAGGGCACAAAGGGCTAGCTGAAAAAACAGTGCTGTGTTTAACAAAGTAAGATACAACTTTAAGGTAACGTCTAAATAAAATATATAAAATGTGTATTTGGGAAATGGTTTACCTGCGTATGGATTTCTGTATTCTCCAATGTGAATCACATCTTTGCTAAACTTCAAGCTAAAGCAAGTAACAATCAGTTAAGGGTTGCATTTTCAGCTATTACTTCTGCTTTCTTACCAGAAACATCATGGCAGCTTCCAGGCTAATACATGTGTGAATCAGGACCGTGCGGTGAGGTCAGTGGCTGGTGAGGTATCAGAGCCAGATACACACAGGTTACATACGCCTCGATCGTCAGAGCGGGAGCAATAATTCTAGCGCTAGACCTCCTCTGTAACTCTAAACGTAATCTGTAAAAAAATTTAAAGCATCACCTATGGATATTTTTAAGTACTGAACTATGGCGCCAATCCACGAGCGTGCGCAATTTTAAAGTGTGACATGTTAGGTATCTATGTACTTGACGTAAAATCATCTTACTTATACAAAAAAATCGGGTTATTTTTAGTGTTTTATATATATATATATATATATATATATATATATATATATATATATATATATATATATATATATATATATATATATATATATATATATATATATCGTCATTTCAAAAAGCATTTTTTTGGGAAAAAAACTGTTGCATGAATATATATTGTGAGGGGTTAGCTCGGCAGCGGGTGTGTGTGACCCCCTGGATGGGTTCACAACACAAAATCAGGCACAGCAGACAGCGTTGTAGGTGCAAAAAACAAAAGATGCAGTTTATTTATGCTACATGCAGTGATACATATAACAGCCAAACAAAAAATAAAACATGAAAATAAATCCTGGTCAGCTTGACCTCTAACTACACACTTAGATTCCCTGTCTAACAACTGAGTGCAGCCTTGTGCTGCACCAGTCCCTGTCTCTGTTGTAGAGGTTTGCCACACAGGCGTTAACTCACCGCACAGAACAGATATCACACTCCCCAGTCTATACAACACAAAACTGGTTCCAGGATGGAGCATCTCCCTAAGCATGCTGGGGTTTTTTGTAGAGGTCTTAATGAGCCCACTTACTTCAGCTGGGCTCATTAACTCTTCCTCTCTAATTGTAAAGGTCTGCATAAAGCCTGAATCTAGGGCACACATATTTCCCATCCTGGATACAACCAGGTGACTTTACCTGCGTGCTGCCACATACCCCCCCTCTTGTTTCAACCTTGGGGTTGTAACACAAGCAGTCAGACACGCATGTATCCGAGACAAAGCATCCACATTCCCCATTTTAACACCAGGGCGATGCTTAACTGTAAAGTTAAATTCTTGTAGGGCCAGGAACCACCTATTTACCCTTCTATTGGTCTCCTTGTTTTGAGCCATCCACTTTAAAGGAGCGTGATCAGTCACCAGGTCAAAGTGCCTACCTAGCAGATAGTACTGAAGGGAATCTAGAGCCCACTTCACTGCTAAACATTCCTTCTCAATCGTTGTGTAATTTACCTCATGGGACTTCAACTTCCTGCTGAGGTAAATGACTGGGTGCTCTTCCCCGTTCCAGACCTGGGATAACACTGCTCCTAACCCAACGTCTGATGCATCAGTTTGTACAACAAAGTCCTTAGAGAAGTCTGGTGAGTACAACACTGGCTGGCTACATAAGGCTGTTTTTAAGGACTGAAATGCTTCTTCAGCCTCTGGGGACCATTTAACCATGACCGACTCTTTCCCTTTTGTCAGGTTGGTGAGGGGCACAGCCTGAGAAGCAAAATGGGGAATGAATCGTCGATAATAGCCAGCGATTCCCAGAAAGGCTCGTACCTGTTTCTTGCTGTTGGGACGTGGCCAACTCTGTATGGCCTCGACTTTATTGACTTGGGGTTTTATCACCCCTCCCAATAGTGTACCCAAGATATTTGGCCTCCTCCTGTCCAATGGTACACTTCTTTGGATTGGCCGTAAACCCAGCTTCCCGGATAGAGTCTAGGACTGCTTGTACTTTTGGCAAATGTGAGACCCAGTCTGTGCTATGGATAATCACATCATCCAGGTAAGCTGCAGCATATTTCTGATGGGGCCTCAGAATCTTTTCCATTTTCCGCTGGAATGTTGCCGGTGCATTCTGTAACCCAAACGGCATTCTCTTATTTGGAATGCCCCATCTGGGGTTACAAACGCAGTTTTCTCCTTGGCCGACTCGGCCAGGGGAATTTGCCAATAGCCTTTGGTGAGATCAAGAGTTGTCATATATCGGGCTGTTCCCAGCCGGTCAATCAACTCATCTATACGCGGCATGGGGTAGGTGTCAAATTTTGTAACTTTATTTCATTGTCGAAAATCGTTACAAAACCGCCAGCTCCCATCAGGTTTGGGCACTAGTACGATAGGACTGGACCAGTCACTCTGGGACTCCTCTATCACACCCAATTCCAACATCCTTTGAACCTCCCCACGTATTGCCTCCCGTCGGGCCTCTGGTATTCTATAAGGTTTTAGTTTTACCCTTTCTCCTGGCGGGGTGATAATGTCATGCTCTACGCCAGATGTTTGTCCCGGAAGCTCAGAGAAAATCTCTTTGTTACGAAGTACAAACTCTTTAACCTCCTGTTGTTGGGGTTTCGATAAGGTGTCTGCTATTCCAACCTCAGGAACTAAGCAATCAGGCTGTACTTGTGACAAAGTCTCTGCGACTAGGGATTCCCTATCCCTCCAGGCTTTCAGCAGATTGACGTGATAGATCTGCTCCGGCTTTCGCCTTCCTGGCTGTCTAACCCTGTAGTTCACCTCACTAATTTTTTCAATTACTTCATATGGACCTTGCCATTTGGCCAGAAATTTGCTTTCAACCGTAGGGACTAGCACCAAGACCCTATCCCCCGGGGAAAAAGTACGGGTCTTGGCCCCACGGTTGTGCACTCTCTGCTGTGCTAACTGCGCTTGGGTTAAATGTTCCTTTACAATTGGCATTACCTGTGCAATTCTATCTTGCATCAGGGCGACATGCTCAATCACGCTCCTGTGAGGAGAACTCTAATTTTCCCAAGTTTCCTTGGCGATATCCAGCAGCCCTCTTGGGTGTCTCCCATAGAGCAACTCGAAGGGTGAGAAACCCGTAGAGGATTGGGGTACCTCCCTAATGGCAAACATCAGATAGGGTATTAGACAGTTCCAATTCTTTCCATCTCTATCCACCACCTTCTTTAACATTTGTTTTAGGGTTTTGTTGAATCTTTCAACCAACCCATCTGTTTGGGGGTGATACACAGATGTACGCAATTGTGTCACTTTGTACAACTTGCATAGTTCTTTCATAACCCTGGACATAAAGGGTGTACCTTGGTCCGTAAGCAGTTCCTTACAAATACCCACGCGGCTAAAAACAAGAGATAGCTCTTTGGCTATGGTTTTGGCCGAGGTATTTCAAAGAGGAATTGCTTCCGGATAACGGGTAGCATAGTCCAATATCACCAAAATGTACTGATGCCCCCTAGCAGACTTCATTATCGGACCTACCAAATCCATTGCGATCCTCTCAAAGGGGACCTCAATGATAGGAAGAGGTACCAGCGGGTTTACGGAAATGTGGCATAGGTGCCGACTTCTGACACACAGGGCAGGAGGAACAATAATTTTCTGTTTCCTTCATGACCCCAGGCCAATAGAATCTCTGCAGTACCCTCTCTCTGGTTTTTTCGGTCCCCAGATGACCTCCCAGAATGTGCCCATGGGCCAATTCTAACACCAACTTCCTGTAAGATTTGGGCACCACACGTTGCTCAATGGTTTCTTCTGCCCTTTGAGCCACTCGATACAGCAGGTCCCTTTCCATAGTGAAGTACGGATAAGTGCAAGTCTTATCTGGGTTCACTAACTCGCCATCTATTTTCACCACATTTTCCCGTGCCTTTATTAGGGTGGGATCTTTTAACTGTTCTGTGGCAAAATTTTCCCTGTGAACCTCAAGATCTGAAAACTCCACAGACGGCATGTTTTCTTCTGAGGATGTTGGCTCCTCCTCAGTTTCTCGAGTTTCCCCCGCCAATACCGACAAGGGAAATTCAGGAGAGTCCTCACCACTCCCAGAGGAATTCTGGTCATCTTCCTGGTCTATAGGGGCACCAGTGGGGGGCTCAGGACAATCCCAGAGTTCCCAGAATTTTGGAAAATCCCTCCCCACAATAGCATCATGTGGTAAGTGAGACACTAACCCCACCTGATGAGAGAAGTTACCTTTGGGGGTCTCAAAAAACACTGAAGTTACAGGATACTCTCGGGTGTCCCCATGCACACAAATAACAGCCACCTTGTTCTTCCCAGAGACCTCTGTAGTAACTAATTCAGCTTTTATCAATGTTACCAGGCTACCTGAATCCAGCAACACATCAACATTTCTACCATTAATACACATTTTACATAAATGTTTCTCAGGTACCCGAATGGCAGTGCATGCAACTGTCGCAAACAGCGACTGACGTCTCTCCCTTATAAAGTCACATTGCATAGGCTCATCTACAACTGGGCAATTGGCTGCAATATGTCCCTCTTGCCGGCAACGGTAGCAAATAATCTTTTTCACTGCCTCTTGCAGCCTGGGCTTCCCGGGCTGCTCCCGCCAGACCTTAGGTAGAGCTCCCATCCTCTCACTCTCTCCACCCTCACCCCTTGGAGTCATCTTACCCGCCACTGGGGATGATCTGGTCTTAGGATGGAAAGTCCGTGAGTCCCTGGAAGAGGTGGTCGAGTTCTCTGTAGCCAAGTACCTCTCAACCAGATCCACAAGTTTATCTGCATTTTCTGGGTCTCCATGGCTTACCCATTTTTGGATGGCAGTAGGAAGAGCTCTCAGGAAACGATCCATAACCACACGTTCCACAATGTTTGGTGCGGTCAAAATTTCTGGCTGCAGCCACTTCCTGCTCAGGTGAATGAGATCATACATTTGAGATCTGGGGGGTTTTCCAACCTGAAAAGTCCAATTATGCACACGCTGAGCCCGGACAGCCAGGGTGACACCCAGCCGTGCCAATATTTCTGTTTTTAGTACCACATAGTCTTTTGCTTGGTCAGGCTCTAGGTCATAATAAGCTTTCTGCGATTCCCCAGTTAACAGAGGGGCCACCAGTCCAGCCCATTGCTCCGTAGGCCACTTTTCCCTTTCAGCAGTCCTTTCAAATGTGGTCAAAAACACCTCCGGATCATCCTCTCCAGTCATTTTTGTCAGTAAACGGCTCACACCAAAGTATTCGGTATTATTGTAACCACTTGCTTCATTGGTCTGCGGACGTTGCTGTATCAATGTCTCTATTTGCTGTTGAAAACTCTGCTCTTGCTTCTGCAACAGGTCTATGAAGCGGGCTTCAAATCGCTGCTGGGCTTGTTGCTGAGCTTCCAAACTCTGCAGGTGAGCTTTCAGCTGAGCTTCCAGACTCTGCTGCAACGTTGCATTTGTCTGCTGCTGATTTGCATTTGTCTGCTGCTGATTTGCATTTGCTAGAGCCAGCTGTCTCAGTATCTCCTCCATGCCGGCCTTTAAAAAAAAATAAAAAAAAAACTGCCAAAATTCTCCACCAACTGTGAGGGGTTAGCTCGGCAGCGGGTGTGTGTGACCCCCTGGATGGGTTCACAACACAAAATCAGGCACAGCAGACAGCGTTGTAGGTGCAAAAAACAAAAGATGCAGTTTATTTATGCTACATGCAGTGATACATATAACAGCCAAACAAAAAATAAAACATGAAAATAAATCCTGGTCAGCTTGACCTCTAACTACACACTTAGATTCCCTGTCTAACAACTGAGTGCAGCCTTGTGCTGCACCAGTCCCTGTCTCTGTTGTAGAGGTTTGCCACACAGGCGTTAACTCACCGCACAGAACAGGTGTCACACTCCCCAGTCTATACAACACAAAACTGGTTCCAGGATGGAGCATCTCCCTAAGCATGCTGGGGTTTTTTGTAGAGGTCTTAATGAGCCCACTTACTTCAGCTGGGCTCATTAACTCTTCCCCTCTAATTGTAAAGGTCTGCATAAAGCCTGAATCTAGGGCACACATATTTCCCATCCTGGATACAACCAGGTGACTTTACCTGCGTGCTGCCACAATATATATATATATATATATATATATATATATATATATATATATATATATATATATATTCATGAAACAGGTTTTTTCCCAAAAAAATGCTTTTGAAAAATTGCTGCACAAATACAGTGTAACATAAAAAGTTGCGGCAACCACCAAGAATTGTATTCCCTAAGGCGTCTGCTAAAACAATATATATAATGTTTGGGTGTTCTGAGTAATTTTCTAGCAAAAAAATGATGATTATTACATGCAGGAGAGAAGTGTCAGAATTGGCCTGGGGGGCAAGGGGCGAATTACCATAAGTATACAAATAATTATTACCGTATTTATCGGCGTATAACACGTGCCGGCGTATAACACGCACCCCAAGTTTAGGAGGGAAGTTTAAGGAAAAAAATTTTTAGGAGGCAAGTTTAAGGAAAAAAACTTACATTTTAAATGCCCATCAATGTAGCTTTCCACTGGTCCCCTGCAGCCCTACACTGTTCTCCTGCAGCCTTCCACTGTCCCACTGCAGCCCTACACTGTCCCCCTGCAGCCCTACACTGTTCTCCTGCAGCCCTCCACTGTCCCCCTGCAGCCCTACACTGTCCCCCTGCAGCCCTACACTGTCCCCCTTCAGCCCTACACTGTCCCCCTGCAGCCTTCCACAAAATTGCAGTATGGTTAGTTTTAAATTTACCGCCGCCATCTTCGGCTCCTCCCGCCGCGATCTTCGGCTCCTCCCGGCGGCGGCGGCAGGAGGAGCCGAAGATCTCGATGTCGAGATCTTCGGCTCCTCCTGCCGCCGCCGCCGAGATCTTCTGCTCCTCCCGCCGCCGCCGTCGAGATCTTCGGCTCCTCCCGCCACCGACATAGACCGAGCCGAGCCGAGGGTACTCGGCTACTCGGCTCTGCTTGCAGTAACGCCCCCGTCCCGCCCCTTGTCCTGGCTTCTGTGATGGACACAACACCGGGCCAATGGCGGGACGTAAAGGCTAGGAGGCGGGACTGGACGTGACTGAGAGCGGAGCCGAGTACACAGTACACTCGGCTCAGCTCGGTAAATGTCGGCGGCGCTCCACAGATCGCAGATCGGCAGATCGGCGGGGGGATCGGCGTATAACACGCACCCATGATTTTCCCCCGATTTTAAGGGGAAAAAAGTGCGTGTAATACGCCGATAAATACGGTATATATTGTTTTTAAGGTAATTTACTATATTTTCAAAAACTGTACTCAAGCAGGTGGCATAATTATTATTATTATTATTATTCAGGATTTATATGGCGCCAACAGTTTGTGCACCGCTTTACAATATGAGGGCAGACAGTACACTTACAATACAAATCAATACAGGAGGGATCAGAGGGCCCTGCTCATTAGAGCTTACAATCTAGAAGATTAATAGACAAATTGCTGAAGTTTGAAGTTATAACCTCGAACCAGTAATTTCACAGTAAATAGATAAATAATAAATAATTATCTTATAACATATAGCATAATAATATATGATTTAGCTTGTACCTTTTCAACAGCAGCAGATTCTCCTTCTCCCTCTTAACTGTATGAGAAAAACATAGGATTGTGGGTAAATCTTATACCCATAAACCCATATTTTTTCCTTGTAGTTAAGAGGGCTCAGCTGGAAGGGAGCATTTGTCTTTTAGACACACGCCCCTTCTATGACACTGCAATGAGAGGCGTGCCTCCACTGCAGCATTTTTATTGGAAAGCTGAGGCTAATGGTACTTTACCATTGGTCCAAGACTCCAAGCTGTCCATTGAGCTCAGTGCCTCTGACAAGAAGTGAGAGGCACTGTGAGGTCATCCTCTCAGCCTGCTGCAAACAGAGTTTACCAGCTTGTATTTAAACTGGCCACTCTGTATGTAGCTTCTGACAGGATCCCAGTATCTCCAGAACTATAGGCCCCACATTTTTACCAGTGATGGGGTAGGACTTAGGCTAAATACCCTGAAAATTCGACCCTCGAAGCTCAATTTTTTTTTATGTTCATGGCTCTGCCTCACCTGCCTCCCCTGACTGCATGTCCCTGGTGTGCATAACCACACTTTAGTTTAAAGCAAGCACACAAGACAACGTACTCATAGGAATTTGGGTACATCCACTGGTGGCAAATGGGTTATTTAAATCTGAGCTTTGCACAGGACCATTGCTGAATACTGACCTTCCTATTGACCTGGCTTTCACCTGCTTGATCTGCTTTCAGATTACACTTATGTGAATGTGTTTGCAGCCCAATTTCCTTACCAAACATTGCCTAGACTAGACCAAAATTCTACCCATAGACTTTGTCCTTCTCTGACTGCACAATGCCAACCTCTGCTTCTGATCCTGCCAATGATTCGGTGCCATCTTGCTCAGTTATTAGTTACTGAACCAGGTTATAAATCAACTCTGCTTATAACGGAATTTGACATATTCTAGGTGTACCACCAGTTTGTCTAACACAAGTGCTGCTAAATCCCAGTCTTTAGTGTCTGCACCCTGGTACGTGTGCTCTTCCATTGCCCCTGTAGACCCCGTCTCAACTTCCAGGGGTGCTCGGACAAGAAATGTGCAAGAGGCCACCCTCATCATCTCTGGCTCCGCAGACAGGTAGGTGACACTGACTGCTCTTTGGCCAACAAATGAGCATCATCCTCTTTGCTTAATGAGCAAGAACGTTTAAATCTAATTGTCCTAATCAGAGAGCCAAAGAAGAAGTTCACATACCTCCCAACTTTCTGAACCGATAAAGTAGTACACAGAGTGCAGACAAAGGACACTTCTCTCGTTACCCAGCCCACAAAGATCTAATATGCAGAAAAGTATTGGCTAAATCACCCAAGTGATTTTACCTCTATTTTTCCTTTTATTGGCTTTTCAAAATAACAAATGCAGCAATATAGAGGTTGGATAAAAATTTTAGTGCAGCATACCACTTTTATATAGTATAAAGATGTACACATCAAACCAAAAAGAGGGGCAACTGAGGCTGCACATGAGTCAGAGACATTTGGTCTCAAAAAAGGGACACTTCCTCCAAATAAGTGACAGTTGGGAACTAAGGGTCCACTGGGCCCAAGCACTATGGGGCACCATAAGCACATGTCTGACACCTTGTAGCTTTATGACATCCTATATGGGGCGGGTGCAAGGATTTTTGTATTCTTAGGCTATAGTGTCTGCAGCACTGTGAAGATCTGAATCCCAAGCAAATGGCTGGGAATTCTGATTTTACAGTCCCCCTATCTTGGCGCCTTAAGGCGGCTGCTTAAGTCACCTTATGGTAGCGCCGGCGTAATCCTATATCCATAGGCATGACAAGAAAGCAACTAAGGAAAGCAATACTGTGCCTAGTACATTACCAATATCATCAATAATTCTAACACTTCATTGCTGTCACAGCATCACCAGGAGATTCACCTGGCAACCCGAAGATGCTGCTTATAATAATCCCTGGAGAAGAGAGGAACAAAGAGGTGAGGTTGCAGCTGGGTTACAATGGATTATATAGGTCAAGCATGAAGTATGTAGTACTTTTTTTAAACCTTCTTGTAAACTACACGTTCTGATGAATTTCGAGGATGATCACATCTTAGCCCTTGTACACACGGTCGGACATTCCGACAACCAAATCCGTCGGATTTTGTCCGTCGGATTTTGTCCGAAACTGTTGCATACACACGGTCGGACAAAGTTGTCGGAAAATCCGATTGTTCATAACGTGATGACATCATTTCGCTACGACGGGACTACGTTCACGCTAGTAACCAATAGCTTTGGTGCAGGAATTTGATCTGAGCATGCGTGGCACTTTGTCTGATCGTAATTCTCTACACATGATCGGAGTATGTCTGATCGGAGCATTTTGTCGGAAAATTTTACCAACAAGTTGGAAAACTTGGTCCGTCAGATACTCTGATGGAAACAGTCCGATGGAGACCACACACAGTCGGAACATCTGACAAAACGGTCCGATCGGACAAATTCCGTCGGAATCTCCGACCGTGTGTACAAGGGCTTAGAGAGAAGATAACTGGTCTCTGGAATCCCAGGAAAGATGTGTAAAATATTGTATAGCTAACTTTTGTTACCCCCGCATTGCTGGAAGGAAAAGGTAATTATTTTGGTGGCTTAGTTCTGTTTTAAGCTCTAGTTTGCTAGTCACTTACTGTATGTAAGTCCATATAATGCCGCATACACACGACCGGACTTTTCAACGGACTAGGTACGACGGTCTTCCCGATGGACTTTCAGCGTAGTTCCGATGGACTTTCCGAATGAACGGACTTGGTCACACACAAGCACAACAAAGTCCGACAGATTTGAACGTGATGACGTACGACCGGACTAGAATAAGGAAGTTCATAGCCAGTAGCCAATAGCTGCCCTAGCTTCGGTTTTCATCCATCAGACTAGCATACAGACAAACAGATTTTTTGATTGGACTCAAGTCCGTCGGAAAGATTTGAAACAGTTTTAAATCTAAAGTTCGTCTGATTTTTAGACAGCAAAGGTCTGATGAAGCCCACACACGATCGAATTGTCCGGCGGATTTGTTCTGCCGGACCTAGTCCATCAAAAAGTCCGGTCGTGTGTACGTGGCATTAGTCTACTAGTCCAATTGAACTAATGGAGCCACCAATTATTAGGGATTGGTAAGTAAACTGCAATATATAACTTTTTTGGTTTTGGTTCTCTTAATCGGCATGAACTATTTTAATCCTTATACTGCTAGCCTTAGTAAATTGATGGAAAGATATATAATATTTATTTGTTTTTGATTTTTGTTTTAGACTTCTTCAGTTTCTTCCTGGTTTCTGGCCTAGTCTAAAATCCCAGGAGTCTCCATCTGCATTTTTTTTTTCCGGAGGAGGAAGGGCTTTCTCAGCTAAGCACACCTACCTGGCGGCATGGCTGAGCTAAGGGCAGATGGATTCCATATAAAGATAAATTATTGTGGTCTGAAGCACCACAAACAATATCCCTCCAACCCTAATATATATATATATATATATATATATATATATATATATATATATATATATATATATATATATATATATATATATATATATGCATATATATATACAGACAGTATCTCACAAAAGTGAGTACACCCTTCACATTTTTGCAAATATTTTATTATATCTTTTCATGTGACAACACTGAAGAAATGACACTTTGCTCTACAATGTAACGTAGTGAGTGTACAGCTTGTATAGCAGTGTAAATTTGCTGTTCCCTCAAAATAACTCAACACACAGCCATTAATGTCTAAACCAGTGGCAACAAAAGGAAGTACACCCATAAGTGAAAATGTCCAAATTAGGCCCAATTAGCCATTTTCCCTCACCAGTTTCATGTGACTCGTTAGTGTTAAAATGTCTCAGAGGTGAATAGGGAGCAGGTGTGTTAAATTTGGTGTTATCGCTCTCACTCTCTCATACTGGTCACTGGAAGTTCAACATGACACCTTGATGGCAAACAACTCTCTGAGAATCTGAAAAAAAGAATAGTTGATTTACATAAAGATGGCCTAGGCTATAAGAAGATTGCCAAGACCCTGAAACTGAGCTGCAGCACAGTGGCCAAGATCATACAGCGACCTCGCTATGGTGGACCAAAGAAGTTGAGTGCACATGCTCAGCATCATATCCAGAAGTTGTTTTTGGGAAATAGATGTATGAGTGCTGCCAGCATTGCTGCAGAGGTTGAAGGGGTGGGGGGGGTCAGCCTGTCAGTGCTCAGATCATACGCCGCACACTGCAACAAATTGGTCTGCATGGCTGTCGTTCCAGAAGGAAGCCTCTTCTAAAGATGATGCACAAGAAAGCCTGCAAACAATTTGCTGAAGACAAGCAGACTAAGGACATGGATTACTGGAACCATGTCCTTTGATCTGAAGAGACCAAGATAAACTTATTTGGTTCAGATGGTGTCGAGCGTGTGTGGCGGCAACCAGGTGAGGAGTACAAAGACAAGTGTGTCTTGCCTACAATCAAGCATGGTGGTGGGAATGTCATGGTCTTGGGCTGCATAAGTGCTCTTAAAAAGACAAATGGAAGAGGAACGGCACCTTAAGTGCATAAGTGCTGCCGACACAGCAGCTACAGTTCATTGAGGGAACCATGAACGCCAACATGTACTGTAACATACTGAAGCCAAGCATGATCCCCTCCCTTCAGAGACTGGGCCGCAGGGCAACATTCCAACATAATGAACCCAACACACACCTCCAAGATGACCACTGCCTTGCTAAAGAAGCTGAGGGTAAAGGTGATGGACTGGCCAAGCATGTCTCCAGAAGTAAACCCTGGTGATTATCTGTGAGGCATCCTCAAATGGAAGGTGGAGGAGCGCAAGGTCTCTGACATCCATCAGCTCTGTGATGTCATCATAGAGGAGGGGAAGAGGACTCCAGTGGCAACCTGTGGAGCTCTGGTGAACTCCATGCCCAAGAGGGTTAAGGAAGTTCTGGAAAATAATGGTGGCCACACAAAATAATGACACTTTGGGCCCAATTTCGGGCGTTTTCACTTAGGGGTGTACTCACTTTTGTTGCCAGCTGTTTAGACATTAATGGCTGTGAGTTGTTATGCAGCAAATGTACACTGATATACAATATGTACACTCATCACTTTACTTTACCTTACTTTACATTGTAGCAAAGTGTCATTTCTTTAATATTGTCACATGAAAAGATACAGTATATTAAAATATTTAAAAAAATGTGAGGGGTGTACTCACTTTTGTGAGATACTGTATATATACAGTAAAACTTGCATTGGTCAAGAGACTTTACATGATCCAAATCACATCCAGAACATAATACAATTGGTACACATTGTAAGGGATAAAATATTGGCTCTCTCATATAGCTTACTTGCTTGACAGGGACAGGGTTACATTTAAGAAGTATGAAAGCTAGAGACAAGACTTCTATTTATATTTTAGAATAGGCCTGCTACTTTCCAGTTTAGTTGTCAGGCAGAAAAGTATAAATAAGTATTAATTGTCATGTCCATCAACTTGTATAATGGGGGATTACACTATCACACGTATAGTATCTCTTATTGGTGGAAAAGAATAAGACCACCCACATGTCTTTGTATACTTAACATGTTGTGACGATCCATATAAATGAGTTCTGCTCTTCATGATCCAATGTGTGTCTGAACTGCATCACTCCCCTGCTTCAAGTAAAGGTGGAATGGAGGCCGACAGTAAGAATTAACCCCTTCACACATGATTACAAATGTGTTTCATAGTAGTAGATTTCGTATTTTTGTCTTTTGTATTTCGTCTGCCAACCCTCTCCTCCAATCCCTACACTGGCTCCCAATCACCCAGCAAATTAAATTCAAAATACTAACCACAACATACAAAGCCATTCACAACTCTGCCCTGAGCTCCATCACCAATCTTGTCTCCAAATATCACCCAAATCGTCCTCTCCACTCTTCTCAAGACCTCCTACTCTCAAGCTCTCTCATCTCCTCCTCCCATACTCATCTCCAGGACTTCTCCAGAGCCTCTCCAATCCTCTGGAACTCGCTACCTCCACTGGTCCGGCTATCCCCTACTCTTGCTACCTTCAGGCGATCCCTGAAAACACATATATTCAGGGAAGCCTATCATGTCTCCAACTAATCTCCTACCACTTCCATCAGCTCATTCCCGACTGTTATAACCTTTTGTACCACCTGCCCCACCCTATTAGATTGTAAGCTCTTCTGAGCAGGGCCCTCTTAATCCTCTTGTATTTTATTGTATTTTAACTGTATTGTCTCCTTTTTATATTGTAAAGCGCTGCGTAAATTGCTGGCGCTACATAAATCCTGAATAATGATAATAATAATTATCCACAATAAAATTCCAACTATAAAAAAGATAATAAGCTGATCCATAACAAATTAACATAATAACAATATGAATTCATAGATGATCTTGGTGTTGGTATACATGATGTTATTTTGCAGATGGAAATACATTACTACATAGCATATAGTGACCAAAAGATTCTTAAGATCCTATGACTCTACACATTTCATGGATCCCTGTCCACTTCCTCAGGAGTAGATGCAAGAAAATTGTAGGCCAGCTCAAAAGTAAGCCCAGCAGCCTAGTGAGGAGAGAGTGCCTAGGGGATGTCTATCCAGGGGGCCGTGGCAAAGTGACCCACACAGACCACAGGAACAACAAGAGGGTGGACCAAGTTTCCATAAAGGGCAAATCCATGAAGTGTGTGAATTGGTGATGGCACATCTAGCCAACAATTATATGTAGGAAACCCACTGTGTAGGGAAAGGTCCACAATGCCCACAAGCAGGAAAAAGCAAAGGCAAAAAAAGGATTCCAGGAAGTAAATGCTACATCAATCATCTGCCCTTACTCAAGATGGCCGTGGCTAGAAATGCTAGAGGGAATGTTTTTCAAAGTGATTTCTTAACAAAATAAAACATGGAGACATGGATGGATGGGGGAGTTTGCTTTGAATATTAAAGCGGGGTTCCACTGCCTCTGACGATTTTTTTTTTTGAGCACAATAAAAATCAATTTAGGGTTTAAATCTGTTACTCACATGTTCAGTTTTTGGTACTTTACCCATTGTTTTTCCTCAGTAAAAGACAGCTTTATAAAAAAGATATCGATTGTTTTCATTTTGCCTGTGGGCATGTGAAGCCCACAGGCATTCTCTTCCGGGATTCTGCAACGTCCATCTCCCATCATGCAACGGCCGTTGTAGCTCAGATCTCAAGCATGTGCAGTAAGGAAATAGGAGCGCCGCCAACAGCTTCGGTTTTCTAAATCGCACGATAACTCGCGCCAGGCCGCCGCACAGACTCCTGGGAACAAACACAAAAGATCCCAGGAGACAGTGCGGAACTACAGGAACTAGAGGAAGTGATGAAATAGCCGCACCAACCCCGCCCATATCCGCAATCCCCAGATCCAGCAAATAGAATAAATGTGAAGGTACAATGAAAAAAAAAAAAATGTTCAGTTTTATAATTAGAACAGCGATAGAATCGTCAGGAGCTATTGTCTTTAAATCGGATGGAGCTCCGCTTTAAAATTGAATGAAAGCATAATGCCGTGTACACACGGCCGGACTTTCCGGGCAGAAAAGGTCAGGCGGTCTTCCCGACGGAGTTCGGACCAAACGGATTTGCCAACACACGAACGGACCAAAGTCCATTCATTTTGAACGTGATGACGTACGACGGGACTAGAAAAGGAAGTTCAATAGCCAGTAGCCAATAGCTGCCCTTTGCGTCGTATTTGGTTTGTCGGACCAGCATACAGACGAACGGTTTTCCCGATAGAAATTGATTCCGTCGGACAGATTTGAAACATGTTCTATTTCTAGGTCTGTCTGAATTTTTTTAAGAAAAAAGTCAGATGAAGCCCTACACATGATCGTAATATCCGACGGAATGATTCCATCTGACCTTTTCTGCCGAAAAGTCCGGTCGTGTCTACGCGGCATAAGCGTTTTCAGTTTGTAGTTCTCAGATACAGCAAAATTCCTCTTCAAACGCAAAACAGATAAAAATGGGCCATGTAGAGCTAAATTGCAAACTTCCAAAGTGTTGCTAGAATCCCCACATTGTTGCAACCTCATGACTCCAGTAAAAGATGATACCATCGCCCTGATAACAGATATTATTGTGGCCATCTCAGCTTCTGAGTGTCAGGCGTAAATGGTTTAATAGATTTTGACAGCCTTTCTACACCCTTCTTGTCACTTTTAAATTGGACACCTACATGTGGGGACAGGAACACAACACTTTTTTTTTAAAACTTCTGGGGAAAGGTAGAAGGACTGTGTCCATATTAGGGTGTGAATGACTGCAGGTTATCCAAGCAAGCCTTGTGTGTCAAATACCAGAGATATTAATCATTTCATCACGGGGAAATGCTGAAAAAAAATGATAGGATTAACATAGATGTTTTCACTTGCCAGCTCCTTCCCTCCTTCCCTCTCTCTGTCTACCTCTTGGCAGTTCATCTGCAATGTTGAAGGTCAAATGAACCTGTCAGGTCCCGTCTATGACAGGAGGTCATTTGCATGAACCTTACTACCGTGATAACAATGCGGGGCTTCAGGAAACTGTCAGCGGCTCCCAGCAATGGGATTCAAGCTGGAATGAAATAGAATTGCTTCAAACGAGAATACTATGGATGGTTTTCAGGCTAGGCCTGTGTCAGAAACAGGCCACACTGATATGATTAAGTGCTCCTCGGGGCCTGTGAGGCAAAACTATTATTAGTGTGTTATTTTTCTTTCTATATGGTTGCAAAACCTTTGCTTTTTAATCTTATTGCAAACGCCTTTTTCTCTCCAAGGTTCCAATATGTATGGGGTCTTCCACTATATTGGAGGTCACCTTGAAATGAGCACAATGGAATGGAAGCTTCGTAAAAGATGGACACTTAAGTTATTTAGGTGTAAAGGTGAGGTTAAAGGTAATAATTAAAAAAAAAAAAAAATATATATATATATATATATATATATATATATATATATAGTACTATGCAAAAGTTTTAGGCAGGTGTGAATGAAGGATGCTTTCAGAAATAGATGTTTTAATAGTTTATTTTTATCTATTAACAAATTGTAAAGTAAATATACAGAAGGGAAATCCAAATCAAATCAATATTTGACATGCCTACCCTTTGGCTTCAAACCAGCATCAATTCTTCTAGGTACACATAGTGCTTGTGTTTCTGAAGGAAGTCGGCAGGTAGGTTGTTTCAAACATCTTGGAGAACCAACCACAGATCTTCTGTGTCCGTGGCTGTCTCCAATCCTTCTGTCTCTTCATGTAATCCCAGACAGACTCAAAGATGTTAAGATCAGAGCTCTGTGGGGGCCAAACCATCACTTTAGGACTCCTTGTTCCTCTTTACACTGAAGATCGTTTTTAATGACATTGGTTGTATGTTTGGGGTCAATGTCCTGCTGCAGAATTCATTTGGGGCCAATCACACCCCCCTTCACCAACAAACTGCCTCCTGCTACAGCCAAATATTTCAAATTTTGACTCATTGATATTATTATTATTATACAGGATTTATATAGCGCCAACAGTTTGTGCAACACTTTACAATGTATAGGGGGGGGGCAGCACAATCTCAATACAGTTCAATACAGAAGGGACAGGAGGGCTCTGCTCATGGAGGGGGTGGTGGTACAAAAGGTAATGGTCTGATGGGAGTGGCTCAGGTTCAGTTATTAGGTTGGTGTGGGATAGACTTAGCTGAATAAATACATTTTCGGGGATCCCCTAAAGGTGGACAGGGTAGGGGCTGACCGGATTTACTGGGGCAGGGAGTTCCAGAGGATGGGAGAGGCTTTAGAGAAGTCCTGGAGGTGAGCATGAGAGGAGGTAACAAGGGAGCTAGAGAGCAAGAGGTCCTGGGAGGAGCGGAGGGGGCGATTAGGGCAATATCTGCAGATGAGGTTGGTGATGTAGATGGGGGCGATGTTGTAAATGGTCTTGTATGTTATGGTTAGTATTTTGAATTTTACACGGTGGGGTAAGGGAAGCCAGTGAAGGGATTGGCAGAGAGGAGCAGCAGTCACGGATTGGTTATTGAGGTGTTTTAGTCTAGCAGCAGCATTAATAATAAACAGATGGAGGGATAGCCTGTGTAAGGGTGGGCCATTGAGGAGAGAGTTGCAGTAGTCGAGGAGGGAAAAAACAAAGGAGTGAATACATTGTTTTGTGCTGCCGTTAGTCAGGAAGGGGTGAATTCTGGAGATGTTGCGGAGGTGAAGGCAGCAGGATTTAGCCAGTGATTGGATGTGGGGGCTGTAGGAGAGGTCAGAGTCTAGGATTGCACCCAGCACCCTGCCATGTGTGGAGGGACCAATGGCTGTGCCGTTGATCTTAATGGTAAAGTCATAGAGAGGGGACCGGGAAGGAGGAAATATTACAAGTTCACTTTTATAAAGATAGAAAAGCTTGGAGATATGGGACTTTAAAGGTACCTAAATAATATAAATATCACATAATAGTCAATTAAGATATCAAAAAGATTTTTTATTTACATCAAATTAAAAAAGAAGAAAAGACAAAAAAATGCCTGTAATCATGTCTACTAACATAGGCCTATACATATAACCTACTGCAAAGAGACAAAAAGTTACAGCATTCTAATGTATAAACCATTCTGTTCCCATTTTTTCGACATGTTTCGCCTATGCAGCTTCTTCAGGAAAGGGATACAGAGTACTTTTACTGAATGCACAAGAGAGTATGATCCATTTTAGATGTATATAACTAAAAAGAAAAACAAACAATTAATACAAGTGTTTATGTTAATACAGTTTATGCTTGTTTTTTCATGTATTCATTTTTGTTTTTCTTTTTAGTTATATACATCTAAAATGGATCATACTCTCTTGTGCATTCAGTAAAAGTAGTCTGTATCCCTTTCCTGAAGAAGCCACATAGGCAAAACATGTCGAAGAAATGGGAACAGAGGGGGGGCGTGACCGGAAGCGGAAGGAGGCGGACGCATATCCGAGGAGCTCCGCCGAGGCCTTCTGACGATCGTGGGCCATCCGAGCCCGGCGAGCTTCTCAGCGGTTCCCCACCGTCCATCGGGGTTGCCGCTAGTGTGGGGCACAGTCCGATGCCCGTATCGTCCTCGGCACCCACCGCAAACGCCGTCCTCCGGGCCGTTGCTGGCCGCCACCCGGGGACGCGGCACCGCCATCTTGGGGCCTACTAAAATCCGGAAGCCTAACGCCGGCCCGCGGCGTTCCACGGGCCCCCCTGCTTCTCCCGAAGGTCAGTCGAGGACCCCCCTCACAGCGGTCCCCCGAGAGCCACGTATCCAGGAGCGGAGGATCCAACGAACGGGCCCAGAGAACACAGGACAGGTGAGGAACACGGCGGCCATATTGGTACACCTCAGGCCCACTCTACTCTAGGCCTGTGTGGACTCTCCCTCTCCCCTATCATTTGGATACAGCCAAGCTGCCCCTGTTATCCTCACCCTGACTAACTAACTTTTCTGCTAAGTAAACCTCAGCTGCTCTGAAGCTCCCAGGCCCGAGCTCTGTTTGATATCTATCTGGGGGCCATCTTGCTTCACCCTCCCCCAGTACTGTTACACCTTACTGCTCTTTAAACGACCAGTTTGTGCTGCCCCCACCTGAAGTGTGTTTTAAGTTCCGCACCTACTATACCCCTGCATCTGGGCTATTAAAGGAGTCGCAGTTTGGTGCAGCTACACCCTCTCCTCCCCTTCACAGTTTTGAAGAAGCTTGACACCCCCCTCAGATCTACACGCCTCCCCCCAATAGCAAGATATTACAGCCCCGGCCAGCCACACAAGGCTTACAGATGTGATGGACTATTAGAGACGGGACCTGGACCCCCTGTCCTCTCTCCGTGACTCCCATCTTACGCTTATGTGATCTTTACTGACAGGGTGTCTCCTTATTGACTCATTTCAATCGGCCACGCACCCCATGGGCAAAATTGGGGATCAACGTCGCACCTATTCCTCTGCTATTAAATCGCAGCCCCCTGTAGCGATGGACCGCTATCTGAACAAACCCCCACAAGCTACTCCAAGGGTTTCTGACAGCTCCCAGATCCCACCGGAACAGCCTGACATTTGCACCAACATGCTCTTCAATGATACCTCCACACTCTCATCCTCCCCATCTCCCCCCCTAACGGCGGAGCTACTGGACACTAAATTACACTCCCTACTACAAGCAATCACTCATACCATTGCACAAGAGGTAGGGAAAGTGGCCAAGGAATTGAGAGGGGAGATTGATCAGCTAGGTGAACGCACAGACTCTTTGGAATATAAATTTGATGAAATGGTGCAATATGTCCAGGTTCTCGAGGACGACAACGCCACTATGAAAAACACCGTGACCCAATTACAGGCCCAGCAGGAGGATTTGGAAAACAGGGAACGTAGACAAAACCTTCGATTCAGGGGTATTCCTGAAACGGTGGAAGACAAAGACCTGCGCACCTACCTCCTAAGCCTTTTCAACTTTGTAGCCCCGAATATCCCAGACATAGATTGGCGCCTGGACAGAGCACATCGGTCACTGGCTCCAAAACCCCCTCTAGGGGCCAATCCGAGAGATGTGATTGTGCGTTTTCACTATTATGACAGCAAGGAAGCCCTGACTCTTGCATCTCGTAATCAGTCCAGAGTTGAATTTAAAGGCTCTAAGCTACAAATCTTCAGTGACCTGTCACCTATTACCCTGACAAGGAGGAGAACCCTCCGTCCACTAACTTTGCACTTACAGTCTCACAAGGTGGCCTACCGGTGGGGTTTCCCTTTCCGCCTATCCGTTTCCAAGGACGGCACCCAATATTCCCTACGCGATCTGCAAGAAAGTGACACCTTCCTGCGCAACTTGGGTCTCCCACCTCTTCCAGAAGAAGATTCACAGCCTCTTCCAGCAACGCCCAAGCCTCCGCTGGCTCCAAGCCGCATCTGGACCCCGGTGCGACAGAAGACGTCCAGATCCCACTTTACACCCCAGAAAAGTCGTGCCTCCAGACTTCCGACCTGAACTGCTTTCTCCGGATTTCCTCTGGATGCCTTATTTACCTTGACACCCCGCTGATGTTATGGGTAGTCAACACCCCATAGTGGGTTTACTTACCCCCTGGCCCGGGGGGTGGGTGGCCGAACGTATCTGACGTTGCCTCCAGTTTAACCCCAAAAATGTTATTCTTCTCCCCTTAACAGGTTGTGAACTATTCATTTTTTTTTAATTTTTTTTTTTTTTTTTTCTCTGACAGAGGTTATAATGCTAAAGGTTATTTGCCTGTGTGTACGTGTCTGCGGATATGTACATAAGTCTACATAGCTCCCCCTTCCCCCCCCCCCTTTTTTTTTTTTTTTTTTTTTAATAATTTTTTTTTTTTTTTTTTTTTTTTATTTTTTTTTTTTTTTTTATTATATTTTTTTTATTTATTTATTTATTTTTTTTTCACGACCGGGGTCTACTGTTTACCCTGGGGGCAACCTGCTCACTTTGGAGAGAGGCTGGGGATCCTCCCACTCCCCTCCGACTTTTATTTTTTCAAGTTTTTCAAATTTTTCTATTTTTGCATGTTTTGGAGATGTACAATTCTCCACTTCAGACCCATGGCTTAGACCTGGGTTCCCTGGTGGCGCTTAGCTATCCAGGTTTTTGTTGGGTGGTCGTTAAACCCCGACCCCTTATTCCACCCCCATCCCTCCCCTCTTTCCTTTTTCTTTTTTGGTACATTTTTACCATTGTGGATGAGTCACTGGGATTAATCCCGATTTTCCACCGAACCCGCTTGCTTTTGGTACAGATTTTGTTATACGATTATATTGTTATTTGTGTCATGCACATTGCTTTATTATGTAAGGTATATTTGTTTTGGGTCCACTGTTATATTCTGCTTGTTACATATGTGAGGTTTTCTGTCATGTTCTGGCCCCTGTCTGACCTATCATGGCATTGAAACTCCTGACCTATAACGTTAAGGGGTTGAATTCCATTCAGAAGAGATGGCTTGCTCTGAAGGAGTTTAGGGCCTCCGGGGCGGACGTGATAATGGTCCAAGAGACCCACTTCCGTGCTGGAGGCTCTTTTAATTTTGCTAGCAAACAGTTCCCGACCTCCTTTCTAGCGTCTGACCCGTCGGGTAAGGCAGGGGTAGCTATATTGATTGGTCGGCATTGCCCGTTACGGGTCACTTCGTCCCATTTAGACCCTCATGGAAGATTTATTATTCTGAAATGTTCCCTATTTGCTAAATCTCTCACCTTAGTTAATATCTATGCTCCCAACTCGGGTCAGCTTACCTTTTTGTCCTCAGTCTTTGACGTTCTAGACCGCTTTGCTCAACCGTTTATGATTTTAGGAGGTGATTTTAATATGACAATGTCGTCAGACAAAGATAGACACACTCTCTTCCCCTCTGCTTCCCCACCCCGAGCCACTCAATTGTCTAAATCATTTCGCAAGCTGATCAGGTCTAGAGGCTTGCTAGACATCTGGAGGATAAAACACCCTACTCACAAACAGTACACTTTTTTTTCTCATCCTCACAAGCTTTATTCAAGGCTAGATCACTTCTTTATCTCCTCGCCCTTGTTAACATCAGCAGTCTCCTCTGAAATCAACCCTATGACGTGGTCCGACCACTCTTCAGTCCACTTAGACGTCCACCTTTCATCTTCGTTTCCTAAGACCTGTCACTGGAGACTGAATGAGACATTTCTTCACTCTCCAGAAACGAAAAGTCTTTTGACAGATGGACTCACAGAATACTTCCAACTTAACACGGGCTCGGTCACGGGTCCCTCCACCCTGTGGGAGGCCCACAAGGCTGTTTTTCGCGGTCGGTGCATAGCGCTGGGATCCCGTCTTAAAAAGGACGCGGCATCCCAGCGCTTTGCCATTATGACCGATTTGCGCTTAGCAGAGAGACTGCTGTTGGCCTCCCCCACGGTGGACAGACTCCGAAAAGTCATTTCCCTGCGTAATCGGCTCAAATCCCTAGCAATGAGCAAAATAGACAAATCTCTTTTGTGGTCCAAACAGAAGTTTTATGAATTCTCAAACAAACCTCATAAGCTGCTGGTAAATAGGTTGAAACCACGTCCTTTTCAACCCTCTCCCGACTTTTTACGACAACCTGATGGTACACCTACTTATTGCCCCCTGACTATGTCACGGATCTTCGGAGACTTCTACCATAATTTATATAACTGTCTACAGAAAGACCCAAATTATGACTTTTCACAAGGGAGATTTGATCTCTTTTTTGAACACTTGAAATTGCCTAAACTCCTCCCCGACCATCTTGCAACCCTGAATTCGGCCATTTCACCCGACGAACTTGAAGCAGTAATTACACAACTCCCCAGCCAAAAAGCCCCGGGCCCCGACGGGTTACCCTATTCCTATTACAAAACTTTCCTACCTGTCCTGAGTCCCCACATGATCTCGCTCTATACTTCCCTACTTAAAGGTTCCACTCCACACGCCCAATTCCTACACGCTCATGTTTCGGTCATACCAAAACCTGGTAAAGATCCCTCCCTACCTGACAATTATAGGCCTATAGCGCTATTAAACTCAGACTATAAAATTTTTACAAAGATCCTGGCTAATAGGCTGACCCATATAATCCCTACACTCATCCATAGAGATCAAGTTGGCTTTGTACGCACTCGTCACGCAGGTGATAATACCAGACGCACAATAGACCTGATTGATTTATTGAACAAAACCTCCCGTCCAGCCCTTATTCTTAGTCTAGATGCTCAGAAGGCCTTCGACAGGCTTAGCTGGCCGTATATGTTTGCCACTCTTGCAAGATATGGTTTCACAGGCCCTTTTGTTTCAGCTCTTGAAGCCCTCTACTCCTGCCCCTCTTCCCAGGTCAAATTGGCATCCTACCTATCGTCTTCATTCCCTTTGAGCAATGGCACGAGACAGGGTTGCCCCCTGTCGCCTCTTCTTTTTATCCTCTGCCTCGAACCCCTGGCGGAGGCCATCCGCGTTCACCCAGACATTAGAGGGATATGCCTACGCCACAGGGAATATAAAATGTCCCTATTTGCAGACGACATCCTCCTGACATTGACCAATCCCCATATCTCACTTCCGAACTTGTTGTCCTTGCTGAAAGATTTTAGCTCCATATCAGGGTACAAGATTAACACCAGTAAAACTGAAGCTTTACCTTTACACATTCACTCTTCTGCTCTCACAATACTGCAAGACAACTATTCCTTTCACTGGTGCACAGACTCCATTAAGTACCTGGGGATTAACATTACTCCCTCCTATTCGACCTTATACTCGGCTAACTACCCCCCACTTTTTCGTGACATTGCTAGGCTTTTGAAGCAATGGGATTCGCTTCCCCTCTCACTTTTGGGTCGTATCAATGTCCTAAAAATGTCAGTGATGCCTAGACTCCTCTACCTTTTTGATACTCTTCCAATCCCAATCCCTATGTCCCAACTTAAGGCTGTCCAAAGAGCTTTTCTTAACTTCATTTGGCATTATCGAGCGCATAGGGTTGCAGGTTCGGTGATGTTGGCTCCTAAATGGCGTGGAGGTCTGGGAGCCCCAGATCTGATCAAATATTACTATGCTACACACCTTAAACCAGTTATTACCTGGTCATCCCGGAAAGCCCCCACAGTATGGGCTGAAATTGAGATGAGCATCACCAGGCCTGCACACATCTGTGCCATGCTTTGGGCAGACCTTAAAACCTCCATGGGTCCACTTCGTAGCATCTGTCTAGCCCCGATGCTGTTCTCCTTGGAAATCTGGAGGAAATGCCTAAAGTTGTTTCCTCTGGCTTCCCAATGCCCTCCTTTGCTAAACATACTGTTTAATCCAGATATCCCAGACAGCCTAGCATATGATAGAGTGATTCCTTGGTCTGAAGCTGGTTTGTTTCAACTCCGCAATATAGTGCATCCGCTCACCAGGAGGCTTCTATCATTCGCGGACTTGCAGAAACAGCACCAAATTCCCAAACAACTCTTCCACTCCTATCTGCAAATCAGACACTACTTTGCTTCTAAATCCCCCACTCTCTGTCTTGATAAGCCAACTCCATTTGAATTTTTATGTGCTCAGGGCCCATACCAGGCCCATTTAATCACTGACATTTATAGAATACTCCATGAATCGGTGCCCCTTACGGAATCTTCTCATTCATATATGCGTAAGTGGTCGCAAGTGTTAGAACATCCCATCCTACTCCCACAATGGCAGAGAATCTGGGAGGCCGTCTCTAAGACATCCCGCTGTGTGGAACAGAAGGAAACGGCTTACAAGATTCTGCTCTTTTGGTATAGAACGCCTGAAATTTTAAATAAATATGATCCCAAGACTCCTGCGATGTGCTGGAGATGTCGGGGAGATATAGGTTCCCATTTCCATATCTTCTGGGCATGCCCATTGATCCGTCCATTTTGGATTACAATACAATCCTTCGTCCAAGACTTGTTGGAGATTTCCCTCCCATTAGACCCTCTGTATTTCTTACTAGGGTTGCCGATTCCTGGACTCTCTAGACATGCTCAGAAGCTTGCCACCTTTATTTTGTTAGCAGCTAAGAGAGCTATCCCTACACGGTGGCTATCACGTTCCCCGCCCACTCTCCCCCAGGTCTTGCAGAACCTAGAACATATCGGCCGTATGGAAAAGCTTACAGCCATAGTCCATGACACTATGCCTAAGTTCTCAATGATTTGGGATCTGTGGTATCGCTCTAAACTATATACTGCTACTTAATATAGTTTTCTGAGTTTGGACCTCCTACGCTAAGTTTAAGGCTCAAATTGCACGTTCACACTGTTCTATGCCCTTCTAAAGGAATGAAGTTTCCACATTTCCTGCTCACTGTCCTATGCCTATTTGATTGTGACGATTGCTGTTTTGTACCACAAATAATTGTTAATTAATGTGAGGATATACAGAATGTGCTGAAATATCCTACCCCCCCCCCTCCTCTTTCTTCCCTCCCCTCTCCTCCCTCCCCTCTCCTCCCCCCCCCCCTCGCTGTTTCTGATTTGTTTTATTTGATGGACTTACTGTTTACCTGTGCATTTATGCCAACACTTTGTTATTGTTATCTTTATATTTTCAATAAAAATACAATTTAAAAAAAAAAGAAATGGGAACAGAATGGTTTATACATTAGAATGCTGTAACTTTTTGTCTCTTTACAATAGGTTACATGTATAGGCCTATGTTAGTAGACATGATTACAGGCATTTTTTTGTCTTTTCTTATTTTTTTAATTTGGTGTAAATAAAAAATCTTTTTGATATCTTAATTGACTATTATGTGATATTTATACTATTTAGGCACCTTTAAAGTCCCGTTTCTCCAAGCTTTTCTATTTATCTTAAATTTTGGGATGCTGGTACCCCGCTTTCCAGTTAGGGAGCTAACTTCTATCCAACATTTTCAAACATCACTTTTAGAAAGATTGAGTTTGAGAAAGTGGTGTGACATCCATACCGATATGTAATTCAGTAAGTTATAAAACATATAATTTTGTACATACCGTATATTTATATTTGTATATAATACTATTGATATCATTGATATCATAGATAAGTAGCTACATAGATAGATATACTGTAGATATATACATCTATAACATAAGATACAGTATATGTTACTTTTAACTTCTAGTGTGCCCTCCTTCATTAATAACAGTTTTAGGGACCAGTTGCCACTCCATTTATTTGCCACCATCTTCCTTGCTGCTTTTTTAGAATCCCATTATGCTTCTCTTTGAACCATTGGGCAGCCATTGGCACATCAAATTGGCAAGAATAAACCAGGATATGGTCACGCCATAGCATAAAACTTTACACTAAAATTTCAAAGAGCATGGGGAAGAAAGTGATTTTTTTTAAAACTTGGCATGTCTCTTTTGCCAAAATCTAATCTATCTATAAATAAATATATATATTATGTAACATTTTAAAGAAAGTACCTTTATTATATGATTTTATATATATATATATATATATATATATATATATATATATATATATATATAGGGCTGTTACTGATTAAAATTTCCGTGTTCGATTAATCAATTTTTTTTATCGATTAATCAACTAATTTCGATTAATTATAATGCACAGTAAAGTTAGTTTATATAGTGAAATACAGGACTTACAACTCCGTCTGACTGCTTAGATCTTGAATTTTAAAAGCAGCTGCAACCCTGCTCATCTCACAGGTTTGCTAATCTGACAGAAGTTCGCTGCTTTTAAATTTCTCTTTCAAAACATTTTTATTAGCAAGTAACAAAATAATTACACAGTACGATATAGACTTTGAGCATGCGAAGAGATTCGGTGTACAATAAGTAAGCAATAACAATGGGACATAGTCCCTATAAAACAACATCAAAGAGAACAATGGTTTATGCAATTCGAATCATAAAGGAGAGTAATACTCTAATTAAACAGTCAAGTGTCATATAATCCGGGATCACCAGGGGAGGTAAAGAAGGTGACTCCCCGGGCTAAGATCTATACGTTAGCGTAGAGTACAGGTACTGCGAGTGCCGCGATTTTCGGCGATAGGGGAATAGGATAGCGATAGAAGTTAGACTAGGAACAAGAAAAGAACTAAAGGAAGGAAAAGAGAAGAGAGGGAAGTAGAGAAGGAGAGAAAGGCTGTGGATCGACCGGCCCGCACGGGCCCCGGGCATGTATAATGAGGGTCTCCTTAATATGATGAAGTTTAGATACCTATAAGGTCGGAGTCTAGGCCAGGGGGTAGAAAGTGTGTGATCCATGGCTGCCAGATCTTACGAAATCGTGGCATGCGATCTAGAATTTTCGCCTCAATTTTACAGTGAATCATTGCTTGCGTGACCCTATTTTTAACTTCGGCTACAGGGAGTATAGGCATCTTCCAAGCCCTAGCAATCGTTTGCTTTGCTGCCGTTGTAAGTTGGAGAAATAGGGGCAATTGGTTTCGAGTGCAATTGTGGGGTGCAAGATTAAGTAAGGCTAGAGATGGATCGGGTGGTATAGGGCATCCCAGAAGTAAGGATGCCATCTGGAATATAGCTGTCCAGAAACTTTGAACAATAGGACATGTCCACCAGATATGCAAATGAGTGCCTGCATCAGCACAGCCTCTAAAACATGAGGCAGGATAACCCGGGACAAATTTAGCTATCCTAATGGGGACCAAATACCACCGCATGAGGACTTTAAAATTTGCCTCAGAGGCAACAACATTTTGAGAGGCTTTACAAGTATTGGCCCATATTTGCGACCATATATCATCGTTGTAGTCTATATTAAGGTCTGCAGACCATTTTGAGGTATAGGGTGGGAGGGGAGCAGGCAGGGAGGTGAAATGAGAGTACAACTGAGAAATAATGCCCGGCGCATGTGGGTCAGAGTCGCATATTTTTTCGTAGGGTGACATATATTCTTGTACATTATCAAATTTAGGTAGCGAGTTTACAAAATGGGAAATTTGTAAATATCGAAAGCATTCCTTATTGGGGAGTCGGAATTGAGCTTGTAGGGTAGGGAAGGGTTTGATCGTGCCATACTTTGTAAGATCACAAATTCGGTCCAGGCCTGCCCGAGACCAAGCCTCAAATAAGCCCGGCTCGGAGTAGGCTGGGCCAAATAGGGGGTGTCCAAAGATAGAGAGCAACGGTAAATGTTGTGATTTAAGGTGAAAAAGTTTGTGGTTCATGTCCCAAACTTTAATTGAGTGCTGGGTTATCGGGTTAGTAAGTTTACCTCTTTGCGAGGAGGGTAGCCATAGAAGATTGGTTATAGTAATAGGGTGAGCATCTATGGCCTCAAGACTAACCCAAATTGGTATTTCAGTTTTGGCATGATATAGAGTGAGCTGGGCTAGCTGTGCCGCATAGTAGTAATAGCGGAAATTTGGTACGCCCAATCCACCCTGAGCTTTGTGACGATAGAGCGTAGACTTAGAGATTCTGGGTCTAATTGGCCCCCATATGTATTTGAAAATTTTGCTTTGTACAAGGCGATGATAATAGGGTGGTATTGGGGTTGGAAGGACACGGTATAAATAGAGTAATTTAGGTAGCACCGTCATTTTGACTGCCACGACCCGACCTAGCCACGAAACACAGAGCGGTTGCCAGGCGGCAAAAAGATTTGTCAACTTTCGCAGCAGGGGTAGATAGTTGTGTTGGAATAGATGGGAGGGATTAGCTGTCAGGCTGCTTTTAAATTTCAACATCTAAGCAGTCAGACGGAGTTCTAAGTCCTGTATTTCACTATATAAACTGACTTTACTGTTATAAATATGTCTAAAATGCAGAACTCCGGTGTGTGTTTCCTTACCGTGGACGAGTGTGGGGTGTAGCAAGATGGCGGCGACGGAACGTCACTTCCGTAGCAAACTGCGATGGGTCGCTGAATATGTCGTGACAGAGGTACTTGGGAAAGGGGGGAGGAGGCCGGTGACGTCGACGTCACCGGATCTCTGACAGAACTCCCTGAAGACCGGAAGCCGGTGGAGAGGTGAGTACCGATCAAAAGAATTTTGATCGATCAAAAAAATTAACGATTAATCGAGGAATTAATCTTTAAATTTCCCAGCCCTAATATATATGTATAATTATAGAAATAACATGTAAGTAATATTCAGAATACTATATTTAAATATTATTTTGTACATATATTTATATTTGTATATATAGTAATCTACAGTATCTATCTATCTATCGATCTATCTATCTATCTATCTATCTATCTATCTATCTATCTATCTATCTATCTATCTATCTATCTATCCATTGTTGATAAATAAATATAGACATCTACATCAGATTTTAAGCTCCCTGAGCAGGGCCCTCTTATTCCTCCTGTATTGAACTATATTGTAATTGTACTACATTTTAAAGTGCTGCGTAAACTGTTTGCGCTATATAAATCCTGTGTAATAATATATATATATATATATATATATATATATATATATATATATTTTATATATACAATTTATATATATATATATATATATATATATATATATATATATATATATATATATATATATATATATATATATATATATATATATATATATATATATATATATATATATATATATATATAGTATATTTATTATATATATATATATATATATATATATATATACACACACACACACTAGTGATATGAATTGTTTTTATCAGCTGACAATAGAAAAAATACAGGCATGCTGTTGAATAATAGGGAAGCAGGCCGGCCTTGCATTGTTCCACATAGTAAATTACTTCATTGATCTTTGAACTTTAAAGCCCTTAGGTTAAATCTGGATTCAATCACATGTGAAATGATCATAGAGATTTTGCTTCAAAATCTAGCACACGTTTTGATTCAGTTTGACAGAAGTAGCACAAAGATGCCAAGGACTATATTAAACAGAATTAGATCCTTTTTATGTTTGGATGGTACATCTGTTGGCCCAAGTTTTATTTACATTCCTGGCTCATTCCAGCCAATGGCTGCTTTTAATGTTTGACACCAAGCAGACTACATAAGAAGACAGTTTTGGTGGGTATATTTTTAGTACAAAGGGTAACATAAAATTGTCACACCATTAAGTGCTCCTGTTCTTTCTCATGTGAGGATATGTAGCAAAGAGTAAATGTAGAGTTACATGGAATATCTGTTCTCTGCTCCGAGCAATGGAATTTCTTACACATACATTGTCTTCTATAGTGCTATTTAAATAGAAATAAAAAAAATTGCCAGTGCATCATAGTTCATGTTACTGTCAAAGCCAAACAATAACTTTTATATGTGATTTCTATAGTCTAAAGAAGAGGGTCACCGTCCTATAATTTTAACAACACAATATCCCCAAAATTGATGGAAAATAAAACCCAGTGAAAAAATTGGACTTTCTAGGTACTCTGTGTTGCAATAAACAAGTGTTTCATAAAAGATCCCAAGAAGTATACTTTGTCCTTTACAATTATTTATTTATACCCAAACCTTAGTCTTAAATGGGTTGTAAAGGTTTGTTCTTTATTTTCTAAATAGGTTCCTTTAAGCTAGTGCATTGTTGGTTCACTTATCCTTTCCTTCGATTTCCCTTCTAAATGTTTTTTTTTCTTTGTTTTCTTTGTCGGAATTTCTCACTTCCTGTTCCTCCTCGGTAAGCTGTTCAATAAGCTGTTCTGGCTGACTAAACACCGCTCGGATGATGGTGTGAAGTTTACTGAGGAGGAACAGGAAGTGAGAAGTTCTGACAAAGAAAAAGAAAACAAAGAAAAAAAACATTTAAAAGGGAAATTGAAGGGAAAGGTAAGTGAACCAACAATGCACTAGCTTAAAGAAACCTATTTAGAAAATAAAAAATGAACCTTTACAACCCCTTTAAAATAAGGGCAGTTAAGGCCATAGTAGAGATATATTGACATATATATTGACAGGTAGAATAAGACATATGATGAAGAAATTAAACCTATAAGCAGGCCCCAGAGTTGCCACCAGCATCGGTCAAGCCAGCCCATGGTACCTCCATCATTTTCTTACAACAGGAACGAGATAAGATACCATACAGCTGTAGCATGGAGGCCATCTTGGTTACTCACATTCTCCCAGCCCAAAGCCCACCTCAAGAAATAAAGGAATGTCCACGCGATTAGCTTACTAACCTTACTTTAAAATGAGTACGCCTTTCTCCCGGTACAGAAGTACGCCATTTCCTCTATCCACAAGACATCTGCCGTACTGTTTGATTCAAACTCAAATTTATTTAAGGAATGTCAACCAGAACTTCCACTTTCCCTGCTGTAGGTTCCCTGAGGCGGTTTCTCTTCTGAGGCCTGTACCAGGCCTACCCCAAAGGGCATTTCGCACTTTAGACCTACATAATGATGCTCTGCAGGCTATCACTCCCATTAACCTTGCAGCTTTAGTTTTTACGGCCCCAGTTTATAAAGGAATAAGCCAACCCACAGTCTCCCAAGGACAGGGTTTCCCTAAAAGAGGTATTAACCCCTACTTACAAGACTTCAATATGGTTTTACATACTTATTACAACTGCAGAGATTGCATCAAGTACAGGCACCTTACATAAAAAAACAGCAGGATAAAATAATGTTAACATCGGCTCCTCAGGCAGTGTGTTGTAGGTTGTCAGGTCCGGACGGTAGAAGTTCAGATTCAAGATGGTGGTCCTTTCCAAAGAACATGGATATGTGATCCTCACAGGGGCAGCCAGCTTTGTTATGGTGGCTCATCTGGCTATCAAGGTGTCAAAAGCTCGCAAGCAGTATAAAGTAGAGTATCCTGACATGTACAGTAGTGATCCAGAAAATGGCAAGATCTTTAACTGCATACAGCGGGCACATCAAAATACTTTGGAATCATACCCTCCCTTTTTATTCTTCCTTGCTGCTGGAGGACTTACACATCCGCGTGCTGCTAGTGGTCTGGGAGTTGTATGGATTGTTGGCAGAGAACTTTATGCCGCTGGGTACTCTACAGGTGATCCAAAGAAACCTGCAAGAGGAGCCATTAGTTCTTTCGCCCTCCTTGGTCTGTTTGGTTCCACTGTATGCTCTGCCTTCAAATTACTTGGCTGGTCTTTTAACCCAAAGACATGGGTCTAACCAGGAAAAGACAGCAGATGAGACCAAATGTGCTAATTGTTGTTGCTGATTCAGTTTATGATTTATCCCGTTAGGGGTAAAATAATACCTATTCAAAATTAGTACCGTATGTTGTTCTCTAATTAATCTGTATTTTCTAAATAAAATGTTTAAAAAGTTAAAAAAAAAAAAAAACAATGTTAACATATAATAATCCCATTCAAGGATGAAAACAGCACAATCCCTAAAGCGTATCTTCACTTTTTTTGAGTAAAAACAAAACATTCCCCTTTTGGGTGATCTATGTACGTTGCAAGGATTATAACAAACTTTGTTGCAGATTCCTACCTTTTGTACGTCTGTGGAAATTCATGTATTTTTCTCTGTGCCTCTGTACTGAGTGGGTCTAATGGGAGTTGTTTCATAATTAACTGTCAGGTGTGCAGCTGCAGGGCAGTAATGAGGAAATCTACTGAGCCTGCATTCCTTTAGACGTGCTCCTATTGAAACTATCTCTCCAAAAATTACATTTTCGCTGGAGGAGATGCCTGAATCCTGACTTGTATCTTAGGCGGACTTCTGGGAAAATTGGTGAGCCAATCACACAAGCAGAAAATTATGTTTCTGGGGAGTGGTCAGTACACACTTTGTGTACAGAACAACTGTACAGAACAACTTCATGTAGCCATATTGCAATGCATTCTTATAAAATTATAGTGGCTGCAGATCGAAAAGGAAAGGTAATTTTTAATAACATTAAATTATAATATGATTAGTGTCACACTTATATGTGCTATATTATTTTTTCTTTATTTGCTATTTTTTTTTCCACCACGAAAGTTGAGTTACCCTTTAAGACAAGGATAGCTAAAATGGTAGCTGCACACAGCAGCACAGAATTGTATGCAGTTCAACCACATTGGCATACTAACACGGAGATATAGTGTGATAAAACCCATCTGGAGGTAGAGATAGAGTCATTCATCAACACGTTTCGCTGGATGCCCTGCTTCTTCAGGAAGATATTTGATCTGCAGGTAGATAATTAGTTATGCTTTGCGTGTCTAATGTGTGCACAATCTAGAGGTACTGATCCATCACGAGGGGGACAAAATAGGCAGCAGGGGGCAAAAACCCAGAGGAAATGTTCCCAAGGATGAGGCCTGACTGAGTCAGCACTGGAGCGTCTATAGAAGCGTATACAAGGGGCACACCTCAGCCACCTAGAGACTTAGAATAAGCACTATGGGGTATTCCAAATTCCCTCTGAAAATGTGGGAGGGATCAAAAAGTATCATTGTTATACAACTGAGATATGTATTTAATCTTATAGCAGGCTGAAATGTTAACATGTAGGCAGGGCCTGGAACAAAGTATCCACTCAGGAGGAACCACACACACAAGGCCTTGGCACTGTAATAGTTTTTTTTAGCAATAGTCCAGAATATTAGCAACCACAATGGAAGAACTTTATGGCATGCCAGCAAGAAAGATGGGCAGGTCCCTGTGCACAGTCATAGGCCAGTTTACTGCCCTTCATATGCACTTAAATACCAGGCTATTTAAACTGAACCAGTGCTGTCTTGTCTACAGCATTTCTGTGCATCCTGTGACCTGTTACTCTGCATCTGAATCCGGTTACTGACATGACTTATCTTGACTATTCCTTGAATTCTGCCTGCACCGACTTTGACTTGTCTCCTGACCTCCGCTTCTGCCTACTCCTATTGCTTCAGAACCACGAATCTGTTACTGACTCTGGCTTTTACTCTGACTACGACCCAACCTACGCATCTGTACCTGATTCGACTACTAGTATCTGACCTGGTTTGCCTAGCTCCACTACTGTGCTACCTGCTGCTGGACTACCCACTGCAGCCATCAGTGCCTACTCACCACCTGTCTGCTACTAGCCTGTGCCTTGCCTGCCGGCTGCCACCATGGTCAACCTGTTGCTACTTATGCCACGTACACACGATCAAACAATCCGGTGGAAAAGTCTGGCAAACTCAAGTCCGCCGGACAATCCCCCCATGTGTAGCCTCCGGCGGACTTTTTTTACCCAAAAGTACGGCGGACTTAGAAAGTATTTTTGCACTCCAATCTTACCGCCGGACTCGCATTTCGGCGGACAATCCGGCCGTGCGTATGCCAGTCCACCGTACTTTTGAAACGAACGGACTCTTCCCGCCCGGAGAAAAGTCCACTCATTTTGAGCGTGTCTCCAGGTAGGCGGGGCCAGCGAGGCCTCCTTGTATGGTATGGACTTAAAGAGGAACCACAACGCCGAAAAAATCGGCCTGGGGGTCCCCCCCAGTTCCACATCAGACCCTTGTCCGAGCACGCTACCCGGACGGCCAGGAAAGGGGGGGACGAGCGAGCGCCCCCCCCTCCTGAGCCGTACCAGGCCACGTGCCCTCAACATGGGGGGTGCCCCTTGTCCCCATGTTGATGAGGACAAGGGCCTCTTCCCGACAACCCTGGCCGTTGGTTGTCGGGGTCTGCGGGTATGGGGCTTATCGGAATCCGGGAGCCCCCTTTAATAAGGGGGCCCCCGGATACCGGCCCCCCACCCTATGTGAATGAGTATGGGGTACAATGTACCCCTACCCATTCACCTGTGGAAAAAAGTAAAAATAAAACACAACACACAAGGGTTAAAAAAGTTTATTGCACAGCTCCAGGGGTCTTCCGTCTTCGGGGGTCTTCTCGCGGGACTCCTCCGCTATCTAATGCTAGCTCTTTTGCTAGCGGTGGAGCCCGGATTTCTTCTTCGCCGCCGCCCTCTTCTTCCGACTTCGGGGGTCTTGTCCACCTCTTCGGTTCTTCTTGCCGGGCCAGCGCGCCTTCTTCTAGCTCTTTTACAGGCGGTGGCCCGGTCTTCTGTCGCCGCTGTCGCCGCCTTCTGTTCTTCTGTTCTTCTCTTCAGATGTTGCCTCGTCGCTCTCTCTGCTCACAATGACGGGGACAAGGCGCGCGGCGACTTATATAGGGACATCACCGGATGATGTCCCCGCCTATTATGATGTCACAGTCCCAGAGGATGCTGGAGTGGCTTTTACAATTGCTGTTCACAGAAGCTCTCCATCCAATCTGACAGAGCTTGAGATTTTTTGCAAAGAAGAATGGGCAGAAATGTCCCTCTCTAGGGGGACAAAGCTGGTAGAGACATCCCCAAAAATACTTGCAGCTGTAATTGCAGCAAAAGGTGGTTCTACAAAGTATTGACTCAGGGGGGCGCCATACAAATGCACGCCACACTTTTCACATATTTATTTGTAAAAAAATTGGAAAACCATTTATCATTTTCCTTCCACTTCACAGTTATGTGCCACTTTGTGTTGGTCTATCACATCCAATAAAATACATTTACGTTTTTTGGTTGTAACATAACAAAATGTGGAAAATTTGGTTGTTGGAATCTCCGACTGTGTGTACAAGGGCTTAGAGGTTTGTTAGAGAACCTTAGTAAACAAACAGCATCATGAAGCCAAGGAACACACCAGACAGGTCAGGGACACAGTTGTAGAGAAGTTTAACCACTTGCTTACTGGGCACTTAAACCCCCCTCAGTCCCAGACCAATTTTCAGCTTTCAGCGCTGATGCACTTTGAGTGACAATTGCGCGGGCATACAACACTGTACCCAAATGACATTTTTATCATTTTTTTCCCACAAATAGAGCTTTCTTTTGGTGGTATTTAGTTACAGCTCGGAGTTTTATTTTTTGCTAAACAAACAAAAAAAGATGCAAAAAAAAAAAAAAAAAAATCATGTTTTAATAGTTTGTTATAAAATTTTGCAAACGGGTCATTTTTCTCCTTCATTGAAGTGCGCTGATTAGGCGGCACTGATAGGCTGCATTGGTGGGCACTGATGGGCTGCATTGGTGGGCACTGATGGGCTGCATTGGTGGGCACTGATGGGCTGCACTGGTGGGCACTGATAGGCATAGTTAAGGCGGCACTAATAGGCACAGATAAGGCGGCACCGATGGGCACAGATAAGGCGGCACTGATGGGCAAAGATGGGCACAGATAAGATGGCACGGATGGGTGGCACGGATAAGTGGCACGGATGGGTGGCACGGATGGGCACTGATAGGTACCACAGATAGATGGGACTGATGGGCACTGATAGGTGGCACTGATAGGTGGCTCTGATAGGTGGCACTGCTGGGCACTGATGGGCGGCACTGCTGGGCACTGATGGGCGGCACTGCTGGGCACTGATGGGCGGCACTGGGGTGCAGCACCTTTGAGGCAGATTGGGTGGCACTGTGGGTGGCACTGTGGGGTGGCACTGTGGGTGGCACTGTGGGTGGCACTGTGGGTGGCACTGTGGGCACTATGGGCACTGACAGGGGGCACTGACGGGGGGCACTTACTTTTTCTTTTATTTTACTTCAGGATGGCACTGCGGGAGGCAGGTGGGCACAGGCAGGTGGCAGGTGGTCCCTTGTATTGATGGCCGTGATCGGGACTGATGTCCCGATCACGGCCGCCGGTGATCGGCTTTTTTTTTCTCTCCTCGCGCTGTCAGCGCGAGGAGGAATAATAGCCGATTACCGGCTCCGTTCTATCACATGATCAGCTGTCATTGGCTGACAGCTGATCACGTGATAAGGGGTCGGGATCGACCCCTTACACGGATCGGTGATCTGGCGAGTCTCACGGACTCGCCGATCACAGAGCGCGCCGCGCGCGCCCCTCAGGGGGCGCGCAGGCCGCTCGTAACCAGGACGACGTCAATAGACGTAGTCCTGGAAATGTAGGTCCGCGCTAATGCCGTCATTTGGCAATAGCGCGGATCTGAAGTGGTTAAAGCAGGGTTAGGTTATAAAAAAATATCCCAAGCTTTGAACATCTCACAGAGCTCTGTTCAACCCATCATCTGAAAATGGAAAGAGTATGGCACAACTGCAAACCTACCAAGACATGGCCATCCACCTAAACTGACAGGCCGGGCAAGGGGAGTATTAATCAGAGAAGCAGCCAATAGAGGTGGGAGAATCTGCCCACAGGACAACTATTAGTCATGCTCTCTACAAATCAGGCTTTTATGGAAGAGTGGTAAGAAGAAAGACTTTGTTGAAAGAAAGCCATAAGAAGCCCCATTTGCAGTTTGTGAAAAGCCATGTGGGGGACACAAAAAATGTTGAAGAAGGTGCTCTGGTCATGTGAGACCAAAGGTGAACTTTTTGGCCTATAAGCAAAACAATATGTGTGCTGGAAAACTAACACTGCACATAACCCTGAAAAGAAACAAAATTTCCTTGTGGTGGACTTTTAAGGCACAGAAATCATTTGGGAAAAAATAATCTAGTTTGAAAAATGTTTATTCAATATGATAAATACAAAATATAAAAAAAAACACATATAAAAGATACAATAGAACAAATTTACAGTGCTGTCATCACAAACTAGTACAAGTAGTAAACCAGTAATTCTTGCACCCGACGTGTTTTGGAGCACATGTGTGTATCTCCTTCCTCAGGGGTATAATTAAGCAAGAATACTAAGTGTTCTAAAATGAAATATTTGAAAGAAATAAGTGTAAAAATATGCATAAATATACAGAGACAAGGGGCAGAAAAGGTGGAAAGAATCACTTACATATATATTATATCACCCTGAACACACCATCCATGGTGGTGGCAGCATCATGTTGTGAGGATGCTTTTCTTCAGCAGGGACAGGAATGCTGATCAGAGTTGATGGGAAGATGGATGGAGCCAAATACAGGCTAAATAAACCCCCTGTCCTGAGCAGGTCCCCACCAACGTCATGTATACCACGTGATGGTAACAGAGAGGAATGGCAAGACCCCACTGATGATGCGAGTAACCCTAGTGGGCGCCTGCTCATCTCTGCCAGAACGTGGGATGGAAACAGCACGTTCCCCGTACCAGGGCATCCAATGGCGCCAAGTGCGGGCGTGCTCTCACGAGGTCGGAGATCAGACCCTGCCCCCATTGCGGGTAGAGACAAGCGGGGGGGGACACCTGAGCACATCGCACAGCCTCAATCAATCAGATCCACCACCCATGGGCTGGATGGATAAAAGGATGGGGTGTATAAATACACCCATCGCACTCGAGTATCTCTAAAACAACTATTATAGGAGAATGGTATATTAGTTGACTGACAACTGTCAAGTAGTATAAGGAAAAAAGATATATTAATGAGAAATAGATGAGAGTTTGTGTTCTATATGAATATTGAATAGATCCGTAGGACAATAGATAAATAAAAAATAAATAAAAAATAAATTTAGTTCCAGCAGTAATTATTATATTCTGAAAGGACGATACAATAATAAGCATTCAGCTCCATGGCTATATTTTTTTCAGGAATCGCTTACAGTAGATATCAACAATTCTATTGAACAGCCATTCATGCTGCAATGAATACAGTGCAGACAGAGAGTAAAGCGAGTGCGTAACACCTGCTATTCTGAACCTAGAAGCATCTCATTCTGTTACAAGTGCCGCTGCTTATTTGTTCCAAAACTGCTTAGCATGTCTCTTGAGGACACAACCAAACATGAAGCCAGGTGCAGCAGACAAGACCTTGAACTCTTCAGAGATGACAGTGCAATCCAAAGTTACCGCTAAGCTGAGCACTCTGGAGATAAAGGGGGTATTCAAAAGATTCTCTTATTGCAGGTCAGGAGTTTTCTGAAAACCCGGCTAGCTTGTATTTGGATTGCGTTATTCAACAGAATTTGGTCACCAATTGGATATCTAAAATATGCCTAAATAACCTGTTTATCCGTCATACCAATAAAGATATGCTGTAATATCAATATTATTATTATATTTATTCAGGATTTATATAGTGCCAACAGTTAGCACTACAATCAGGGCTGTCTTAATGAGTAGGCACACCTGGGCACTGCCCAGGTGCCCCAACTACATGGTTGGCCCCTGCACTTTCCTGCACTTTCCCCAAGCAGCTGGTCCTTGAGCCCACGCTGCCCCAAAATTGGGGGCCCCATGATGGCACTGAGAGTGATGGATACACAGGGGAGGCAGGCTGACAGTGGGGCACCATGCTGTGCAGAATGATACCTATTATTTCGCAGCCAGTAGGGATGGGCAGGGCCGGAACGCCAGTGATGCTCTGACCCCGCCCCATGCAGCTTGAATGCTTGGGATTCAAAGGCTGTGGGGTGGGAGCTGCTGAGTTGGCAGCACTGAGAGGCATTGTGGATGGTGTCATGGTGAGCCTAGCTGTCCAGCACTGTTTGCACCGAAGGGTTGGAATGCTCAGAGGGATGCTCTCTCCTCCGCATCTCCTTCTGCCTGCTTGATTTTTATAGGTGAGTCCAGTGCTGGAGGTGGGCACAGAGCCAAAATTTTACATGCACCGTATCTCCACTGGAAAAGGGGGTACTACATGGATGGAATAATGCTGAGGGGGGATTTGGGGTGTATAGGGGGTAGCTTGGGTGGCTATGGTGCTAGAGGTATCAGGGATGTAGAGAGGCCACAGTGTAGGGGGTATCAGGGATGTAGTGAGGTCACAATACAAGGGGTATGTTATGGTATATGGTAACAGTGCTGGGGGGAATATCTAGGGTGTAGAGGGGTCAGAGTGCTGGAGGGGTATCTGAGGTGTAGAGGGGTCAGAGTGCTGGAGGGGTATCTGGGGTGTAAAGGGATCAGAGTTCTGGGGGATTTCTGGGGTGTAGAGGGGTCAGAGTGCTGGAGGGGTATCTGGGGTGTAAAGGGATCAGAGTTCTGGGTTGTATCTGGGGTGTAGAGGGGTCAGAGTGCTGGGGGGATATCTGGAATGTAGAGGGGTCAGAGTGCTGGGGGGAGGAATATCTGTAATATAGAGGGGCCAGAGTGCTGGAGGGGATATCTGGGGTTTAGAGGGGTCAGATTGCTGGGGTGTAGAGGGGTCAGAGTGCTGGGGGATATCTGGGGTGTAGAGGGGTCAGAGTGCTGGGGGGATATCTGAGGAGTAGAGGGGCAATAGTGCTGGGGAGGTATCAATCTAGCAGATACCATATTTGTCAGCTTATAACAAACACTTTTTTCCCCTTAAAATCAAGGGAAAATTGTGGGTGCGTGTTGTACGCCGATCCCCACCAATTCCGCCAATCTCTGCTGATTGTGAGCAGAGCGCAGCGATCGCCACCGAGATACACATAGCCGAGTGTACTCAGCTAGGCTCGGCTCGGCTCACAGTCATGCCCAGTCCCGCCATTGGACCTGTGTTATGTCCATCATAGTGCGGAAGTGGGCGTGACTGTAAGCGAAGCCGAGAGGCTGCACTGACAAGGATGCAATGGACACTGGGGCAGGGCTGCACTGACACTGGTAAGGCTGCATTGATGGGCATTTAAATGTACATTTTTTGTTCCTTAAAGTGGATGTAAACCTGAATTTTTTTAAATTTTTTTTTTGTCTGCCACAATATAGAGTATGGGATTTCAGATCAGCTGTGCCCAGTCTTGCCACAAAGAGTTACTCCAGCTCTGAGCAATCCTCATATTTTTTTTCAGTACAATAAAACACAAACTGTGAAAACTTTGTCTGTTCTTCCCCCTTGCTGTGAGTGACAGGTGATTTACATATCCTGTGCACTAGCCTAAGACATGCATTATTTTTTAATTCCCACCCCCACTCCTTTCGTCAGCAGCTCTGCAAGGATTGGCTGTTCCACACCTCCGCATTATTTGGCATGCTGAAGTCATGTGGGGACTTTTCTGGGTTTTGACTGGATGTTAGTGATCATAGCAGAAGTTCAGTGTAAAAATACACAGGAGAAAATGCATGTTGATAAGGGGAGTGTAGAGGTGGGCGGGGAGTCTACTGACTTCATGACTCCACCCACTGAGCCCCGGAAAACAGACCCACCCACAAAATCTGCAGTTTTTCGGGTCTCATAGCAGACAGAGGGGAGACATTTGACAGATAAGTATACATGCAGGAGGCGTATATATCCTTCTAGATAACCAATATTGCAGTAGTTTAGAAAGGATGAAAGTTGGTTTACATCCACTTTAACCTTCCCTCCTAAAGGTTAATTTCCTTAAAATTTCCTCCTAAACTTGGGGTGTGTGTTATACGCCAATAAATATGGTATATGCACAGGACAGCTTTGTTACTTCATGTATGTAGTATTTTCCTACCATTTCTTTGCTGTACAGAATGATTGTTCATGTAGTTAATGTGGAGCTCCACCCAAAAGGGGAAGCTCTGCTTGTCTGCCTCCTACCTACTTGATGTCTGTTTACCTGCAATGTCTCCATTGTAGGGGATCCAGAGCATTACTTTGCCCAGGGGCCCATGATGCTATTAAGACGGCCTTGGCTACAGTACAATTTACAATATAATTCAATACAAGAATTTGATCCAGAGAAAATCCGATTGCCTCTCGGGGGAATCAGGAAGGAATTTTTTGCCCCACTTGAGCAAATTGGATCATGCTTTGCTGTTTTTTTTTAGCTTCCTCTGGAAAAACTGTGGGTAAAGGATTGTGTATATAGGATTGTATGATTTTTTTCCCCCCCCATTTATTGGTTGAACTGAATGGACTTGTGTCTTCATTCAACCAAATTTACTATGTAACTATGTAAGAAGATTAGGAGAGCTTACAATCTAATAAGGAAGGGGAAGTGGTACAAAGAGTAATAACTGTTAAGAATGAGCTGATTGGAGAAATAAAAGATTCAGAAATAAAAAATACATGCAAATCAGTAATTTCTTATGTAAAACAGCATATCGGATGGATCTTAGATTTTTCCATAAATCTGCTATTTCACGCCCCTTTACATGTTACCCCAACATTTCATATTCCTGATATGTTCAAGGAGTGTGGAGAATAAGGCGCTCTGGATAACAAGGTGACTTTAACAAACAGTACATGACTGGCTCCTGAAATGTGATTAATGCACCAGAGCAGCACTTCAGAAGAGGGAAGCACACTCCATAGGAAAAACAAAGTAGAGAAGAAGGCGCTTCTAAGTGCAGTAATAAAACAATTTAATGACAAGGAAGAGTTAAAAACACTTACAAGATGGAAGTGAAAAACATGCATATCAATCAAATTTGAAGAAGGAGCGACTGAGCATGCTCCAAATCATGCAACGCCCACTCTGACGTCACTTCCGGTTGCCTGGATTCCATGCTGGTCCTGACAGCACGGTTCTCCATCTTGGATCAGAGAGGCAGTATTTACCACCGCTGGTCAGCTGGAACTTCCACATGCAGCTGTCTTTACTTCCAGGAGGCATCCCGCTGGACCTGATGGATTCATTGGTATGCCTGTTTTTCACTTTCATCTTGTAAGTGTTTTTAAGGTTATAAGTCAGCAGCTACAAATACTGCAGCTGCTGACTTTTAAAATAAGGACACTTACCCACCCAGCACGCCCGCGATGTCAGCACCCGAAGCCGATCTCTGGATCGTCTTTCGGGTGCTGCCGACGCCATCTTGGGTATGGGAATTAGGAAGTGTAGCCTTGCGGCTTCACTTCCTGGTTCCCTACTGCGCATGCGCGAGTCGCGCTGAGCAATAAGGATGGTCCCCGCTGTCTCTGGGATCCGTGTGTTTCCCAGCAGACAGCGGGGGATCCGCAGGAAGTGGCGTAAATATCCACAGATTCTGCGGATATCTATGCCGGAAGTGGGTGCAAATACCTGTACTGTACAGGTATCTGCACCCCCCTCCCCCCTGAAAGGTGCCAATTGTGGTGCCGGAAGGGGGGAGGTTTCCAATGAGCGGAAGTTCCACTTTAGGGTGGAGCTCCGCTTTAACTCTTCCTTGTCATTAAAGTGTTTTATTACTGCACTTAGAAGCACCTGCTTCTCTGCTTTGTTATTCCTGATATGTGCCTGCTGTACCATGTACTTGTATGAAAAAGTATCCTGTTCTCTTTGTATTTCTTCCTTTCTGTGAAATCCCTGGTGGCGCCCCCCTCATCCATGCCTTTGGCCCCTTGCAGGACAACGGATGCATGAATTCCACAATTTTGGTACTAGCAGCCTAAGAGCGATTGTCACTGGGTTACGTTAATTGAACAATTAACTCTTTAACTGCCACCACCGACTTTTACAGAAGAATCGGAACTTCCACAAGATTAGCAATAACAATTACTGTCACCACAGACAGGCATGTTCAGAGATTTATCATATAGTGGCGCTGTTGAAGAGACAAGGATTCTTTTATTTTGTATTAAAATATTTAGAGACAGTTTAACCTTTTTTCAAAACATGGTTTAATAATTAAAAGGTAAACAATAGTGTAGATAAAATATTGACACAAAAAGGGTGTTACAAAGAAACACAGAGACAATAATGCAACAGAAAAATAAAAAGTTGAAAAGAGTTGAAAATGAAGAATACTTAACAATGTCCTGGTTTGCAGGGACCTAAAAGAAAAGACAATACAGTGCCTCTCTCAGGTCCGTTTAGGTGTTCCTTGGTTTGATGATAAGTGAGAGCTGTCAAACTGGCATATCAAAGGTGTGTTGACAGAGGCCATATGACCAATTGAGGGGTGGTTTCTGGGATGTCACTAGGTTTATGACTATGTCCCAAAATACAGTTTTCTATAGGAATTCATATCTCTGAATGCCTACCGGGTACACTCTGCTAACATGTAGATTATTGTCCAGCCTGAACTAAGGCCGCGTACACACGGGCGGACTGTTCGCCCAACTTTGTCCGCTGAACAGTGTTTCAGTGGACAGTCCGCTCGTGTGTGGGCTTCAGCGGACAGTTTCAGCGGACAGTCTGACGAACAAAGTTTTTCGGAATTCCCGTAAGACAGTCCGCTGAAACTTCGTTTGAGCGGACAGTCCGCTCGTGTGTAGGCTTGTTCGACAAACTAAGTCTCGCGCATGCTCAGAAAGAATTTACACGGCGAAGGTTGCATTGCAGTGTATAGGACGTCGTTTTTCTAGTCCCGTCGTACGTGCCGTTCACGTCATCGCGCACGCTTTCAGCGGACTGTTCGTTCATCGTGTGTGGTCAAGTCCGTTCATGCAAATTTTGAGCGGACTGTTTGTCGTACTGTTTGACGAACAAAGTTGGGCGAACAGTCCGCCCGTGTGTACGTGGCCTTAGAAATGAATATAAACTTGACAGGTTTTAGATGCCCAGTTTGCTTAGGAGATTAATTGGGCCTCTTTGGCTCCCTGTCCTTCTAGGGTAGCGTTGTTGGGGCTCAAAATGCAACAACTTAACCAAGGGAGGTAAATATGTCTATATGCTGGTTGTGCTATTATTATTTAATGAGTTAAGAAATCTGCTAAAGTTTTAGAGTCTTGGATGCTAACCACTCTGGCAGAGATTTGCATTGGCCATTTCCTTCAAACCAAGCTATTTAAGACTGGTATATGGTAGTTTTCTGGATTGCTCAAGCTTGCAAGGGTGACCATTTTATTAGGGTTTTCAGACTGAAATTGTGAATTGGGAAATGGAGCGGTCTGTGTGTCCAATCAACAGATTGATGAGGTTTTGGCATCAGCCACAAGCTGTTCTTCCCAATACACAAGTACACCTCTTCCTCCTTTTACCCGACAATAGCATTACTACACAGTCCAAACTCATTTTCAACATGGAGATACCACCTAGCACTTCCACTTTCCTCAGCTGTAGATTCCTTTTAATGGGTTCTCCAATGGGGCCTATACCAGGCCTACTGCCAAAGGGAGTACTCCACTTGGACTATAACCCACATAGTGATGTTCTGTAGGATCTCTACCCATTAACCTCTGCTCTATAGTTCTCCCATCCCCCAGATTACAAAAGAAGAGGCTTCCTAGGCACTTATCCTTAGAGATACAACCAGAAAGAAGGAGAATTCACTAAAAGGAGGGGGAAATCCCACATTTGATTGTTTTCACCTCAACAAATGTCCCCATTAGAAGATATCCCTTCCAGTCCTGTTCTGGTGACAGCCATAGATTGTTGCATTATGCCTGCATTCTCTTCCTGGAGCAGTGAACATTTATGTTACATTAAATAACAGTGTTGAGGAGGAGGGCTTGCACCTCTAAATGCGTCGGCCTGTTTGCACTCACAGCATATCTTTGTGGTGTGCTGAGAAAATCCTTCTGTTGGTCATCTAGGTCAGTGGTTCTCAACCCTGTCCTCAAATACCCCCAACAGGCCATGTTTTTGGAATTACTCTTGGCTAAAATAGCTGTCCAAAATACCAAGCCATTGACTGTGATTTAAAGCACCTTTGCAAGATAAAAGAAAACATGGCCTTTTGGGGGTACATGAGGACCACTGATCTAGGTCATGGAGATGCAAAGAGACTCTGTATATAAGGTGTGGCATATGTCTGTAATTTTTGTGTGTATTTCTGCACGTTTTTTAAATTAAAATGGTGTCTGAGATATTACAATGGATCGATGCGCTCTCTCTCTCTCTCTCTCTCTCTCTCTCTCTTTTTTTTTTTACATTAAATTACGTTCAAAATGTTATCATTTAAAAAACAAAAATAAGTTCTTTGTCACATTATTGTTATACATTGTTATCTTATAAGTGCTGGTTATTTTACTGAAACACTAAGTAAACCTGGAATCTTAACAAATACGGCAGTACTCCCGTGGAATATTTAGCTGACTCTCACAAAGAGAAGGTCAAGGTTCAACGTGTTGCAATATTTTAGTTATTCAAAGGGTTAAAGATATATATATGTTTTATTTCCTTTCTTCACTTCCAGCAAGGGCAGCATCTGCCACTAGAGCTTCAGGGTAAATGAGGTTTTGCCTGGTTAAATATTTTTCTTTAATTTTTTTTTGTTGCATTAGGCATTTTATATGTATTTGTACAGAATCCTATTCAAATGGAGCACAAGAAGGCATACATTAATTAACCACCATTTGTATTTGTACTCACGAGTCTGATCAAATCCAGGCCTTTTAAACAAGATGCAGCCTCCCCTGCACTTGGTTACTGTAAGACATGAAGAAGACGATTTCCTTTTGTTCAGGGATAATGGTCTGTGCTTAGCAAAGTTGATTCAGGGCTCCGACATTAAGTGCATCTTTTTTTTTTTTTTTTTTGGTAGGATTTGCAATTTTATGAAATGAGCCTGGATTCTGCGGCTATTCATTGCTAAAATGGAGCCATAATCGGGACACGTTATGGCCTTGTGATTGGGGCCCCAAAGTATTTTATACAGGGTGAGATGGCGCGTAGTCCATTTGTTCTGTTATAGCGATGCTCTCATCTAAACACCCACAATAACACTGTGAGATTTGTGGATTTAATTCTCAAGCAATGCTCGGAGACCATTAACCGGTTTCCTGTTATCTGCCGGAGAAAAATACAAGATTCACCTTTTAATTTCCCATATAACCTTTTAATGTTCCCTTACATACTTGGTAAAGTTTTATATGACAACTACTATTAGTGCTTATTTTTTTTTTCGTATTTCTTTAGCAGTCTTTGCCAGATTACTAGGTTTATTTGTAAAAAGATATACACCATATTGTTTATTTTCTATTATATATATATATAGATATATATACCGTATATCTATATCTGGATGGACTAAGGTTGAACTGGAGGGACTTGTGTCTTTTTTCAACCTGACTAACTATTTAACTATATATATATATATATATATATATATATATATATATATATATATATAGATATATACATAGATATCTATATCTATCTATCTATCTATCTATCTATCTAGATAGATAGATAGATAGATAGATAGATAGATAGATAGATATAGATATATACTGTGTGCACAAATATTTATTAGGCAAGTGAGTATTTTGGCCAAATCAGAATTTTTATGCATTTTGCCCCCAACTCCAAGCTGTATAAACTTGAATTCTTATTGGATTTAAGCATATCAGGTGATGTGTATTTGTGTAATAAGAGAGGGTGTGGCCTAAGGAGATCAACACCCTATATCAAAGTGTGCATATTTATTAGGCAGCTTCTTTTCCTCAGGCAAAATGGACCAAAAAGACATTTAAATGACTCTGAAAAGTCAAAAATTGTAAAATGCCTTTCAGAGGGATGCAGCACTCTTGAAATTGCTAAGATGTTGGGGCATGATCACAGAACCATCAAACATTTTGTTGCAAATAGTCAACAGGGTCGCAAGAGACACGTTGAGAAAAAAAAACCGCAACTTATCTGACAAAGATTTGAGAATTCAACATGAAGCTACTACCGTTTCCCCTAAAATAAGACCTAGTGTGATTGTCGGTGATAGCTGCAATAAAAGCCCTACCCCCCAAATAAGCCCTAGTTAAAGTCCTTGTAGGTCTTCTTTTCAGGGTAGGGCTTATTTTTGAGGAAACAGAGTAGGGCTTATTTGGGTGGTAGGGCTTATATTGCAGCCAACACCGACAATCATGCTAGGTCTTATTTTAGTGGAAACAGGGTAGAAACCCATTATCCTCCAGTGCTGTTATATTCCAGAACTGCAACCTACCTGGAGTGCCCAGGAATACAAGGTATTCAGTGCTCAGAGACATGGCCAAGGTAAGGAAGGCTGAAACCCGACCACCACTGAACAAGACACATAAGCTGAATGTGTGGGCCACGAAATATCTGGAAACAGATTTTTCTAAGGTTTTATGGACTGATGAGATGAGAGTGACTCTTGACAGACCAGATGGATGGGCCTGTGGCTGGATCAGTAATGGGCACAGAGCTACACTACACAGAAGCCAGCAAGGTGGAGGTGGGGTACTGTTATAGGTTGTTATTAAGTTATTATTAAAGATGAGCTAGTTGGACCTTTTTGGATTGAAGATGGATTCAAAATCAACTTCCAAACCTACTGCCAATTTTCCGAAGACATTTTCTTCATGAAGTGGTACAGAGAAAATTCAGCATCTTTCAACCAAACCATGATATTTAGGTTGGACAGTCCCTTTCTCAGAAGGCCTAGCAGCCAACAAGGTGCTTACTCAAGAACAAAGTCTTTATCACCGACGTTGTTGCAGAACACATAGGAAACTAAGCTGTAGAACACTTGTAGGATACCTGGATCTTTCAGCCTGCTTGGCGATATCCACAAGACCGGATTCTCTCAGTTACTTCAGCCCTTCCAGGCTCTTGTTAAGAAAACCCCTGTACGTTGTGTTCTTCTAAAGAGTCCTCCCCTGGAATGCTCGAAGTTCAATGGGTCTCTCCCAGACCGGAGACGGCACCCATCCACCTCAGAATCCTCCTCTATTTTCCATTCCTTGGGCTAGCCAGCCCCGAGGCTATGGCCTGGGGTGGAACCGCACCCCAGGCCATAGCCCTCCTGGGGGCTGGTCAGGAGTACCAGGACCATGTAATCAGTACTTCTTACTGGACCGGAACCCCGAACCACGTGACATCCATATCTTAAATACCCTCTCCCAGTGGGCACAGAGAGAGGCAACACCCACTGACCTGACTCCGATAATTTAAGTGCCTAACCAGATCATAGTTCCATGCCTGCCCAAAGAGACAGTGCCCCCTGTGGCCAGGCTGAACACCTCACAGTCCAGTCAGACTGATGCAGAGGTCCAATTTAGACAAATATACCCAAACCAAACTGCAGTATAGGCAACTTTAATTTTAGAAAAACGCATAGCTCATGCTCTTCAGGAGCCGCCGTTACACATATATATATATATATATATATATATATATATATATATATATATATATATATATATATATATATATATATATATATATATATATATATATATATGTAATATTCCCCAACATGAATTGTATTCTCATCCATCAGAAACCTCTATTTCTTCTTGGGAAGTGTTTTTGCTCCACATTTCACAGTTTAACAACTTCAAGAAAAGACAGCCTCAAATGTTTCCCATATAAAAGTATGTGTGTCTCTCACACCCCAGCTCGAATCGACATTATATTCCCAACAAGTTCTTTATGGAGAGAGGAAAGACATGATTTCATTTGCAAAACCCCTTTCCCTGGAGGTCACATAATAGGTTAATGCGGATGTGAACTCTGTTTACTGTTAGTGTTAGGGAAAGAGTGGCTTTTTAACAAGTTACTCATAGCTGGAAAAATCCCAGCTTTGCAAGTCATCTTAGAGAGCTTGCCAAGTGTTCATGAGAAACACAAGGATGGGAAAAAGTTCACATTTGCTTTTAAAGACATATTCATGGAAAATGGAACGTCATAAAATACACTATGCACAAATAAAATATACTTAGGCAAATGGACAATTATAAAACACATATTTGAAAGTATTTTAGAACATGTTTCTATTTTACAGACTGTTCTAAGGGATGTGAACTTTCAAGGACAAACATCAAGTCCTAATAACATGCCCTATTTAGTGCTTGTCAAGAGAGCTCCCGCTGCTGACATTCAACATACGCAGAATATTAGATCGAAAAAATGTAACACCCGATTTCTTCATGTGGTCATCTTCATAATGAAAGACCATTTTATTGAAGGGGTTATAAACCCTTATATATAGCCCTTGAAGGGATTAGCTTCGGGTGATACAAAGAGATTAAATAAATCCTCCTACACGAGTTGTACCTGTTTATCTACAGCCTCCTAAAGCATTTTAAAAGCATCTCTCAGCTCCGGAAGGTAGGGGGCAGTAATCTGACATCGCACATTGCACAGTGTACCACTTTCCCCCGCAAGGAACCGTTGGTGATGATGGGTACTCTCTTCTGCCACAACTCTTATGCCCCATACACGCGGTCGGATTTTCCGATGGAAAATGTGCGATTGGATCATGTTGACGGAAAATCCGATCGTGTGGTGGGCTCCATCAGACTTTTTCCGTCGGATTTTCCGACGCACAAAGTTTGAGAGCAGGATCTAAAAAAATTTCGACAACAAAATCCGATCATTTAAATTCCGATCGTGTGTAGACATTTCCGACGGACAAAGTGCCACGCATGCTCAGAATAGACTAAGAGACGAAAGCTATTGGCTACTGGCCTCTTTATAGTCCCGTCGTACGTGTTTGACGTGTGACCGTGTGTATGCAAGACAAGTTTGGGCCAAAATCCATCGGAAAAAATCAGACGGATTTTGTTGTCGGAATGTCCGACCATCTGTATGGGGCATTAAAGCTGCTCAGTTCCCTCTGACACACTTGGTTATAGGTAGAAGGCTGTTTACACCGGTGTAATTAAAGTGTATTAGTATTAGTATTCTACACTCTATAACGTTACGCAGGAAATAGGCCAAGCAACTGGTGGTAGATCCAATGAATGAACAAATGCACTTAAACAATGCACAAATCATTCAACAGGCAAACAGATTCATGGACACCGTATGAGAAATTATCTATATGCTGACAGTAACTATAGCAAAAGTTCAACAAAGTTATAATCAGTGCAACAGAGTTAAAGTGTTTGCGCCAACTTATTCAAGAGTTAAAGGTCCTTATGCGCACATTATACTTACAGCCTCAATAGCGGGTGGGTGTATGCATCCTTGACTAAGGGGTACCCCTGAAGGTGTATAAAAGTATCTGGAGCCTAATTGTTTGCATTGGCTGGCTTACATTGGGTCACTTCTGTAGGTAGTGCACATGTAGCTGTCCATTTAAGTGTATGCAGCAGATGGCTAATGGGCACACTATGTTTACAGTCCCAATAGGGGGTGTATGTATGCATTCCTGACTAAGGTGTACCCCTGAAGGTGCCTAAAAGTACCTGGTATCTATTTGTCCACATTGACTGGTTTATATCGGGGCCCTTCTGTAGGTGGTGCATGTGTAGCTAAGGGGTACCCCTGAAGGTGTCCCTTTAAGTGTATGCAGCAGATGGATAATGGGAACACTATGTTTACAGTCCCAATAGGGGGTGTATGTATGCATTCCTGACTAAGGTGTACCCCTGAAGGTGTCTAAAAGTACCTGGTATCTATTTGTCCACATTGACTGGTTTATATCGGGGCCCTTCTGTAGGTGGTGCATGTGTAGCTAAGGGGTACCCCTGAAGGTGTCCCTTTAAGTGTATGCAGCAGATGGATAATTGGAACACTATGTTTACAGTCCCAATAGGGGGTGTATGTATGCATTCCTGACTAAGGTGTACCCCTGAAGGTGTCTAAAAGTACCTGGTATCTATTTGTCCACATTGACTGGTTTATATCGGGGCCCTTCTGTAGGTGGTGCATGTGTAGCTAAGGGGTACCCCTGAAGGTGTCCCTTTAAGTGTATGCAGCAGATGGATAATGGGCACACTATGTTTACAGTCCCAATAGGGGGTGTATGTATGCATTCCTGACTAAGGTGTACCCCTGAAGGTGTCTAAAAGAACCTGGTATCTATTTGTCCACATTGGCTGGCTTATATCGGGGGCCCTCCTGTAGGTGGTGCATATTCTTTAAGAATATACATCAGATGGCTAGTGCACTGCTAACAAGGGGGTGTCTGTCCTGCGTAGGAACCATACTAGGTGCTTTGGATTGAGGCTAGTACACACTTTTGAAGTATATGCTCTGCTCATTTTTCATTTCACTTTAAAGGCCATCTCCATGTTTTGTTCACCCTTCCCGTTTTTTTTTTTTTTGTGTTTCTAATATTTACCACTTCTTACAAGTTCAGGAGCTATTCTAGATGTCATGGTAAATTCAGTTTACATTATAAAACAAGCTACCAAAAAAATCAGCAGCAGATCTGTGAAAACATTTAAACACCATTGGGGGAACATGCAAAAAAAAGAGTACATACTGTATGTCATATGCAATGAGCTATTCGATGAACTAATCCACACTAGGGGCTACTTGGCAATCATGAGATTTTCTAAAGGGGCCTTTAATTTAATTAGTTTGAGGCACTATAGACCAAGTGTAAGATTAATATGGCAAGTTCGATCCCCCATATGTAAACCTTATATAGATTTATTTAGGCAGTCTCTTACAGTTTTGTTCCACTTTAGCAAAATTACCTTGCTTTGAAATCATCCACTTTTTTTTTCAAAGAAAAGGAAATGAACTATCTAATATTCTCAGTTATAGATAGAGGAGCCCATCTATTTGGGTGAAACAAGTGCTGCTGCTTATGTAACAAAACCAAAAACAGAGACAAACTCCCAGGGGCTTTTAGGCAGCAAAAAAATACAAAATAAGTCAATTTGATATATAAAAAATATATTCTATTAATACAAAATTACATAAAGTTTCAAAAAGAAAGTGCAATTATAAAAACATGAGCTCTATTATATGTACCCTCTGTACTACACAGGATGTCCGAATGGCATAGATAAACATCATTATATACAGTTGGGACGGAAAGTATTCAGACCCCCTTACATTTTTCACTATTTGTTATATTGCAGCCATTTGCTAAAATCATTTAAGTAATTTTTTTCCCTCATTAATGTACACACAGCATCCCATATTGACAGAAAAACGCAGAATTGTTGACAGGTTTATTAAAAAAGAAAAACTGAAATATCACATGGTCCTAAGACCCCTTTCACACCAGGGCATTTAGAAATAGCGCCTGCAATCCGCCCTAAAAAAGCTGCACCATTGTCTGTAGTGTGAAAGCAACGAAGGCTTTCACACTACAGCGGTGCGCTGGCAGGACGTCAGGGAAAAGTCCTGCCAGCAGCTTCTTTGGAGCGGTGAAGGAGCGGTGTGTTTACTGCTCCTCCACCGCTGCTCCCCATTGAAATCAATGGGGCAGCACTGTAATACTATTGCTATTGCGCCATATTGCCGGCGGTTTTAACCCTTTCTCGGCCACTAGCGGGTGGTAAAAGCCCCCGCTAGCGGCCGAAATACGCCGCAAATCCGGCGGTAAAACGCCGCTAAAAATAGCAGCGTTTTACCTCTCACGCTATGGGCGGTGTGGTGTGAAAGGGGTCTAAATATTCAGACCCTTTGCTGTGACACTCATATATTTAACTCAGGTGCTGTCCATTTCTTCTGATCATCCTTGAGATGGTTCTGCACCTTAATTTGAGTCCAGCTGTGTTTGATTATACTGATTGGACTTGATTAGGAAAGCCACACACCTGTCTATATAAGACCTTACAGCTCACAGTGCATGTCAGAGCAAATGAGAATCATGAGGTCAAAGGAACTGCCTGAAGAGCTCAGAGACAGAATTGTGGCAAGGCACAGATCTGGCCAAGGTTACTAAAAAAATTCTGCTGCACTTAAGGTTCCTAAGAGCACAGTGGCCTCCATAATCCAATTCCAATAATAATCGAAGATGTTTGGGACCACCAGAACCCTTCCTAGAGCTGGCAGTCCGGCCAAACTGAGCTATCGGGGGAGAAGAGCCTTGGTGAGAGAGGTAAAGAAGAACCCAAAGATCACTGTGGCTGAGCTCCAGAGATGCATTCGGGAGATGGGAGAAATTTGTAGAAAGTCAACCATCACTGCAGCCCTCCACCAGTAGGGGCTTTATGGCAGAGTGGCCTGACGGAAGCCTCTCCTCAGTGCAAGACACATGAAAGCCTGCATGGAGTTTGCTAAAAAAAAACACCTGAAGGACTCCAAGATGGTGAGAATTAAGATTCTCTGGTCTGATGAGACCAAGATAAAACTTTTTGGCCTTAATTATAAGCGGTATGTGTGGAGAAAACCAGGCACTGCTCATCACCTGTCCAATACAGTCCCAACAGTGAAGCACGGTGGTGGCAGCATCATGCTGTGGGGGTGTTTTTCAGCTGCAGGGACAGGATGACTGGTTGCAATCGAGGGAAAGATGAATGCGGCCAAGTACAGGGATATCCTGGACGAAAACTTTCTCCAGAGCGCTCAGGGCCCCAGACTGGGGTCAAGACAACAAGACAATGACCCTAAGCTCACAGCTAAAACCTAGGAGGGGCTTCACAACAACTCCGTGACTGTTCTTGAATGGCCCAGCCAGAGCCCTGACTTACACCCAATTGAGCATCTCTGGAGAGACCTAAAAATGGCCGTCCACCAATGTTTACCATCCAACCTGACAGAACTGGAGAGTATCTGCAAAGAGGAATGGCAGAGGATCCCCAAATCCAGGTGCGAAAAACTTGTTAAATCTTTCCCAAAAAGACTCATGGCTGTATTAGATCAAATGGGTGCTTCTACTAAATACTGAGCAAAGGGTCTGAATACTTAGGACCATGTGATATTTCAGTTTTTCTTTTTTAATAAATCTGCAAAAATTTCAACAATTCTGTGTCCTTCTCTCAATATGGGGTGCTGTGTGTACATTAATGAGGAAAAAATGAACTTAAATGATTTTAGCAAATGACTGCAATATAACAAAGAGTGAAAAATTTAAGGGGGTCTGAATACTTTCCGTCTCCACTGTACATGACATTTTTTCAAACTTAATATACTGCTCAAAAAATCACGCGTTTCAATTTATGCTAGTTCAAATCTTCCTCAGGGGGATAAGGAAAACTAAATCATGAAACATATGAAGTTAAAATATGTTTACATACATACATCTCAGTTTCTCTGTATGTAAGCATATTTTAACTTTTAACTTATTTTAACTTTTATATGTTTCATGATGTAGATGTCCTTAATGCCCTGAGGAAGATTTGAAATAGCATAAATCGAAACGCATTGGTTTGTTTGAGCAGTATATCAAGTTTGAAAACTTTTCATGTATTTAATGATGTATCTATGCCATTCGGACATCCTGTGTAGTATAGGGGGTACATATACTAGAGCTCATGTTTGTATAATTGCCCTTTTCTGAAACGTTATGTCATTTTGTATTAATAAAATATATTTTTTATATATTTAATTGACTTATTTTGTATTTTTTGCTGCCTAAAAGCCTCTGGGAGTTTTTTAGTCTTTGTTTTTGGTTTTGTTGAATTTTCTCAGTTATTCCCTTCTGTCTCACTGAATACGCACATTTATGAATCTGCATGGCTAGTCGTCTTTACATTCAACATAATTATATGCCTATTTAATATTATGCAGGTAAACTAAGCTTTATCCAATATTCTATGTAACCCAAAAATGTTTTAAATAGTTCATTGGGGATTTTGCTGTGTCTCTCCAGTATTTTCAGATTCAGAGATCTAATTCATTTTTTTTTTTACAGAAATTGTTAAAATGTTTATCAAAATATGCCTTTTATTTCTTAATTAGGGACATAGCATACGATATACAGTATATTAAAATCACAATTCCTTCCACTGAAGGATCCACCTATTTGTTTAAGCCCTTTCTGTACATAGTTTGTATATCAGGCAACTCAGAGGTTAATCTTCCTTAACATTTGTACTTTTTTAATGTGTTTCACACTTAGGCTTCCTCAGGAGGACAGGAAGCAGAATTTTATATAACATCATATTAAAGTAAACTTTAGCATTGATGTACACCAATCAGTCGTAATGTTAGGCCCACCCACCATACCCTGTGGAGACATGGACCCCACTAGACCTCTGAAGGCATGCTGTAGTATTTGGCACCAAGCCGTAAGTAGCAGATCCTTTAAGGCGTGTAAGTTGTGACGTGGGGCCTCCATGGATCGGACTTGTTTTTCCAAGTGAACCTCATGTGACATCACTGGACCAGCTGAGCGCTTAAAAAAAGGAATGTCGATGACTAAAATAAAACAACAAAAAAAAACAGGGGTTATGGGAATTTGTGGGTGGAGGTTGGGGGGGTGGGGATCAGGCAGGTGGCCAGTGTGTTTGGTTGTGGTTATTTTGGATACAACTGGAAAGAGTTAGCGCCTCTGTCAGTTTTTATTTCGTCTCGGCTCCTGTTGGTAAACTTTTTATTCTCACTTCCTGTTTTTATTGCTGTTTGTGCTTTCCTGCTCAAGTGACAATCACCCTGTCCATTTCTTGTACAAGGATTTGGGGTCTATATATTAAAAAAAAGTGTTGTGCGAGAAAGTGTGCACAGCTATCGTGAATAATGATGCTGGTAAGTATGTAGCACTACATACTTACCACCATCACTGTTTGAATTTTTGTCACACTCTGTGTAGCTGCTTTTCCTTCCGTTTTCAGTTTTTTCAGGGAAGGCGCAATAATTATTTGTATTTCACATCGTAAATAATCCCTGCGATTTGACTAATATGTTTATTCCCGTTGTACCTACGTTTTCCTGGTTCCCTCCTTCCCTTTAGTACAATCACATCTGACGTGGAAAGAAAAGATGGTGTTGACCTCAACTGGGTTAAAGCAATTTGTTTTTTTTCCTTTTTTATTTTGTCTCCGCTAACAGATGCATATGTGTTTCTCTTGGAATGTATCCTCTGTATCTTTGATTTATTGTTCAGCTTTTTCTTCTTTGCTATGTCTACACTGATTGCACACCTTTTTTTTGTCTGAAAAATTAATAAAACTTATACAGTTGCAATAAAAAGTATGCGAACCGTTTTGGAATGATATGGATTTCTGCACAAATTGGTCATAAAATGTGATCTGATCTTCATCTAAGGCACAACAATAGACAATCACAGTCTGCTTCAACTAATAACACACAAAGAATTAAATGTTACCATGTTTTTATTGAACACACCATGTAAACATTCACAGTGCAGGTGTAAAAAGTATGTGAACCCTTGGATTTAATAACTGGTTGAACCTCCTTTGGCAGCAATAACTTCAACCAAACGTTTCCTGTAGTTGCAGACCAGACGTGCACAACGGTCAGGAGTAATTCTTGACCATTCCTCTTTACAGAACTGTTGCAGCTCAGCAATATTCTTGGGATGTCTATTGTGAATCGCTTTCTTGAGGAAACAGCACAGCCACAGCATCTCAATCGGGTTGAGGTCAGGACTCTGACTGGGGCACTCCAGAAGGCCTATTTTCTTCTGTTTAAGCCATTCTGTTGATGATTTACTTCTATGCTTTGGGTCTTTGTCCTGTTGCAACACCCATCTTCTGTTAAGCTTCAGCTGGTGGACAGATGGCCTTAAGTTCTCCTGCAAAATGTTGTGATAAACTTGGGAATTCATTTTTCCTTTGATGATAGCAATACATCCAGGCCCTGACGCAGCAAAGCAGCCTCAAACCATGATGCGCCCACCACCATACATCACAGTTGGGATGAGGTTTTGATGTTGGTGTGTTGTGCCTCTTTTTCTCCACACATAGTGTTGTGTGTTTCTTCCAAACAACTCAACTTTGGTTTCATCTGTCCACAGAATATTTTGCCAGTACTGCTATGGAACATCCAGGTGCTCTTGTGCAAACTGTAAATGTGCAGCAATGTTTTTTCTGGACAGCAGTGGCTTCCTCTGTGGTATCCTCCAATGAAATCCATTCTTGTTTAGTGTTTTATGTATCATAGATTCGCTAACAGGGATATTAGCACATGTCAGACTTTTGTAAGTCTTTAGCTGACACTCTAGGATTCTTCTTCACCTCATTGAGCAGTTTGCGCTGTGCTCTTGCAGTCATCTTAAGGCCGCGTACACACGCGCGGACTGTTCGCCCAACTTTGTCCGTCCAACAGTTTCGGCAAACAGTCCACTCAAAATTAGCATGGACGGACATGGCCACACACGACGGACGAACAGTTTGCTGAAACCGTGCGCGATGACGTGAACGGCACGTACGACGGGACGAAAAATACGACGTCCTATACACTGCATTATAACTTTCGGCGTGAAAATCCTTTCTGAGCATGCGCGCAACTTTGTTTGACGAACAAGCCTACACACGAGCGGACTGTTCGCTGAAACAAGGTTTCAGCGGACAGTTTTACGGAATTTCCGAAAAACCTTGTTCGTCAAACTGTCCGCTGAAACTGTCCGCTGAAAGCCCACACACGAGCGGACTGTCTGCCCAAACACTGTTCAGCGGACAAAGTTGGGCGAACAGTCCGCCCGTGTGTACGCGGCCTTACAGTCATCTTTACAGGACGCCCACTACTAGGGAGAGTAGCAGCAGTGCTAAACTTTCTCCATTTATAGACAATGTGTCTTACCGTGGACTGATGAACAGCAAGGCTTTTGGAGACACTTTTATAACCCTTTCCAGCTTTATGCAAGTCAACAATTCTTAATCGTAGGTCTTCTGAGAGCTCTTTTGTGCGAGGCACCATTCACATCAGGCACTGCTTCTTGTGAAAAGCAAACCCAGAACTGGTGTGTGTCTTTTATAGGGTAGGGCAGCTGTAACCAACACCTCCAATCTCATCTCATTGATTGGACTCCAGTTGGCTGACACCTCACTACAATTAGGTCTTGGAGATCTCATTAGTTTAGGGGTTCATATACTTTTTCCACCTGCACTGTGAATGTTTACATGGTGTGTTCAATAAAAACATGGTAATATTTAATTCTTTGTGTGTTATTAGTACAGAAGCAGACTGTGATTGTCTATTGTTGTGACTTAGATGAAGATCAGATCACATTGTATGACCAATTTGTGCAGAAATCCCTATCATTCCAAAAGGGTTCACATACTTTTTATTGCAACTGTAGTTAAAAAAAAAAGTATTTTCCTGATTTTGGTATTTTAGTAAAATACAGCATTATGGCCACTAGAGGTGGCTGACGATCATAGGGAATAAACATATTAGGCAAACTACAGGAAATATTTGTGACCTGTGTGAATGCTTGGGACATTCATAAAGCAAATTTTTATAGACCCCACAATTTCAGGAGGGGGAGGAATTTCTTCTCAAAGGGGTCAACAAAGCCCAACAGAGCTTTTCAATCTTCCCTACTCTGTCCTAAACAAAAATAAATTATTTTGGTTGGAGTTAGGCTGGGTTCACACTATTGTGAACTGGATGTGGGTTTCCCTGCATCCAATTCGCATGTCAGGGGATTGTGACCAGCTCTATATGGAACTGGTTCACACATCTCCGGAGCGGCTCTGGTGAAAATTGCGCAGGAGTCCTATGCATCTTCTGATCTGTTTCAGGTCCAAATTCAGACAAAAATTTGGACCGAATTCAGACCTGAAATGGTGAATGTAGACGCACTGGACTCCTGCTGTGAGCCATTCCATGTGGCAGTGTGAACCCAGCCTCAGGCTTAACTATCCATTATGAAACAGCCCACACTCATTCCATAACTAAGAAATCTGGGACTGTTGACTGTTAGAACAAACCCTTAGCTGACTGGCTAACAGTAAATGTATACAATGAAATTTCTTACAATGCAAATGCAGCAGCTGTTACACTATATACCAAACGTATTGGGACACCTGCCTTTACACGCACATGAACTTTAATGGAATCCCTGTCTTAGTCCATAGGGCTCAATATTGAGTTGATCCACCCTTTGCAGCTATAATAGCTTCTACTCTTCTGGGAAGGCTGTCCACAAGGTTTAGGAGTGTGTCTATGGGAATGTTTGACTATTCTTCCAGAACCACATTTGTGAGGTCAGGCATTGATGTGGACAAGAAGGCCTGTCTCGCAGTCTCCGCCCTAATTCATCCTAAAGGTGTTGTATTGGGTTGAGGTCAGGACTTTGTGCAGGCCAGTCAAGTTCCTCCCCCCCAAACCAACTAATCTATGTCTTTATGGACATTGCTTTGTGCACTGGTGCTCAGTCATGTTGGAACAAGCAGGGGCCATCACCAAACTGTTCTCACAAAGTTGGGAGTATGAAATTGTCCAAAATGTCTTGGTATGCTGACTCCTTAAGAGTTCCCTTCACTGGAACTAAGGGGCCAAGCCCAAACCCTGAAAAATAACCCCACACCATAATCCCTCCTTTACCAAATGATTTCGACCAGTGCACAAAGCAAGGTTCACAAACAAATGGATGAATGAGTTTGGGGTGGATGAGCTTGACTGGCCTACACAGAGTCCTGATCTCAACCCGATAGAACACCTTTGGGATGAACTAGAGCGGAGACTGCAAGCCAGGCCTTCTTGTCCACATCAGTGCCTAACCTCACAAATGCACTTTGGGAAGAATGGTCAAACATTCCCATAGACACACTCCTAAACCTTGTGGACAGCCTTCCCACAAGAGTTGAAGCTGTAATAGCTGCAAAGAGTGGGCCAACTCAATATTCAACCCCATGGACTAAGACTGGGATGCCATTAAAGTTAATGTGCGTGTAAAGACAGGTATCCCAATACTTTTGGTAATATAGTGTATGGTCTTTATTAGTACATATTTACTAGTATGTTGTGCCCTCTCTTGAATCGATGAAGGTGACAGTGGCGTTGATCTACATTCCAGTTACAGAGCTGTTTACCCACCTTCTGCATATGTGGGTATCCGGGTACATTTATGACTGTAAGGAATGATGCATTGGAGTAATTACAGGTACTTTTTAAAGGTCCATTCATACCGTAATGTTTACATTTAGTGCAGGTAAATGTGCATGCATTAACATTCACTGAAATGCTGCACGGCATTGCTTTTTAACATGCGCTTTCTGAACAAAGGGCCAGTTTACCGTCTTCAGCCTTTAAGGGGGCTAGACAGTAGCGAATGGGAGTAGAAAATGCCAGAGTGTCAGCGAGAGTAGACATTTTCTTAGGCTTGATGGTCAATAGGAGTAAATAAATTACATGTGGTCAGTAGGAGGAGAAATAGTGCCCCATCACTAATATTATTCGGAAGAATAGTGTCCCATCATTGGCGTTAGTGGGAGGAATAGTGCCCCATCATTGCTGTCATTGGGAGGAATAGTGCCCCATCATTGCTGTCATTGGGAGGAATGGTGCTTCATCATTGGTGTCATTGGGAGGAATAGTGCTCCATCATTGGTGTCATTGGGAGGAATAGTGTCCCATCATTGGTGTCATTGGGGGAAATGGTGCCCCATCATTGGTGTCAGTGTGAGGAATAGTGTCCCACTCTTGGTGTCAGTGGAAGAAATTTTTGGTGTCGTTGGTAGGAATATTCCCTCATTATCAGTGGGAGAACCAGTGCCCTAAGGGCCCGAAAAAAGCATGCAAAGGGCCACATCTGGCCAATGGTCCACTGTTTGGAGATCACTGGTTTACAGGCATTATATCATGTTGTGCTATAAAAAACGAAATATTGAGTCTGTTCTATTTTTTCAGAGCAGGACAGTGCACGTCAGTGCAATACACTGGTGTTAAGTGCTTCTGAAATACTGGAATACTTTAATTTTACAATGTACAGTATATGCCCTGGCTTGTCTTGATTAATGCCTGCCAGCACATCTGATGTAAATGGAGCCTTAAAGGCTAACTACCCATTTAGGTTGTAAAATCCAGTAGAACATGGTGCATAAGTACCCCTCTACCCCCAAACTGCCCCCTCCTGGGACAGCTGTCACTTTTGAAATCGGAAGGTGCCTCGCACCTCCACTTCATTCATTCATAGAGATCTTTAAATAAATAAACTACAAGTGCTGTCTTCCACCATAGTCATAGTCTCCATTGACACTTCCTCCAACTATCCAACTAAAAACCTGTACCTCATGTAAAGGACACAAGGGATCAGTCGTGAATGGAAGACATGTGCCCCCTTTGTTCAGGTTGTGGTCCCTTTAAGGAGATCGATACGAGACATTGTTTGGAATGCTCAAGGGTTCCCATCCATGCTGGGTGATGAGTTCTGCAGTGATCTGGTTAGAAAGGAGTAAACAGATTTACAGATTTTTCGGGATAGGTACATCCTAATTCCTGAGACCTGGAATTTGGAGGCTCTGAGAGATTTTTGGGTGGCAAAGAGCCTCCAATCCTCACTAGAGGTACTTTGGGCCTGTAAATGTTAAGTGCCAGTGGGAGAACTACTGCTATTGCTTCCTGAAAAAGACAGGAAGCAGTAGGTGTCCTGAGTGAGGGGAAGCAGAACATGCTTATGAAGAAGAGAGCTGTATGTTGTTCATTGCTGAGACACTACTGGCTGTGATAACCTTTTTTACGGACCCCAAAGCAGGTGGGGACTTTATAATCCTGTTGCGGGACATATTTTACTGACGGTAAGTCAAAGTTTTATTTTGGTAAAGAGTTTATGGCTGCTTGAGGGGGATTTACTAAAACTGGTACTTACCAAATCTGGTGCAGCTCTGCATAGTAGTCAATGAGCTTCTAATTTCAGTTTTTTCACATAAGCTTTGATAATAAAACTTGGATGGTGATTGATTTCTATGCAGAACTGCACCAGATTTTGCACTCTCCAGCTGTAGTAAATCTCCCCCTTTGTGTTTTTGTATGCTGAGGAAAAGCCAATTTTGCTTGCTTGTTTTGAAAAAAAAAATATTCTTTGCTTCTACAAAGTCAGGTGGCTGGTGATCCGGAACCCCATAATATCACACTCCGTACAGACAGAGAACTGGAGGAAGAGTCTGCAGGTGCCTGGAATTGCACCCACAATTTGCAGGCTCCTGTGGAAAGAAATAATAATAAAAAAAATAATCATTTTTTTTTCTGCAAATACGAGATGTGTAAAAATGTTGTTGAATGGTCCGATATCTCAACAGCAACATGGGCCAGGTGCACGCGCATGGCTATCCAGAGGCACATTGAGAAGCGCCACGTAGCATGGAGTACACATGACCGTCGAAAGTTGTCAGTGTGAGAGTGCAATGGAGTGTCCCAGGGCAAAGGAGCAAAGAGTGAACCTCAAGTTCTGCTACAAATGAGAGAAAACGCTGACAGAGACGCATGCAATGTTGGTGCAAAATGTGTTTACGACTGGTTCAAACGCTTTTGATGGGAAGGAAATGACTGAGGATGAGCCATGTTCGGGTCAGCTGTTGACAAGCAGAACCCCAGACATGATCGAGTGAGTGCGAAAAATGCTGGCAGCAGATCGGCACCTGACTCTAAAAATTGATGGTGGAGGAATTGGTCATTAGCAAGGACATGGTGTGCAACATCGTCCACGACAATTTGGGTAAGCGGAAGATCTGTTCCCGATTTGTGCCGCACAAGCTGACAGACCAACAGAAAGCAAAACGGATGGAAACCTCTTGAGATTTCATTACCATCATCACAGGGGATGAGACCTGGGGCTACCAGTTCAATCCAGCATCCATACGGCAATCGACGGAATGGAATTTACCATCTTCCCTGCGACCCAAAAAGAGTCGCCTGCAAAAGTCCAAGGTCAAAACAATGTTTTGTGGACGTGGCAGCAATCCAAGAATGTGTGACACCGGTTGAGAGAAGCCCGGAAGCCCGAAGCAAAGAAAAGAAAAAGAATAGCAGAGGGCGTACATGACCAGGGAAACAGGGGTTCAGAGTGTAGGGATTTTAGAGCACTCATGATTGGAGGAACTGTATGGGGAGGAGGGGCCATAGGCAACAGATATAGAAGTTGACCCCTTCCCAGCTTTCAGTGGTAGCGTGGAGGAAAGATCTTCCCCCCCCCCCCACCCTCCCTGTTATTATGGTTATTGTTTGTCTCTCTTTGTCTGAATTTTTTTCCACAGATCTGTTGGCTTCAAGGATGTCGTGGCAGTTGGCGGGTGTTGGTCTTTGCGGGTGAAGGAAGAAAACTTGGATAAGGAAGAGTTCGGGACCCATCGGTGGTATGGGTCCCGCTGGTGGTATTCCAGTTAACAGTGGTTTAGCAGGAATTTGGTTAAAAGGGTGCACTGTGGTCAGTGGTTTTATCTCCCAGCTAGTATGTCAGCTGGAGGCTTAATTTTGATTTATGGGTACCACAGTGCATTATTAACATAATATGGTTATTTTGGGTTTCCTGCAAAGACCAACGCGAGTATTGACTGATGGGTGGTGGTTTAACAGATGTTTATACAGTTATGTTAATTTTAAGTGAGTTGTTAAATAAAGAGGCCAATATTTACTCCAAAATTGGTGTGGTTTCCATTAATGGGGAGGTAAGGGGGGTATTAGAGTATGGGTTGGTCTGGCAGGTATGTGGTAAGTATGGATCATCTGTTATACAATGGCCATGTGATTGATTCCTAAAGTGACCTTTGCTGACAGTTTTCAGAAGCTTTATGAATGTTGCCAAAAGTGTGTTGTGAAGGATGGCCATTATTTTGAAGGCCAATAAAAGTAATTTGTTTGTATCTTCTGTTTTGTTTGTTTTCTGATACCATTCACCAAACATTTTAGACACCTAATATAATATTTCTAAGTTTGCTTTACTAAGATCTTTATATTTCTAATATTTGTAAAATATCTAGCACTGTATTGTATATTAATGTATACAGTGCCTTGAAAAAGTATTCATACCCCTTGACATTTTCCAACATTTTGTCACGCTACAACCAAAAATGTAAATGTATTTTATTGGGACTTTATGTGATAAATCAACACAAAGTGGCACATAATTGTGAAATGGAAGGAAAATGATAAATGGTTTTCAAATTTTTTTTACAAATAAATATCTGAAAAGTGTGGCGTGCATTTGCATTCAGCCCCCTTTACTCTGATGCCGCGTACACACGATCGGAATTCCGGCCAGAAAAATGTGTATGCTCCATCGGAATTTAGCTGTCCGAATTTCCGCCAGCCAAAAATTGATAGCATCTTCTAAATTTTCCCGATGGAAAAACTTTCTATCGGTAATTCCGATCGTGTGTATGCAATTCCGACACGCCAAAAATCACGCATGCTCAGATTCAACTACGAGACAGAAGCTATTGGCTACTGGCTATTGAACTTCCTTTTTCTAGTTACGTCATACGTGTTGTACGTCACCGCGTTATAAACGATCGGAATTTGATGTGACCGTGTGTAGGCAAGACAGCTTGAGCCGAATTCTGTCGGAATTTTGACGGGAAAACCATCAGAGCTTTTTCCGACGAGAATTTCGATTGTGTGTACACGGCATTATACCCCTGCCTAAAATCTAGTGGAACCAATTGCCTTCAAAAGCTAATTAGTAAATAAAGTACCTATGTGTAAATTAATAATAGTATAACTACAGCTGTTCTGTGAAGCCCTCAGAGGTTTTTTAGAGGACCTTAGTGAACAAACAGCGACATGAAGGCCAAGCAACACACCAGACATGTCAGGGATAAAGTGGTGGAGAGGTTTAAAGCAGGGTTAGTCTATCAAAAGATATCACAAGCTTTGAACATCTCACAGAGCTCTGTTCACTCCATCATCCGAAAATGGAAAGAGCATGGCACAACTGCAAACCTACCAAGACATGGCCGTCCACCTAAACTGACAGACTGGTCAAGGAGAGCATTAATCAGAGAAGCAGCCAAGAGGCCCATGGTAACTCTAGAGGAGCAGCAGAGATCCACAGCTCTCCATAGGACAACTATCATTGTCGTGCACGCCACAAATGTGGCCTTTGTGGAAGAATGACAAGAAGAAAGCCATTGGTGAAAAAAGCCATAAGAAGTCCCATATGCAGTTTGCTAGAAGCCATGTGGGAGGACACAGCAAACATGTGGAAGAAGGTGCTCTGGTGAGATGAGACCAAAATTAAACTTTTTTGGCCTAAAAGCAAAACCCTTTGTGTGGCAGAAAACTAACACTGAACATCACTCTGAACACACCATCCTCACCGTGAAACATGGTGGTGGCAGCATCATATTGTGGGGATGATTTTCTTCAGCAGGGACAGGGAAGATGGTTAGAGTTGATGGGAAGATGGATGGGGCCAAATACAGGGCAATCTTGGAAGAAAACCTGTTAGAGTCTACAAAAGACTTGAGACTGCGGCGGAGGTTCATCTTCCAGCAGGACAACGACCCTAAACATATAGCCAGAGCTAAAATGGAATGGTTTAGATCAGTGATTTTCACCTCCTCATGACCCACTAACAGGCCAGGTTTGCAAGATAACGGAAATACATACAGGTGATATAATTTGCTGCTCAGTGATAGTGATTGCAGTTCTATTCTAGTTTCCATCTCCCCAAGGTAATACTTAAAATCTGGCATGTTAGTGGGTCCTGGGGGCAGGAGTTGAGAACCACTGGTTTGGATCCAAGCATATTCATGTGTATGCCCCGGAAATTCAGTCGGAAAAAATCTGATCGGATTATGTTGTCGGAAAATCCGATCGTGTGTGGGCTCTAGCGGACTTTTTCCCTCTGAATTTCCGAAGAAAAAGTTTGAGAGCAGGACCTAAAATTTTCCGACAAAAAAATCCGATCTGACTTTTTCCAATCGTGTATATAGAATTCCAACACACAAAGTCCCGACTCACAAATATGCCACGCATGCTCAGAATAAATTTGTGGACGAAAGCTATTAGCTACTGGCCTCTTCGTAGTCCCGTTGTACGTTTTTTTACATTGCCTCGTTCAGAATGGTCAGATTTTCTGACAACTTTGTGCGACCGTGTGTACGCAAGACAAGTTTCGCCCAAAATGCTGTTTGGAATGTCTGACCATCTGTATGGTGCATAAGAATGGCCCAGTCAAAGTCCAGACCTAAATCCAATTGAGAATCTGTGGCAAGACTTTAAAATTGCTGTTCAGATGCTATCCATCCAATCTGACAGAGCTTGAGCTATTTTGCAAAGAAGAATGGGCAAAAATGTTACTCTCTAGATGTGCAAAGCTGGTAAAGACATCCCCAAAGAGACTTGTAGCTGTAATTGCAGCAAAAGGTGGCTCTACAAAGTATTGACTCAGGAGGGCTGAATACAAATGCCCCCCACACTCGTCACATATTTATTTGTAAAAAATGTTGCAAACTATTTATAGTTTTCCTTCCACTTCAGAAAATCAGGGGGAACTCAGGGGTTCGTGTTATATGCCAATCCCCCGCTGTTTCTATACCATTCTGCCGCTCTCTGCGGCTTCCAGGTATTTTCGGTTATCTTCGCCCGTTCTCGGCTATCTTCGGCCATGTCCGGCTATTTTCGGCCATTCTCTGCTATTCTCGGCCGTTCTCGGCGGCTTTCAGAAAGCCGAAAGTTGGCGAGAACGGCCGAGTGTGGCTGAAAATAGCCGAGAACGGCCGAAAATAGCAGAGAACGGCCGATTGTGGCCGAAAATACCCAAAGGCCGCCGAGAACGGCCGAGAACTACCGAGCGCCGCCGAGATACACAGGACATCCGCTCTGTATCTCGGCAGCGCCATTTTTAAATCAAATCATTTTCAAATGACTGGCAAGGCTGCAACAGAAGGCTGCAAATGACTGACAAGGCTGCAATGGAAGGCTTTAAATGACTGACAAGGCTGCAATGGAAGGCTGCAAATGACTGACAAGGCTGCAATGGAAGGCCGCAAAGGACTGACAAGGCTGCAAATGACTGACAAGGCTGCAATAGAATGCTGCAAGTGACCAAGAAGGCTGCAATACAAGGCTGCAAATTGCTGACAAGGCTGCAATGGAAGGCTGCAAATGAATGGCAAGGCTGCAATAGAAGGCTGCAAATGAATGGCAAGGCTGCAATAGAAGGCTGCAAATGACCGACAAGGCTGCAATACAAGGCTGCAAATTGCTGACAAGGCTGCAAAAGAAGGCTGCAAATGACCGACAAGGCTGCAATGCCAGGCTGCAAATGACACTGACAAGGCTGCATTGATGGGCATTTAAATGTAAGTTTTTTTTTCCTTAAACTTCCCTCCTAAAAGTTTTTTTCTTTTAAATTCCCTCCTAAACTTGGGGTGCGTGTTATACGCCGATAAATACAGTATGTGCCACTTTGTGTTAGTCTATCACGTAAATCCCAATAAAACACAGTTACATTTTTGGTTGTAACATGGCAAAATGTGGAAAATGTCAAGGGGTATGAATACTTTTTCAAGGCACTGTAATAATACAGTATTAGTATTGTTAATAGCACAGCAGAAGTGTGTTCACTGGAATTCGTTACATCATTAAAGTACTAATTGGACAGCTCCATATTATACAGGACAGTGGTCTCGTTGTGAGGCCAGTTACTGCTATTGTCTTCAGTTTGCGAAGCTGGCGGCAGGAGGCTGTGAGCCCTTTGCTGCTAGTTCCTGTTACACTGCTATGAAAACATTTGGCTTCCACCCTGTGTCATGTCCCTTTCCTCAAAACCACTTGTTTCCTGGCCTCCAAACTGTGCTCCCTGCTCTTGTCATATCAAAGATCACAACATGAAGTTCAGGCACTTCCTGGATGTCTCTGTCAGGGACACAACAATCAAATGGTTCAGATACTGTTAACCATCTCCCCCCTGCTTGTTCCACACCAGACATCCATCAGAGGATTAAAGGGATCCTGTCAGGGTAGAAATATGGAAGCTGCCATTGCTGATTTGTTTTTCAGGGTGCAGGCTGCAGGCCGTAGTCCTTATCTTTGTGTCATTGCTTAGTAAGTCAATGACCCCAAACAAACACCAGCTATAGAAGTACAGGACCCTGATATGAAGGATTGTTCTGGGCCACTGACCTACTAAGCATGACAGTAAGGATAAGGGTGATTTAAAAACAACTGGCAGCAATGGCAGCTCCCGTATTTGTATCCTGACAGATAAAGTACACTTTTGGCCAAAAGTTTTTTTGTTTTGTTTTTTCGTTTTGAACAGTGTGAATATGTTAGAACCAGGTATGAGCTTGGGTTTAGTGCAATCTGAGTTTAGTTCAAACCTGGACGTTAGTTGTATTGTTTTTGCAAATGGGAGTGAGATCCCCCAGCTTCACGTATACAAAGGCGGGGGATGCTCACGACATCATTAACCTAATTTGGCCACATGGTCTATGATGTCGCAAGAATCCATAATACTTTTGCAGGAATCGACCACCAATAGTAGACATGGGCACACTGAAATATTTTGTTTCGGAATTTCGTTTTCATCTGAAAAATACATTTATTTAGTTACTCCCGAAATAAAAAAAGCATTCTTACGAAAATCTGAAATAATTAAGGTCGAATCTGTCATTGAAGGCTTATGGTGTCTGTCGAATGATCAAAGAAGATTCAACGGAGCAGCTAAACTGTACAACGCCGCAATCGTACATTTCCGGTTGAATGTTCCGCCTACAAGCTATAGTAGAATTCTAATGTTGTATGACACTAGTAATAATTATATTTATTAATTATTATTACTAGTCAACCAACATTAGAAGTCTTCTATAGCCTATGGGCGGAGCATTTGACCATTAATGTCCGCTCGCGGCAACTGCTTCATCGAATCTTAATGTCGAATCTTTTCTCTCTATGTAGAATAATCTTGGACTAATAGAGTTAGGTTAGGCACATTCAACCTTTTTTGCTATTGTCTCTATAATGTCAAATCTTTTCTCTCTATGTTGACTCTTTTCTCTCTATGTAGAATAATCTTGGACTAATAGAGCTAAGGTTAGGCACATTCGACCACAGGTTCCATGGACACAGATTGTCAGCGTCATGTCGAATCTCCTATCTATATCAAACTGTTGCAACGAAAATGAAAATAAAGCATTTGTTTATGCAAGAGAATCCAGAAAGTCGACAAAGGGAAAAAAGGAAATCCACCACTCCAGGCTCATCCACCAGAAAACTGATTGCTCTTCCTCCAAACAGGTAGGGGTCCCAGGTGCAGGCTAATTGCACTAGCCAAATGGATAAAAAACAGAAGAACTCTGGATAGCCGCACGCCAGATCAGATAAAGTGAATTGTGCCTTTATTGTTTCAACTAAAAAAAACTCACATCACACAAATCAGAACAGCAAAGGAAACAATTCAGAACCAAAAACTGACGCGTTTCACGCTAAAATTAGCGCTTACTCGTAGCTATGAGTAAGCACTAATTTTAGCGTGAAACGCGTTAGATTTTTGTTCTGAATTTTTTCCTTTGCTGTTCTGATTTGTGTGATGTGAGGTTTTTTTAGTTGAAACAATAAAGGCACAATTCACTTTATCTGATCCGGAGTGCGGCTATCCAGAATTCTTCTGTTTTTTATCCAAAGCATTTGTTTATGTCGCATCTTTCGGGTTTTCGGATTCTGCGCGTTCGTTATCGTTTGTTAAAACGATAACGCAAATACCCGAAATTTGGACGAAAATGCATTGGGACAAAAACAAATGCACATCTAACCATTAGCTCATTGATCCAGTGAGGTTTTGATCATGTGGGTAAGTTTTTATCCAAACCCAGCTTGTCTGTAGTTAGAACTTTTACTAGATTTTTTTTGCCATCTGTTCAGATTGCTGAGATTTCATCTTATCTTTTACTACACAGACAAGAAATGAGGTGAACAGGGTGTCATCAGAACATAAAGGCTCACATTGTAATATAGGTTCTTAGGTTGTTTCTTCTAGAAAAAGTGTTTTTTGTTACTGATTGTGGTTCCAGTTTTTCTTCACTCCCTTTCACTCTTAGGGCCGGTTCACACAGCGAGGCGCGGCGAGGCGTCTCCGACTTACCTCGCCGCGACCTGCGGGGAGCTCAGCGGCGACTTGCAGAGGACTTCTGTATAGAAGTCAATGCAAGTCGCCCCCGAAGTCGCCCCGAAGTAGTACAGGAACCTTTTTTCTGAGTCGGAGCGACTCGAGTCGCTCCTCTCAGAACGGTTCCATTGTACAGAACGGGGGCGACTTGCGGGAGCGAGGCGAGGCGAGCCGTGTCGCCTCGCCTCGCCTCGCTGTGTGAACCGGCCCTAAAGCTGGTCATACACTGTTTGAGTTTAGGCCAGTTGCAGATGAATTGGCCAAATTCGCTTTATGGGGGCCCTGCAGACTCACTCCTACCTAACATCCTTCTATTGAAAAAATAAAGGATCCAGGTGGAAAACTGGAATCTGAACTTCAGTGTATTTTGGCTGTCTTATCGGGTACTAGGCAAAGTTTGAAGCCTATATCCGCCTAAAATGGAAAGACACCAACACCTCTTCCATTTTCACTCTGCTGTGCATGCAAAGTTAAAGATATTAGCCACATGGAGGACATTGTCCTTTCCTTGCAAAACAAACATGACACCTACAATAAAACCTGGTTTACTTAGAGCAGGGGTCTCCAAACTTTCTAAAAAAAGGGCCAACTTATTGTCCTTCAGACTTTAGGGGTTTCAGACGTTGGTGTCAGTGGGAGAAATAGTGCCCCATCAATGGTGTCAGTGGGAGGAATAGTGCCCCATCAATGGTGTCAGTGGGAGGAATAGTGCCCCATCAATGATGTCAGTGGAAGGAATAATGCCCCATCATTGGTATTAGGGGAAAGAATAATCATTTGTGTCAGTGGGAGGAATAGTGCCCCATCAATGGTTTCATTGGGAGGAATAGTGCTCCAATTATTGGTAGTGGGAGGAATAGTGCCCCATTGTTGGTATTAGTGAGAGAAATAGTGTCTTGTATCAGTGAGAGACACACTACCCTTAGGGCCAGATAAAAGCAAGCAAAGGGCCCCCGGGCCGCAGTTTGGAGACCACTGACTTAGGTGATTTTGCTTTCTCAGAGGAAGGTCAGAGACTTCTGGCCAGTGAACTATAACTTTCAGGCATCCTGCCTTTACAACATTCTTACCCCCTAATTTTCCCACCCTCTACCCTTCTCTCTTTTTTTCTTTCTCCTGCCCTGTCCCTTTCCCCACTTCTTTTTCTTTCCGGACCCTTTTTGCACACCAAAGAGCAACAAATGTTAATGAAATATGGATAATGGAAAGTCCATGCACCACATTCATTTGTGTTCTTGATTCCCTATAGGCCTGCACTTCTCTGCGAATGTCTTGCCTTATGACTTCCATTTATGACTGTGTGGTGGTAACAAACCTCTGACTGTGATTAAATGGATCTTTTATGGTCCTATCAGGCAATCTTGTAATCTTTAATTAATCCTTTAAGTAATCCTTTAATCTTCTGTAATTCTTAAATAAATAAATTCAAAAATAAATTTGAGGCCAGCTTTAAGGTGGTTATCCAGTGATGTACATAAGAGCAGCAAATTTCCCGATTCTCTCTCTTCTTTGGCTCACACAGCACTGTGAGCCATTGGCTCCTACTGCTTTCATTCCCAGCCAGTGAGCCAATGGGGAAAGAGTAAGGGGCGGGCCAAGCCACACTCCATGTGTAAATGGAGCGGGAGCGAGCCTGATTGCGACAGCAGTAAACACAAATGCCGCGTACACATGGGCGGACTTTCAGATGGGAAATGTTCGATGTGAGCTTGTTGTCAGAAAGTCAGAGAATGTGTATGCCCCATCGAACATTTGCTGTCGTAATTTCCACCCACAAATTTTTAAAATTTTCCGCCAACTTCACTTTGTTGTCGGAAATTCCGATTCTGTGTACACAAGTCCGTTACACAAAAGTTCACGCATGCTCGGAATCAAGCAGAACGAGCTGCACTGGTTATTGAACTTCCTTTTTCTCAGCTTGTTATACGTCTTGTACGTCACTGCGTTCTCACGTTTGGAATTTCGGGCCAACATTTGTGTGACCGTGTGTATGCAAGACAAGTTTGAGCCAACATCCTTCGGAAAAATCCACGGTTTTGTTGGCAGACAGTTCGATCGTGTGTACGTGGCAAAAGAGTCCAGTTGAGAGAACAAAACTTGTATTAATGTAGAATCCAATAATTTACAACAAACTCGGTGGAAAGACGCCAGACTGGAAGCACTCACAGAATGTAACAGCAGTATGTAGTGGAGCAGGTCTCAGATGTGCGTCTGTCCTGAGGGGAGGATTGAGGTCTGACTGGTCCATATCCAAATGGGAAGGATTCCAGGAAGGATAGCATGTCCCTATCCTTTCCCTACTCATCTGTAACCTCTCTCTGCCATTAATCACAGTCCCTGACAGACAGTGACCTGTCCATACACTACCCACATACATGCCAAGCCCAGGAGCCAGGGTCTTAAATAGACTATGCCTGAGCCAAGGTGGCCACCAGAGTCACATGGGGTGGGAGCATAAAACCAGATAGCTCCCCAGTGACCCAATGAACCATAGATGAACCATGTTCCTCTTGACTTCATCTCCCCCTGCAATGCCCCTGCAGTTGAGTGCTGCCTGCTGCGAAGAAAGTAGACTGCACCTGCCTAAACACACATCAAACCTTGTGATGTGTAAGTGCCATTCTATGCAGCATAAGGGCCAGTGCCAGTGGGCGTTTGTTAGCTTCAAAACTTTTCCCTCCCTATGCTAGTCTATAGAAAATGCAATAAAAGCCAGATGAACAACATTTGGCTGCCTCTATATGGTATTTATGATTTTTTATTTTTTTTTGCATATTAGTTATCTTTATATAGGTCCACTAAGATACCAGTCAACAGGTGTGGGCCTTTGGGGATGCTAGTTGACATCATTGTCCAATGCCCAATATGGCTGTTGCCATTAGCCAGTATCCTTAACCCAACTTTAGCTGTTGGTCGTAGAATTTCCCCGCCAATAACTGAAGGGCGTTGGGAACGAATAATTTTCTGCTATGACATCCACATCATCTGGCCACCAAAGCCACCAGGGGGCCCTATATGGGAAGTTGCCCTAATCGTGAAAGCTCCCAGAACAAAATGCCCCACTCTGGGCACTGGCATCTCTCTATAGACCAAATCAGAGTAATGCCCCGTACACACACTCAGATTTTCCAACGGCAAAAATGTTTGATGGGAGCATTTTGTCGGATATTCCACCCGTGTGTAGGCTCCATCGGACATTTTCCATCGGAATTTCCGACGCACAAAATTTGAAATCTGGATCTCAAATTTTATGACAACTGTTGACAGAAATTCCGATCGTGTGTACACAATTCCGATGCACAAATTTCTACGCATGGTTGGAATCAAGCAGAAGAGCCGCACTGGCTATTGAACTTCATTTTTCTCGGCTCACCATACGTGTTGTACCTCACCGCGTTCTTGACGTTCACAATTTCCGACCAACTTTGTGTGACCGTGTGTATGCAAGACAAGTTTGAGCCAACTTCCATCGGAAAAAATCCATGGATTTTGTTGTCGGAATGTGCGATCAATGACCGATCGTGTGTACAGGGCATTAGCCTTAATTTCCTTCAATTTGGATATTTGTGCAATAATGCTCATTCTTTTAGAATCCTAAAAAAAAAAAAAACATTCTAAAAGAAACACTTATGCCGCGTACACAGGACTGGAATTTTCGACAGACTTGGTCCGGCGGACTGGAATCCGTCGTACAATTTGATCATGTGTGGGCTCCAGCAGACTTTTTCTTCCCAAAAGTCCGGCGGACCTAGAAATAAAACTTGTTTCAAATCTTTCTGACGGTCTTGAGTCCGGTCAAAAAATCAAGTCATCTGTGTGCTAGTCCGATGGACTAAAACCGACGCTAGGGCAGCTATTGGCTACTGGCTATGAACTTCCTTATTCTATGCCATCACGCTCGAATCCGTCAGACTTTTGGAGTGATCGTGTGTGGCCTAGTTCGTTCGTTTGAAAGTCCGGGCGGACCTCAGCTGCAAAGTCCGTTGCATTGTCCGCCGGACCAAGTCTGTCGCAAAGTCCGGTCGTGTTCTCTTTGTGTTGCTTCCTTTCTGTTCCTGCTAGTTCCCTTGCTTTTCTTATTGAAACGGACCACACTAAGGAGGAGAGCCCGGCGGGCTCAGTTGTCTAGCTATGCTCTTCTCCAATGAACAGACTTGTCCTGACACGGCCACACTGCACAGCCATTCACTGGGAAGCTCAGTATGCTGCTGCTTCTCCTCCCCCAAGCTCTTATGCAGCTGAGAACACAGGGAATGTGGTCACTTATAAAAAAGGGAAAAAGGGTATTTAAAATGTTTTTTTTATATCTATAAAAAAAAAGCTGTGCCTTTCATTTCTATTTTAAATTGAATGGGTTGTTTTACAAGGTGATCGTTTACAATCACTTTAAGTTGGTAATCTGAACAAAAGTGTCAAAACCTTCTTGAATTTGGCTCAGTGTTTTAATGGGGGAATACCGCAAAAAAAAAAAAAAAAAGCGGTGCACATGCTTTAATTTATCCCCCCACCAAGTTTTAGGATGTGGTAACAAAAGGGGTTAATAAGCCTGATGCTGTTTTACTGCAATATTACTTTTTACTATTGGAGCTAAATGTAAAAGAGAAAAAAAAAGATTGCAATTGCACAAAGTGATTGTAAAACATTCTAAACATCTGGTAACTATAAGAGCATTGCTGGATAATAATCATTCGTTTTGAGTTTGTCACTGGTGCTGCTTTCAAATGTATTCAGCAAAGTGCTGAAGAGTTTTCAAAAATGTAATATTTGGAGATCTCAAGATCCAGAATAAAATTAGGTATTTTATGATACTTATTATAGATTTATTTTCAAATTTTATAAGGTATAGCTTATGGATACCATTGGGACATTTTGTGCTTAACCGCTTCAGCCCCAGAAGAATTTACCCCCTTCCTGACCAGAGGACTTTTTGCAATGCGGCACTGTGTCGCTTTAACTGACAATTGCGCGGTCATGCCTAATTGTACCAGAACAAAATTGATGTCCTTTTGTTCCCCACAAATAGAGCTTTCTTTTGGTGGTATTTGATCACCTCTGCATTTTTTTTTTATTGGGAATGTTTTTATAGCAGAAAATAAAATATATACTGTATTTTTCGGACTATAAGACGCACTTTTTTTCCCCCAGAAATATGGGGGAAAATGTGCCTGCATCTTATGGTGCGAATATACGATTGGCACCGCCCCCCCCCCCCCCCCCCCCCCGCCGCGATCCGGAGCACTCTGCAGTCTCGGCCTTAGGAAAGACTGCAGCTTCATCCTAGCTCCGGAGCGGCACCCATCTTGGTGCACCCGTCGGCCGTTTACAATGTGATTGCTCTGTCAAATGACGGATCGATCACTTGTAAACAAACTGGCGTCATGATGACACCGGTTCCTCTCTCCCCTCTGTGTACAGATCTGTACAGTGGAGGGGAGAGATCAGATGGCAGCAGCGCTGTGGACTGCATCTGTAGTGCCCACAGAGCTGCTCTGTGACAAGTGCAGTCACAGCCATCCCTCCATACCCTTCCAATACTCTGCCATACCCTGCCAATACTCTGCAATATCCTGCCAATACTCTGCAATACCCTGCCAATACTCTGCCATACCCTGCCAATACTCTGCAATTGCCTGCCAATACTCTACAATACTCTGCCATACCCTGCCAATACTCTGCAATACCCTGCCAATACCCTGCCAATACTCTGCCATACCCTGACAATACTCTGCAATTCCCTGCCAATACTCTGCCAATGCTTTCTATGGTAATGGTCACTCTGCATTTCATGGGCACTGGAAAATATTTTAGTACACCATTTGGTTCAGAGTATTTTTTTTTTTCTTGTTTTCAACCTCTAAAACCTAGGTGCGTCTTAAGGTCAGGTGCGTCTTATGGAGCAAAAAATAAGGTATATATATATTTTTTTTTTTTAATTGTCGGTCTTTGCTTGTATATAGCACAAAAACATTAAAACTACAGTGGTGATAAAATACCAACAAAATAAAGCTCTATTTTTGTGAAAAAAGGATACATACATTTTATGTGAGTGCAGTGTTGCATGACCATGCAATTGTCAGTTAAAATAAAGCAGTGCTGTATCGCAAAAAATGGCCTGGTCATGAAGGGGGGTAAATATTCTGGAGGTCAAGGGTTTAAAGAGGAACCGCAGTCTGCTCACATAATTGGTAATACAAACATATTTGCCGTTCTGAAGCTTCCCTCCAACCACTTTGCATATTATTTTATATTCTGTATTTGCCAAATATGCTGCAGAAATCTCCCTCCACTGAGTCTGGCTGCAGCCATTTTAACTGTGGGCAGCTGAAGCTGCTGCCTGTTCACTTCCTGGATTTACGTGGACACACAGAGGCACACCTCCAGCTATGCAGCTCTCATTGGCCCTCTTATGACTCATCAGCTGTACATGATGTCATAGGTCTAGGCTAATGACCAGACAAGAAACAGGAAGTGGGCTGTATAAGGTATTTACTGGCAGAAAAAAAATGTTTTACTATCCAAAGTTAAAACAACAATAATGGCAGAAGATTTAATAGATGGAAAGATGAAAAAATAACTGAAGGTCCTCTTTAGGCTAAAACTAGAAAGCTGATTGGTTGGTGGAAAAAAAAACAAAAAAAAACAAATCAAAGTCACGAATTATCCAAAATAACGAATGCCGCATCTAAACAAACGGAACAGAATGAAATAATAATAAACAATAATAATACAACGTTTTTGTTATTATTATTGTTATGTATTTTTAGTGATTACGTTCCATTCGTTTAGATACAGTTATTTTGGATAATTCGTATTTGTTACGTTCACTAACAGCCAAATTTGAAAGGAGATTCCAATACCTATAATTTAATATTCATTATTTCTGATTTTCGAATTTCATTTTTTTTTTTAAATTTCCAAATTTCTTCGCTAAACAGGTTTTCGATGTTTTAGTTTGGATGTTTTCCAAATTAATGAATTTGTCGAAATTTGTTAAAAAAAGTAATTCTAAACAAAACGAATTGCACATGTCTAGTAGCCTATCAGCAATATGAATAATTCACGTCCTGGTGTTGAAGTAAATGGAGCTGTAGGACAATTGTTTGGATTATTTGTTTATTATGTTCTTATAATGTGAAATTCCTTTAATAAAAAATACCTGATTTAGCACTTGCCGACCAGCCGCCGTCATTATACGGCTGCAGGTCGGCACAATCCCGCGAGCCATAGGCGTAGCATAAGGGGTTTCAGGGGTCACAATCGCAACCCTGCCCCTAGCTCCAGGGGGCCCCTGCAGCCTCCCTGTCATATTATCATATCCTCCACAAAGTCCAGCTCCCATATGCCTTAGGGCCCCACAGCAATGCTCCAGTACTGGGCTTCCACTTTGCCTTCCACAGGCCACACCCCTCTGTTCTCATTGGCTAGGGAGAAGCTGTGAGCCATTTCCTGAATGGAGATGCTGATAGACTGTGTGTAAAGGAATGTCATTTCAGCCCTGTGTAGTGGGGGAGGGGGGAGCTGTATACAGTGCTGGGATGGGAGAGGAACTCTGCCAAATCACCTGCCAGGGGTCCCTTTGCCCTTATTCTCCAGGAGTGATCTCTGTCCTCTGATCCTCCAGGGGTGATCCCTGTATGCTAATGTAAGGAGGAACTCTGGGAGCTCTAAACTCTTAAGCCACTTTGAGTATCTTGGCGTGTGGTGGGTGTATCTGCACACACGGTGGAAGTGGTGGGGGGGAGGGCCAGGTCAACTTTTGCATCAGGGCCCACAATCTTCAAGCTACGCCTCTGCTGCGAGCTGTCGTAGCTATACGTTGGGTCGTGGGATCGAGATAGCAGGCGCGCACCGGCCACGAGCAATCGTGGGCATGAGAGGCAGAACAGGGACGTATGTGTGTAAACACACAAATCCCTGTTCTGTTCTGTGAGGAGTGACCGATCGTGAGTTCCTAATAGCTAGGAATCAAGATCTGTCACTTCCTCTAGTCAGTCCTCTTCCCCGCAGTTAGAACACACACTAGGGAACACAGTTAACCCCTTGATCGCCCCCTAGTGTTAACCCCTTCTCTGCCAGTGACATATTTACAGTAATCAGTGATTTTTTTTTATAGCACTGTTCGCTGTATAGATGCCAATGGTCCCAAAAATGTGTCAGAAGTGTCCGATGTGTCTGTTATAATGTCGCAGTCCTGATAAAAATCACAGATCGCCGCCATTACTAGTAAAAAAAAATAATAATAATAATAAAAATGCTATGCATCTTTCCCCTATCTTGTAGATGCTATAACTTTTGAGTAAACCAATCAATATACGCTCATTGCAATTTTTTTTACCAAAAATATGTAGAATACATATCGGCCTAAACTGAGAAAAAAATTGCTTTAAAAAATAAAAACAATGGGGATATTTATTATAGCAAAAAGTACAAAATATTGTGTTTTTTTTTTTTTCAAAATGATTGCTTTTTTTTGTTTATAGTTCAAAAAATAAAAGCCGCAGAGGTGATCAAATACCACCAAAAGAAAGCTCTATTTGTGGGAAAAAAAGGACATACATTTTGTTTGGGTGCAGTGTCGCACGACCGCGCAATTGTCAGTTAAAGCAACGCAGTGCCGAATCACAAAAAATGGCCTGGTCATTCGGCAGCCAAATCTGCCGGGGCTGAAGTGGTTAAAAAAAATAATAATCTGATAAATAAACAAGAACTGTGAAAATTCTGAATCAGACCAGTGTGTCAGATTTACTTTCAGATCGATGAGATTAGGATTCAGATATTCCAGGCATTACTATTTGAGCAGTTATAGAGCAGCAGATGGTGTCATTCACTGGAATCTTTTCTGTGCATAATAAAAAAAGACTATTTACCAAAGCAAACTAGAAAAATGGAAGCGCCATAGCCAAATGCAAAATAGTATGATCCTGTTAGACATGGGGAACAAATAGCGGGGGATTGATGTAGACGTGTCTCTCTGCTTCCTTGCAAATCCAAAAATAAGGGAATTATGCCAAATGAAAGTAGTTCTGAGTAAGGGGCCTACAAACCAACGGACACATTTGCTGGAATATTTATTTTTTGCTTTGTTTTATTTTTGTATTCCTCACCATCATTTTTCACAGAGATAGAATAGAAAAGTATAAGAACACGAGCCTGGCTGAAAATATCAGCACCACATCCCTATATAGACTGCAACAACAACAAGCACAGTAAAGCCTTGGATTGAGAGTAACTTGGTTTAAGAAGGTTTTGCAAGACAAGCACATTTTTTTCATAAATTTTGACTTGGTATACAAGCGATGTCTTGATATACAAGCAGCGTCACGTCACAACTGAGTATAAAAGAGAAGAGAGGCGCCTCTAAGTGTAGCAATATGGTTACATTTAATGAAGGTACAACATTTATCAACTCACATCCTCCCAACTCATCATCACCGCCATCGACGTCGTCCCTTCCACGCTGCGCTCCGCGAGCGGTTCAAGCCTTCGCTTTCAGATCGTTCTACTGCAGGCAGGGGCGGATCCAGAGTCTAGTCTTGGGAGGGGCACTGCCAGAAAATATGATTTTTTTTGCAGGCAATTTATTGGGGAAATGGTTGGTGTTGATGCTTCAATCATCATGGCACCATGGTTGTTATCATCGTCAGGATGATTGAAGCACATTATTTCTATTATTACATTGTTATAGCAAATGAAATAGTTCAACCAGAATGCAAAATAAGTGTGAGCACCAGAGTGTTTCACTTACCACGTCACCTGCCACAAGTTGTGGATTGTCCACTTGCCATGTCACTTACCACAAGTTGTGGATTGTCATTGGCCACGTCACCTGCCACAAGTTTCGTATTGTCAACTGGCCACGTCACCTGCCACAATTTATGGATTGTCCACTTGCCACGTCACCTGCCACAAGTTGTGGATTGTCATATGCCACGTCACCTGCCACAAGTTGTGGATTGTCATTTGCCACGTCACCTGCCACAAGTTGCAGATTGTCCACTTGCCACATCACCTGCCACAATTTGCAGATTGTCCACTTGCTACATCACCTGCCACAAGTTGTGGATTGTCATTTTCCACATCACCTGCCACAAGTTGCAGATTGTCCACTTGCCACGTCACCTGCCACAAGTTGCGGATTGTCCACTTGCCACGTCACCTGCCACAATTTGCGGATTGTCCACTTGCCACATCACCTGCCACAATTTGCAGATTGTCCACTTGCCACATCACCTGCCACAATTTGTGGATTGGTATTTGCCACGTCACCTCCCACAAGTTGTGGATTGTCATTTACCACGTCACCTGCCACAAGTTGTGGATTGTCCACTTGCCACGTCACCTGCCACAAGTTGCAGATTGTCCACTTGCCACATCACCTGCCACAATTTGCGGATTGTCCACTTGCCACATCACCTGATACAAGTTGTGGATTGTCATTTTCCACATCACCTGCCACAAGTTGTGGATTGTCATTTGCCACGTCACCTGCCACAAATTGCGGATTGTCACTTCCTGTGTCCCAGCAGCAGAGAGATGATGTAATCTCTCTGCTATCCACTGCTGCCTGCACAGTGAGTGAGGGGCAAACCTGCAGGGATGCAGGGTGGGCACCAGGTGGTGAGAGATGATGTCATCGCTCTGCTCCGCCGCCTGCTGATTGACCAGCTCACCCACCGAGCCTCCCAGCTGCATCCGCTCTCTCACCCACCCACTGAGCTGCCCAGTGTGTGACTGTGCGAGCAGATGGGCAGCTGGGTGGCTCCCCCTCTGCCCCGCCCGCACACTCACCTGCCCGTTGAGCCAACCGCCGGTTCACCCACCACACTGCCTGCACACTCACCTGGCTACAACTAATTTCTTGGGGGGGGCAATAGCCCTGTAGCCCCCCCCGGATCCGCCTCTGACTGCAGGGTAGTCTTCCCGGTCACAATTGCAGACTGGCAGCCGTAAAAGCCGGCAGTGTGGGGAAGGGTCTATGTGGACAGCTTTACCCCGGATGCCTGCATACTTAGATGAGCCTCTTTTAATCATCAACCATGTGAGTTACTAAATGTTGTACCTTCATTAAATGTAACCATATTGCTACACTTAGAGGCGCCTCTCTTCTCTTTTATACTCTGTAGCTACTGCTGGATTTTGCTTCTAAACCCCTTGTGGAGGCTTCCATTTGTGGATGGAAATTTTATTGCTATAATCTTTTTATATGGAGTATAAACTGAAGGACCTATGAATAAATGGTTGTGGAATGAATTATCAGAGTTTCCATTATTTCTTATAGGTCAATTTGCTTTGATATACAAGTGCTTTGGATTACAAGCATGTTTCCGGAATGAATTATGCTCGCAATCCAAGGTTTTACTGTATGAAGGTGGGACTTTATAAGTGCTGAAAACCCCCTCTTAGAACTAATACCAATACACATATGTATTGAATTTTATTACAATTGGGATATTAAAAAAGACAAATTAGGGAATGTAATCCCAATATAGTCAAGAAATGATATCCACACCTAATACTCCAACCAATACACCCTTGAAGATAGAGGTCCTTCCCTATGTGTATACCATACACGCATCTCCCATATAGAGGAGTATAGCTCCCATGGTTCAGAGAAGCAGGATCTCCCAGTCTATGGATAGTGTAGGACCCACTAATCATGGGGTACTTTGTCGCAGTAAGGGGGCTTAAGCACCATATAGCAATATGGGGTGACCAAATCCCCATATTTTTTGATCATGTTTTTTGAAAATGTCTAGGTGTTTTTAAAAAGCCTTGCTGGAGGTAGATGTTATTTTTGTATGTGTGCGCTGTAATATTTTTGTTCTGTTGTATGGTCTTATGGCAGCACCATCTTTATGCATTTTTTTAGGCTGTGCCCCCCAAATATCTTGTTTGTTCATACCTGGGGTTGGTCTCACACAGTCCAGTTTTTGGGGCTCTCTGACTTGTCTGTCCACACCTGTGCAACCTGTCTAGCTGTGCTGGAGGGGAATACGTGCGCACTTCTTGAATACTCCTGAGATAACCTGTTTTTCGCACCTATCTCTTTCTAACTACAAACCCCACCTAAACCCTTGAAGAAGCCGACCAGACGAAATGCGCCGGGGGAGTCATTCTTCCTGCCCTGGTATGTGTTGTATTACAACAATTGATATAGATATGATATAAAGAGATGCATGTATGGTATACACATAGGAAAGGATCTCTATCTTCAGGGGTGTACTAAAGTAGAAAAGATGTAGCTGGATAGCCGCACTCCGAATTATTCAACTTTATTTAAAAAATGTAATTAAAATCATAGCATCTAGGCTGGTAAACAGACTAACTGCACAGCCGCTGACATGTTTCACACCGAACACGGTGCTTAGTCGACTAAAGTTGAATAATTCGGAGTGCGGCTATCCAGCTACATCTTTTCTACTTCAGTTCCTGTTGAAAACAGAGCCGGCACCCTGTGGGATTGTGGAGACAGCTGTTGTGGGAGAAGTCATTACCTTAGAGCGGTAATTCTTTGTATTCAGGGGTGTACTAGTTGGAGTATTATGTGTGGATATATTTTCTTGATTGTAATGGGATTACATCCCCCGATTTGTCTTTTTTTAATATTCCAATTGTAATGAAATTATTTTTATCTTTACATATGTATTGGTATCAATTCTGAGAGGGTGTTTTCAACACTTATAAAGTCCCACCTTCATACTTGTTTTTTTGCAGATAGAGAGAATTCTGAACCTTCCACATTGGCTCCTAATCACAAATGCGTTTACAATCTGTTAATTACAAACACACATACATTGAAAATTTCGCGATCAGTATTTATTTTGGGTGTGTGAAATAAAAGGAAAAGCCATCCAAACATGAAATCAGATTTCTGGCCCATTATGGCTAAGCATCAACACCCCCAAGTTATGTCAGAGCTTGCTGCTATCTCCTGCCCACATGCATTACTTTTGGACCTTCATTCTTATGGGTTGCCTTACTAGTGAATCAGAATAGGCAGGAAGCAAAAAAAAAAAAAGTGGGCAAGTTTTGGGGATATCGTAAAGTGGCAACGCTTTGCCAGAATGGCCCAGCATTGGTGTATTAGAGACTGCTGCAGATTTATGCAGGCAACTCTAGGAACATATACTTTACTGTATACTTGTAGCATTAGTTTTACATTTATAACAGATGCTCCTTAACCACTTCAGCCCCGGAAGATTTGGCTGCCGAATGACCGGACCATTATTTGCGATTCGGCACTGCGCTGATTTAACTGACAATTGTGCGGTCGTGCTGCGCTGCACCCAAACAAAATTGGCGTCCTTTTTTTCCCACAAATAGAGCTTTCTTTTGGTGGTATTTGATCACATCTGTGGTTTTTATTTTTTGTGCCATAAACAAAAAAAGAGCGACAATTTTGAAAAAAACACAATATTTTGTACTTTTTGCTATAATAAATATCCCCATTTAAAAAAAAAAAAAAAAGCAAATTTTTACTCAGTTTAGGTCGATATACATATCCTTCTACATTAAAAAAAATCACAATAAGTATATATTGACTGGTTTGTGCAAAAGTTATAGCGCCTACAAAATATTATATATTTAAATATATATATATATATATATATATATATATATATATATATATATATATATATACACACACACACACGCTGTATAAATAAATAAATATATCGGCTGTGAAATCAATTAATTGACAAATTATTTTGATCGGTACTCACCTCTCCTCCAGCTTCCGGGTCTTCAGGGAGTTCCATCGGACATCCGGTGACGTCACGGACATCGACATCACCGGACTCCTCCCCCCTTCCCCAAGTGCCTCTGTCTGCTAATGAACGGAAGGGGGGGAGGAGTCCAGTGATGTCGAAGTTCTGACTGAACGTAACGCGTACGGGGGAGGAGCTACACATGACGTCACCCGCTGCTGCCCTACGGAACTAACACAATTGTCGTCTTTACATGCTGTGTTTTTATCATCTTTATGTGAGTAGTTTGTGTTTGAGCACAAAAATGAAATCTTATACTTAAGCGGTGAGCACTTGGATCTTTTCTTTCTACCCATGACCTGGCGTCCTTGCTGAGATCTAAGGAGACGTGAGAGGAGTTTATGGTCCGTGTTAACCCTTTTGATACCCACTTGCATGACCCCCTGTTTGCACAGGGGTCCATGCCATAAGGTGAGATGATTAGTTAGACCGGAGTTGGAGGGATTGTCACGCTACTGTGGAAAAAAAAATGACTTACATCAGTGCTACAGTTTGGATTTAAAACATATTTGTGTGAACTGTGAAGTTAAGTCATGGATTGTGGAAATTAACAAGTGTTGGGTGATTGTATATAGTGTATACCACATTTACCACTGACTAATGCAGAGTTGCAATGCAAGGAGATCAGCTCAAAGTAGTTGGATCTGTATGTGCGTTATAATTAATTGAAATTAGTCGATTAATCGATTTAAAAAAAAGATTAATCGAACATGACAATTTTAATCAGTAACAGCCCTATATATATATATATATATATATATATATATATATATATATATATATATATATATATATATATATATATATATATATATATTATACAACTGAATGTTATTAAAATTCACCTTTCCTATTCAATCTACAGAACTGTCATCTTCTGTAAAATTCTATGCAACATGGCAACCTGGAGGTGTACTCTACACAGAGGGTGTACAGAGATTACTTCCCCCCCCCCTCCCCCTAAAATATGTAATTTCCTGCTTGTGTAATTGGCTGTGGGTTGAAAATGGTGGATGGTTAATTGTTCCTGATAGGTGGAATTTCTTTCTCATTTGGACTATTCACATATATTATTTTCTTAAAATTTTAGAAGAATTAATTTTATTAATTGTATTTATATTATTATTGAGCGCCACATTTTCAACCCACATTATGCATATTGTAACCAGCAATACTGTGGGAGCAGCTTGTTCGCTTTTTTGTTTATTTTCAATTGAGCGCAACAAATCCTTTGTCTATATTGTGTGATTGGCTCTCTGATTTTCCAAGAAATCTAACCTAAAAATGCAAGTCATATTTTGGGCATCCCCTGCAACAAACATTTCATTTTTGGTGAGATACTCCCAAAGAGATATCACATCTAAAGGGATGCAGACCGTGCCACTTTCTGCATTAGAACCCTGCAAGTGCTGCAGCTGATTTCCAATTATAAAATCACTTCCATACGAATTCACTCACATGTTCAAACAAACTTCTGTTTATTCAAAATTACAAAAGGTAGGAATTTGTAACAAATTTTATTAAAATCTGTGCAATGTGCATTGATCAACCAGAGGGGAATGTTTTTTGTCTCCAAAAAATGGAGTTACTCTTTAAGTCGCAGCTTGTCTTTAAATACGGCTGTTTAAAAAAAAAAAAAAAAGAAAAAAAAAGACAAAACTTTATGGCATGGTTTCTTAACTTTCATCGAGGAATTAACACACAGATTTCTAAAGCCCTGGAATTGCTGTCTTTTCTCAGACAGAACAGGATCTGGTATACCATTGGGACAATTTGCCATCATATCCATTTCCTCTTTGGTATATCATTGCTTCCACCTCATTGTTCCACTCAGCGGGAATATTTTCTATCTTTATAAATAAACAATATTAGGCCAAGTGATGGATATGTTGTAGCAGACGTAGCACTAGTCACACCGGCACACCAGACATGAATGAATTATATTCACAAAGGAAATAGGCTTATCAGTCATCTTTGTTTTTAAAACCACGTTGAAAACTTTTTCTTTTTCTTTTTCTGTGTTTTCATAAATTCACGAGGAAGCCATTTCTGCAGAACTGTATTCAGCGAGGGAACGATTTATTCAAAAACAAACAGGCTTTATTGCTGACTCTTATTGTATTTACAAGCACATTCAAAATGATATCATTCTGTTAGACATATGGCACGGAAAAAAAAACTTTATTGCTCCTGTTCTTTACAATGGAAGCAGCTGGGAAACCCATAAAATAGATAATTCTGCTGAACTGAGCAGCTCTTTCTGGATATTTAAAATGCGGCTTACTGCTTCCCTACATAACCGGAGGCCTATGGACGGTACAGGAAATCCAGAATTTGGCAGTTGTCACTGGAACAGGAGGCCAGGGGAAATCTTTCAATGGGGACACTTGTCTAAGCCCCTGTACACACGGTCGGACATTCCGATGGACAATGTCAGATAGGACCGTGTTGTCGGATAATGGGCTCCATCGGACTGTTTCCGTTGGAGTATTCGATGGACCAAGTTTTCCAGCTGGGCTATAACATTTTCCGACAACATGATCCGATCGGACTTTGTCCGATTGTGTGTAGAGAATTTCGTTTGGACAAAGTGCCACGCATGCTCAGATCAAATTCCTAGACCAAAGCTATTGGCTACTAGCCTGAACGTAGTCCCATCCTAATGAAATAACGTCATCACGTTAAGTACGATCAGATTTTCTGACAACTTTGTCCGACTGTGTGTATGCAACAGTTTCGGACAAAATCCATCAGACAAAATCTGTCGGATTTGGTTGTCGGAATGTCCGACCGTGTGTACAAGGGCTAAGATTGGAAACCTTGCAGGATGCAGGATGCAGGATGTGGAAACCTTGCAAAAAGATCTGAACAAATTAATGAGGGTGGGCAATTAACCTTCTATGAAGAGGTGAGTTTCCAGCTAGATAAAGGAAGGCCTGTAGACGTGGTGTATCTGGATTAGACACAGTTCCCCATAAACGTTTACTGTACAAAGTAAGGTCCGTTGGCATGGACCATAGGGCGAGTACATGGATTGAATACTGGCTACAAGGGCGAGTTCAGAGAGTGGTGATAAATGGGGAGTACTCGGAATGGTCAGGGGTGGGTAGTGGGGTCCCCCAGGGTTCTGTGCTGGGACCAATCCTATTTAATTTGTTCATAAACAACCTGAAGGATGGGGTAAACAGTTCAATCTCTGTATTTGTGGATGATACAAAGCTAAGCAGGGCAAATATTCTCAGAAGGAAGTGGAAACCTTGCAAAAAGATCTGAACAAATTAACGGGGAGGACAACTACATGACAAATGAGGTTTAATGTAGAAAATTTTAAAATAATGCATTTTGGTGGCAAAAATGTAAATGTAATCTATACACTGGGGGGAGAACCTCTGGGGGGAATCTAAGATGGAAAAGGACCTTGGGGTCCCAGTGGATGATAGGCTCATCAATGGCATGCAATGCCAAGCTGCTGCTAACAAAGCAAACAGAATATTGGCATTAAAAAGGGGATCAACTCCAGAGATAAAACGATAATTCTCCCGCTCTACAAGACTCTGGCCTGGGCGCACCTGGAGTCCAGTTCTGGGCACCAGTCCAGAAAAAAAGAATTGTTGCTCTACATAAAGAGGGTCTAGGCTATAAAAAGATTGCAAAGGCCCTGAAATGGAGCTGCAGCATGCTGGCCAAGACCATACAGCGGTTTAACAGGACAGGTTCCACTCAGAACAGTCCACGCCACGGTCGACCAAAGCTGTTGAGTGCACGTGCTCAGTGACATATCCAGAGGTTGTCTTTGGGAAATAGACGTATGAGTGTTGCCAGCATTGCTGCAGAGGTTGAAGGGGTGGAGGGTCAGCCTGTCAATGCTCAGACCATATGCCGCACACTGCATCAAATTGGTCTGCACAGTAAGATCTGTCAAAATGTGGAATAGACTCCCTCAAGAACAAATTCTGGCTGGCTCAGTAGATTATTTTACAAAAAGACCTGGAGGCATTCCTAAATGTATGTAATATAACTGGATACTACTATTTAGAGGTAATAACACCAGAGTAGTTGATCCAAGAAATATCTGATTGCCACCTCCATTATCAGGAAGGATTTTTTCCCCCTCCTAGAGCAAATTGGACCATGTCTTATTGTTTTGAAGTGGGGGGTAGGCTTCCTTCTTATTTGTTAACTGTGGGTAAAGGATTATGTATATGGAAGCTATTTATCTGTTTGCTTTTTTCTATTGGTTCTCATCTCCAGGATGTCCTCAGAGCCTTTCCCATCCTCTGGAACTCGCTACCTCCACCGGTCCAGCTATCCCCTACTCTTGCTACCTTCAGGCGATCCCTGAAAACTCATCTCTTCAGGAAAGCCTATCATGTCTCCAACTAATCTTCTACCACTTCCATCAGCTCATTCCCCACAGTTACAACCTTTTCTACCCCCTGCCCCACCCTATTAGATTGTAAGCTCTTCTGAGCAGGACCCTCTTAATCCTCTTGTATTTTATTGTATTGTAACTGTATTGTCTCCCTTTTATATATAAAGTGCTGCATAAACTGTTGGCACTATTTAAATCCTGTATAATAATCAGGGCTTTTTTTCAGTGGGAACGTGGGGGGACACAGTTCCGGCACCTCCAGCACCAAATGTATGTAATAGCAAGGAATGTGCTGGAGGGTCTATTAATGCTGTCTGCTGGGGGATATATGGTCACTGGTGGGGATTTGTTTTTGTGTGAGTGTCTTCTATTGCTTGCGGGGATCTGTTGTTGCTGGGGGGTGTCTTATAGTGCTTGTAGGAATCTACTTTTGAGGGAGAGGTCTATTGTTGCTGGCTGCTGGAGGGTCTATTAATGCTGACCGATGTGAGATCTGTTGATGCTGCAGGGGGTGGAGCAGGGACTAATGTTGCTAGGGTGGATCTTTTGTTGCTGAGGGTGGTATTTTGTTGTGGATGGTCCATTGTTTTGGCGTGTGAAGGGTCTATTGTTGTGCGGACAACTATTGTTGCTGGGGGAGTCTATTGTTGCTGGGGGAGTCTATTGTTGCTAAGGAAGGGTCTATTATGGCTGGGAGGGGAATTATTGTTGCATGGGAAGACCTATTGTCGTTGGGCTGGGGTCTATTATTGATGGGAGGGGAACCTATTATTGCTTAGGAGGATATATTATTACTAGGGTGGGGGTCTATTATTGCTGGCTCCAGTGAATCTATTTTTACTGCTTTTCTTGTCATTAGACAAGAACAAATTCCATACAAATTATTTAGCAAATGATACTTGGGGCAGTACTGGGAGGTGGGTAGGGGCAGGGCTGGACTGGGACAAAAATGTAGCCCTGGACTTCATCTAGACCGGCCCATTTTTAATTTTGCAAACGCGCACAAAAACAGTATATAAACTGTATGCAATTGCGCAAAAAAAGCCCCCCCATTACATCAGGGTCCCAAGAGAGTCCCCCTTACAACAGGGTCCCCAGAGAGCCCCTCCTTACATCAGTGTCCCCAGACAGCCCCCCACTTACATCAGTGTCTCCAGACAGCCCTCCCTTACATCAAGGTCCCCATATAGCCTTCCCCTTACATCAGGGTCCCCAGAGAGCCCTCTTACATCAGAGTCCCCAGAGAGCCTCCACCTTACATCAGGGTCCCCAGAGAGCCTCCCCCTTAAATCGGGCCCCCAGAGAGCCCCCCCCTTACATTAGAGTCCCCAGAGAGCCTCCTCCTTACATCAGGGTCCCAAGAGAGCCTCCCCCTTAAATCCAGGTCCCCAGAGAGCCCCCCCTTACATCAAGGTCCCCAGAGAGGCCCTCCTTACATCAGGGTCACCAGAGAGGGAGAGCTGCCTGCCCGCTCTCCAGCTCTCCCGTGTTACCCGCCGAACGGCTGCAGCGAGCCCATGGCCTGGTAGTGGGCCGGGACCCTATGGTTGGGGACTCATGGTCTGACTTTGGGCTAAGGGGCCCCAGATTCGGGGCAATAGCCCCAAAAGTCCCCCCCTAGCAATGCCACTGGCTGTCACTGAAACTGGCCCACTGAGCCATCGGCCCACAGGGAAACGTCCGGTAGTCCCAATGGCCAGTACATGCCTGGGTAGGGGGTGGAATCAAGGGATGGTGCTTGGAGGTGGGTAGGGGTTGGAGACAAGGGGGGAACTCAGAAGGGGGGAGTTCCTGCACCTATTCTCTGAGAAAAAAAGCCCTGATAATAATAATAATAATAATAATAATAATAATAATAATAATAATCCATCCAGGTTGAACTGGATAGGCTGGTGTCTTTATTCAACCTTGCTAACTATGTAACTATGTAATAATAATAATATTGGTTGCACTCGATGGACTTGTGTCTTTTTCAACCTGACTAAGCTGTGTAACTATTTAACTATTTCCCTGTGGGATTAATAAAGTATTCTGAATCTGAACCACGATGACAAAGAATTGCCATCCTTTCAGGAATGGGTTCCCGAAGAGGGATAGTGACATGCGGAAACAAGTCTAATAAATGGAAAACTCCATTAATTAGCATTGTTGCATTCTACAAAATAAGTGCTATAGAATGTGGGTCCTGCTTTATAGGGCGGGCAGACAGAACGGGGTGTGATGGATATAGAAACATTGCAGGCAGTCTGACAGGGTGGATGTGTTGGTGCTACTTTGAGTTATAGAAGAAAGGGCCCGGGGGAATTAAGAAGTGTATAAAGATATTGTGTATCATCTTACACAGCATGCTCATTTTCCTGGGCGTAAGCATTTTCTCTTGCTGCTTGGAGAACTCACAAAAGCATTTGTGGAAAAGTTGAGAGAAGCTTAGCAGTAGCTTTTGTAATATTACTTTCATGTAGCAATATTGCCAAAGCCATGAAAATGGATATGACATCCCCCCACTGATCTTCATAAGCCTCTACACAATATGAGTAGCATGTCATGTTGTTTAAGCATGGGACAGTTAAATGTGCACTGGATACAATTCCAATTAGATTTTCCTTAAATAACCAAAGTCTAGTATTTGCTCACGAAGTGTATCAAATCACAATGTACTTTTGCAAGAAAAGAAAAAAAAAATAAGAAAGAGAAAACAGAGCTTTTTTTTTTTTGCTTAGGCCCGATAAAGGCTCTAGGTCAGAAATCGAGGTCTGGATATAATCCAAACCAATTGGGGAGCTAAAAAGGACCTTTGACCTTCATGATGACATCGCTGACTTTCAACAATGTTGACGGTGACCTTCGTAGGTCGTGGGAGCGAAGGAGCAATTAGCCGGTGGTATACTCCAATTAGTCGAATCCCTATAGTTTAGATGCATACTGTGACAATAACATCCAAACCTGGCCACTATGGAGATCAAAGTCTAGGCAGTTAAATCACAGGTGGTCGCTTTCTGGTCCTGAATCTCCAGGGCAAAGCAAAATCTGTCCAGATTGCACCTATTTCATCTGTTATAAAGTTGACCGTGGCACTAGTAATTTTATGTGCACTTTTATATCCAACAATAATCATTTAAATTAATAAAAGGTAATACCTATTAATGTCAACTGGTATTCTAAAAAAAATAATATATATATATATATATATATATATATATATATATATATATATATATATATATATATATTGGTGCAGACAATGGGGGAGATTTACTAAAACTGGAGAGTGCAAAATATAGCGCAGTTCTGTATAGAAACCAATCATCTTCCTGTTTTTTTGTCAAAGCTTAAAGAGGAAGTAAACCCTGATGAGTTTACTTCCTCTTTGATTCCCTGCAAAGGTAAAGCATAATGGGCTACTATGCATCGCATCGCATAGTAGTCCATTATGTGTCACTTACCTGACACAGGAGCCAGCAAAATCACCGCTGTCCCCTGTAGTCCGGCGCATCCATCTTCTTGGTGGGGTCTCGCTGCTCCACCGCTGTCATTCGTTGCTGTCTATGGCGCATGCGCCGTAGACAGCGGTGCCTGTCTATCGGCACATATCTCCTAAACCATGTAGGTTTAGGAGATATTTCTTGGACCTACAGGTAAGCCTTAATCTAGGCTTACCTGTAGGTCAAAGTTGGTTGTAAGGGTTTACAACCACTTTAAGGCTGGATTCACATCTATGGCATTTTTAGTGCTTTTTGAATTGTGCAGATTTGCACTACAGAACATGTTTCATAGGAAAACATGATAAATGGACTGTAGTGCAAATCTGCAAAATGCAAAAGGCACTAAAAATGCCATAGATGTGAATTCAGCCTAACTGAACAAGCTGAAGTTCTAGGATGAAAAAGGACCAGGGGGTCTTAGTAGATGATAGACTCAGCAATGACATGCAATGCCAAGCTGCTGCTAACAAAGCAAACAGAATATTGGCATGCATTAAAAAGGGGATCAACTCCAGAGATAAAACGATAATTCTCCCGCTCTACAAGACTCTGGTCCGGCCGCACCTGGAGTATGCTGTCCAGTTCTGGGCACCAGTCCTCAGGAAGGATGTGCTGGAAATGGAGCGAGTACAAAAGAAGGGCAACAAAGCTAATAAAGGGTCTGGAGGATATTAGTTATGAGGAAAGGTTGTGAGCAATGAGCATTGAACTTATTCTCTCTGGAGAAGAGACAGTTGAGAAGGGATATGATTTCAATTTACAAATACCATACTGGTGACCCCAAAATAGGGATAAAACTTTTTTGCGGAAGGGAGTTTAACAAGACTCGTGGCCACTCATTAAAATTAGAAGAAAAGAGGTTTAACCTTAAACTACGTAGAGGGTTCTTTACTGTAACTGTTCACTGTTTTTGTTTCTTCGTAGACACTTAATATACTATATATTGTTTATATTTAGGGACTACGGTCTGAGTCCTGCTGTTCCTTGTGGATTTCCTATTCTACGCACACCTGCCCATCTTTCCTTTTTTGTGGTGTTGGCCTGCATACCTTCATTGTGGTGTTGATCTACACCCCTTTGTTCTCTGACCCTCTCTCCTTTTTTGATTGGGCTTGCTGTGTTAGCTTGATTAAAAAGCATCACCCAGCCAAACTTTTTTGAATTTGTAAACACCTATTTGGAGACCGAGTCGCTGGAGCACTATCTGCTTTAATTAAGACATCGGCTTCTGCTTTTACCATACAAATTGGTGTAATTGAACATTTCCAGTAAGTGTTGTAGTTTTTTGTCTAAATTTATGCGCCATGTTTTTATGTCCCTGTCCTCATTTTTTGATGCATATTTTCTCATATATTATATGTCTAATTTATACGTATTCATTTTTTACGCTAGACACTACAGTATAGCTCCAAACCCCTGAAGATAGAACTGTAAAAATATTCCGAAACATGTTGGGTACCTTGTTTGACATGTTAGAATGTGCTCTCTAATTTAATTTTGGAGAGTCTCTCTGACTCGATTTCGGGAGATTAATCTGTATACATTGTTCTATTTATTGTCTTGTATTTTATATATTTTGAATAAAATTTTGTTATTTTTTCTATACTTCTTTACTCATTGTTATATATCATAACCCTTACCCATACAATCCCTGGGGCATTCTCTCTTCTTTCTCTTGATTTATTTGGGATGTGGTTTGGGTTGTTCTATTGCTGGTAGGTTTCCCTTACTTTTCCCTTTACTGTAAGCCCTTGTACACACGGTCAGAGATTCCGATGGAATGTGTCCTATCAGACCGTTTTGTCGGATATTCCGACTGTGTGTGGTCTCCATTGGACTGTTTCCGTCAGAATATCCGACGGACCAACTTTTCCAACTTGCTGGTAAATTTTTCCGACAAAATGCTCCGATCGGACATACTCCAATCATGTGTAGCCTACTCTGACTGACAAAGTGCCACGCATGCTCAGATCTAATTCCTGGACCAAAGCTATTAGCTACTAGCCTGAACGTAGTCCTGTCGTAACGAAATAATGTCATCACGTTATGTACAATCGGATTTTCAGACAACTTAGTCCGAGTGTGTGTATGCAACATCACTTCCGGACCTCTACCGGAATTAATCCGTCGGAATTACTCTGACGGATTTGGTTGTCGGAATCTACGACCGTGTGTACAAGGGCTAAGAGGGGCAAGGATGTGGAATTCCCTTCCACAGGTGGTGGTCTCAGTGGGGGGCATCGATAGTTTCAAGAAACTTTCAGATAAGCACCTGAATGACTGCAACATACAGGGATATACAATGTAATACTGACAAAAAATTACACACATAGGTTGGACTTGATGGACTTGTGTCTTTTTTCAACCTCACCTACTATGTAACTATGTAAGTTTGGAGCTGATTGGTTACCATTCACAGCTGCACCAGATTTTGCACTGTGCAGTTTTAGTAAATTAACCACAATATATCAATCCACAATTAAAGAACGGGAAGTATGGATATTTTGGTGGCTTCCATTGCTCGCCTTTCTGTTTAAGAATGCTAATTCCTTGGCTGCCATATTAAAGAAGAATTCCATGTATTGCATTTTTTACATAGTTACATTGGTCCAGCTTGAACCAATGTAACTACACATATACCTTACCTGTGTGACCCCTCTCAAAGCTGGAAATCACTGTAGTAGACTTGGTTACTCCAGTGATCTCCTCTATCTTCTGGATTCCATGCTAAGTGGCTGCTCAGCTGCATTGTGAACATAGGACATGAAGGCCATTATGAGAATGCTTTGCATTTTCTTAATGAATGCAAACTGATTGGAAAAGGTGGTGAGACGGACACAGTGACATCACATTCTCCACCTCGGCCAATCAGAGAACACTTTGCAAACATTGAGAAAATGTAAAGCATTTTCTTAATGGTGCCAGTGCCAAGTGGCTGACCTCCTTTGTTCACAATGGAGCAGGGAAGCCGCTCGGTATGGAACCTGGAAGCTAATAGAGATCACTGAAGTAGTGGTGTCTGCGACAGCGATTAGAGCTTCTAGAAAAGAGTTTCTCAACCTTTTTTTCAGTCAATTCACCCTTTAAACATTATGGACAATCTCAAGGCACTCTTTAAAAATTGGCAACAGTCTTGAGGTACCCCATTCTGAAATGTAAAAACTATTCTAAGCCCTTGTACACACGGTTGGACATTCTGACAGAAAATGTCTGATCGGACCGTGTTGTCGGATAATCCAACCGTGTGTGGGCTCCATCTGACTTTTTCCGTTGGAATGTCCGACCAACAAAGTTTGAGAGCTTGATATAAAATTTTCCAACAACATGATCCGATCAGACTTTGTCCGATCGTTTGTAGAGAATTCCGATCGGACAAAGTGCCACGCATGCTCAGATCAAATTCCTAGACCAAAGCTATTGGCTACTAGCCTGAATGTAGTCCCGTCGTAACGAACAAACGTCATCACGTTCTGAACGATTGGATTGTCCGACAACTTTGTCCGACCGTAGTGTATGCAACACCAGTTTCGGACAAAATCCGTCAGATATTGTGGTCGGAATGTCCGACCGTGTGTACAAGGGCTAATAGTTTTACATAATGCAGCAACATCCACACATGTAGGACACTCAACGTCAGAGAGGTGATTTATTCTTCCAAATCAAATATACTTTTGCAAACTGGTACTGTCAGCCACTCAGCACGGGAGCCAATCAGAGATCGTTTTGCACTTTTTCAGTGAATGCAATGCATTCACTGATTGGACAAGGTGAATAGGCAGGGCAGTGACATCACACTGGGGAAAATCTGATTGCCTCTCGGGGGATCAGGAAGGAATTTGTTTCCCCTTCTTTAGCAAATTGGATCATGCTCTGCTGGGGTTTTTCGCCTTCCTCTGGATCAACTGTGGGTATAGAATTTGGTATATGGGATTGTATGATATTATTATTATTATTATTATTTTTTATGGTTGAACTGGATGGACTTGTGTCTTTTTTTTCAACCTGACTAACTATGTAACTATGTATGTAACAATCTCCACCTCATTTAATGACAGAAAAATGCGAGAAAATGCAAAGTATTCTCTGAATGGTGCCCCTGCTGAGCAGCCAGCCTGAAGGACCCAGAAGCAAGTAGAGATCATTGGCGTTCCCATTGATTTCCAGCTTCTGGGGGGCATTAGCCAGTAATGGTATATACGTGGTGCAATACCCTGTTTCCCAGAAAATAAGACCTAGCGTGATTGTCGGTGATGGCTGCAATATTAGCCCTACCCCCCCCAAATAAGCCCTACCCTGTTTCCCCGCAAATAAGCCCTACCCTAAAAATAAGACCTACAAGGACATTAACTAGGGCTTATTTGGGGGGGTAGGGCTTATATTGCAGCCATCACCGACAATCACGCTAGGTCTTATTTTCAGGGGAAACAGGGTAGTTACATTGCACCAAGCTGGACCAATGTAACTATGTATAAAATATCCATATCGGGAAATCTGCTTTATTGTTACAGTACTTTCTATACTATTGACATGGAACAAGTAGTTTCATAGTTAGTAAGTTTGAATAAAGACACCAGTCCATCCAGTTCAACCCGAGTGAGTGTCTACAATAGATCCTATCCCTGTACATTGCACACTCACATCGGTCCCTACCCTCAAGGTGCCCACAATCCAAGGTCCCCATTCATATACTTGGGCCAATTTTGGACAGAAGTCAATTAACCTACCTGCATGTCTTTGGATTGTGGGAGGAAACCGGAGTACCCAGAGGAAACCCACGCAGGCACAGGGAGAACATGCAAACTCCAGGCAGGTAATGTCATGGTTGGGATTTGAAGCAGTGACCCTTCTTACTGCTAGGTGAGAGTGCTAACCACTACACCACTGTGCCACCCTAGGAACATTTCTATGGCACTCATTTACAGTATACTTGTTGTGGGTCTATAACTCAAGGGCTATGAAGGAAGACACCAAGCAACTAGCAATTTCAGGATTACCCCCCCGTACAGTACTTTCCAATAACATTTGTACTTTTTAATACATTAAATATATTTGGTTCAATATTATAACATTATTATAACATTATATTTTTGCATTGGATGTTTTTGTTATAGTTAGCCATTAAACACATATAGATCCATCGACATTTGTCTGTTTGTCTACTTGACACTGGATAATAATCAATAAAAGACAAGAACGGTGTAAGTTCAGATCTCTGTAATCGCAAGCCTATGTAATTAACTCTCTAATTTTTTCTCAAATACTTTGTTTCCCACAATGAACGGTCTTTATTTATTTATTTTCAGCGGCTACATTCCTTTATTCAAAGACCTCTTCTTCATGGTGCAATTTTATCGGAATGAGTCGTAAAATTGGACTTTACAGTCTAGCCCTAGTGAGATTACATACATCTTTTTGATCTGCAAAACGTGTTAAAGAACTAGCGCGCTCAATGTATGCGGTGCAGGCATTTTGTTTAAACCTCCTAATGCCTGTTCAAACATTGTTTTAATGCACAAGTCATAGATCGGGATGTAATGATTTTTATCTTACAGTAGCTGAGTACTGCAGTTTGTTGCTCGTGCTAGTGACAGCGGAGGCTTCATATTAAGGCTGCAACTAAAGATTGTTTTCATAATCGATTAGTTGGCCGATTATTGTTTAGATTAATCGGTTAATAACCTTAAAAAAAAAAGAAAGAAAAAAAAAAAGGTAATTTTGCTGCGATTTGTATTTTTACATTGTTTTTTTGGCCAATTTGTTGTTGGGCAGATTAACCGGTTCCCAACCAGCGCACGCCGATGTACCTCGGCAGAGTGGCATGGGCAGGCATATTGGCGTACAGGTACGTCCAATCTCTAATGCCGCCCTGCCATCGTGAGCGCGCCGACGCGCTCGCGTGCTGTTCGGGACCCCGTGAATCCGGTCGCGGGTCCCGCAGACTCGATCGCCGCAGGCATACCCGCGATCGTCTCACGGGGCGGCTGAACGGAGAGATACCGTTGTAAACAGCATCTCACCATTCTAGTGACGCTGATCTCTGCTCCGTGTGATTGGAGCAGAGATCAGTGTTCACCAAATGAAAGCCCAGCCCCCAACAGTTAGTAACACACCCCTAGGATCACTTAACCCCCTACACTGCCACCCACTGGTTAACCACCTCACTCCCAGTGTCATTTACACAGGAATCAGTGCATTTATATAGCAGTGATTGCTGTATAAATGACAATGGTCCCAAAAATGTGTCAAAAATGTCCGATGTGTCCGCCATAATGTCGCAGTCACAATAAAAATCACTGATCGCTGCCATTACTAGTAAAAAAAAAAAAAATTAATAAAAATGCCATAAAACTATCCCCTATTTTGTAAACGCTATAACTTTTGCGCAAACCAATCAATAATCGCTTATTGCGATTTTTTTTTTTACCAAAAATATGTAGAAGAATACGTATCGGCCTAAACTGAGGGAAAAAATGTTTTTATATATTTTTAGGGGATATTTATTATAATAAAAAGAAAAAAATAATACGTTTTTTTTTTTGAAAATTGTCGCTCTATTTTTGTTTATAGCGCAAAAAATAAAAACCGCAGGGGTGATCAAATACCACCAAAAGAAAGCTCTATTTGTGGGAAAAAAAGGACGTCAATTTCGTTTGGGAGCCACGTCGCAGAACCGCGCAATTGTCAGTTAAAGCCACGCAGTGCCGAATCGCAAAAAGTGGTCTGGTCTTTGACCAGCAAAATGGTCCGGGGCTGAAGTGGTTAAAAAACACAAATTGCCGCAAAAACGCATTATTACATTGCTTTTCTGCAGCTTCTCCATTGAAGTATATTGAACCAAAAAAACAAAATAGCACCGTTTTGCGTTAAAAAAAAGTCCTTGTCTTTTCCAAAATACGCAGCAGCTGAAAAAAATCATGGATGTGAACGTGTCCCATAGGAAACCATGTAAATGAACTGTAGACACACTACAGTTCATTTACATGGTTTCCTATGGGACACGTTCACATCCATGATTTTTTTCATGCAAAAAGCACCAAAAAACACAGAGGTGTGACCCAGGCCTGAGACAAAAAGAGCAAATAATCGCTACTGTAAGGGGTTCATTTTTTTAATATGGGACAGTGAAAGTAATATTTACAGTAGCGATTTGCTCTTTTTGTACTATAAAGGGCTAATTTTTTTTTTTAACCCCATTATGTTAGTGGCCGATTAATCGATTATGAAAATAATAATCGATTAATTTCATAATCGATTAGTTGTCGATTAATCGGTTCGTTGTTTCGGCCCTACTTCATATACTTGCTTCGCCCAACAGAGACTTATTATGTACCGTATTTATCGGCGTATAACACGCACTTTTTCCCCTTAAAAGCAGGGGGAAATCGTGGGTGCGTGTTATACGCCAATCCCCAGAAATTCTGAGCCTCTGGGCGGCTTTCAGCTGCCTTCGGCTCTTCAAGGCAACTTTCGGCCGCCTTCGGCTCTTCAAGGCGACTTTCGGCCACCTTCGGCTCTTCTTGGCAGCTTTCGGCCGCCTTCGGCCATTCTCGGAAGCTTTCGGCCGCCTTCGCCTCTTCTCGGCGGCCGAAAGCTTCCGAGAACGGCCGAAGGTGGCCGAAAGCTGCCCGAGAAGAGCCGAAGGCGGGCGGAGGCCTGCCGAGAACTACCGCACGCCGCCGAGATACACATCCGGCTCTGTATCTCAGCGGCGGCATTTAAAAAAAATAAAATAGACACGGCTGCAATGGGGGACACGGCTGCAATGGGGGACACGGCTGCAATGGGGGACAAGACTGCATAAGACTACAATGGGGGACAAGACTGCAATGGTGGACAAGGCTGCATAAGGCTGCAATGGGGGACAAGGCTGCATAAGGCTGCAATGGTGGACAAGGCTGCATAAGGCTGCAATGGGGGACAAGGCTGCATAAGGCTGCAATGGTGGACAAGGCTGCATAAGGCTGCAATGGTGGACAAGGCTGCATAAGGTTGCAATGGTGGACAAGGCTGCAGATGACACTGATGGGCATATAAATGTAAGTTGTTTTTTTTCCCTTAAACTTCCCTCCTAAAAGTTTTTTTCCTTAAAATTCCCTCCTAAACTTGGGGTGCGTGTTATACGCCGGTGTGTGTTATACGCCGATAAATACGGTATGTTCCAAATATGTTAGTAAACATCTTACATGCCATTGTGATTTGTTGTATTTTATTATTAAACAGATATACAATTCTTGCATTTGAAAAGCTTACAGCCATCAGGCTTCTTTAACCACTTCGGGCCCCGGAAGAATTTACCCCCTTCCTGACCAGAGCACTTTTTGCTATTCGGCACTGCGACGTTTTAAACTGACAATTGCGTGGTCGTGCGACGTGGCTCCCAAACAAAATTGACGTCCTTTTTTTTTCCACAAATAGAGCTTTCTTTTGGTGGTATTTTATCACCCCTGCGTTTTTATTTTTTTGTGCTATAAACAAAAAAAGGGCAACAATTTTGAAAAAAAAGCTATTTTTTTTTAACTTTTTACTATAATAAATATCCCCAAAAATATATAAAACACCACATTTTTCCCTCAGTTTAGGCCGATACGTATTCTTCTACATATTTTTGTTAAAAAAAATCATAATAAGCGTATATTGATTGGTTTGTGCAAAAGTTATAGCGTCTACAAAATAGGAGATAGTTTTATGGCATTTTTATTATTACTTTTTTTATTATTTGTAATGGCAGCGATCTGTGATTTTTATCATGACTGCAACATTATGGCGGACACTTCGGACACTTTTGACACTATTTTGGGGCCATTGTCATTCATACGGTGATCGGTTCTATAAAAAATGCACTGATTACTGTGTAAATGACATTGGCAGGGAAGGGGTTAAACACTAGGGGGTGATCAAGGGGTTAAGTGTGTCCTAGGGAGTGATTCTAACTGTGGGGGGGGGGGATGGGCTACCACTCACATGACAGTGATCACTGTTTCCCGATGACAGGGAGCAGTGATCTCTGTTATGTCCCTAGGCAGAACGGGGAAATGCCTTGTTCACAGGCATACCCCACTTTTAAGGACACAATGGGGTTTATTTATTAAAGCTGGAAAGTGCAAAATCAGGCTCACTTTCGCATAGAAACCAATAAGCTTCTAACCCCAGTTTTTTCAATTAAGCTTTGGTACTAAAACCTGGAAGCTCATTGGTTTCTATGCAGAAGTGAGTCTGATTTTGCACTTTCCAGCTTTAGTATATAAATCCCATTGTGTACTTAAAAGTGGAGTATGCCTGTACATAGGCATCTCCCTGTTCTGTAGCTCTGTGACACGATCGCGGGCACCCGGCGGAAATCGATTCCGTGGGACCTGCAGTCTCGGTCACAGAGCACGTGGCGCATGCCCACAATGTCTCATTTTAAAGGGGACGTACCTGTACACCCATTTGCCCAGCGTGCCATTGTGACGACGTATATCATCGTGCGATGGTCGGCATGTGGTTAAAAAAAGAGGTTGAATCTAGCATTTGTTGTTTGTTTTTTTTTTTACTCTGCACATATAGGTTGCATTAAAATTTTTCCCGAGGGGTCAGTGCCACAGGTAAATGCTGGCCTAAATAAAGGGACATCTTATGCCGCGTACACCCGATCTTAATTCTCGTCGGAAAAAGCTCTGATGGTTTTTCCGATGGAATTCCGACGGAATTCGGCTCAAGCTGTCTTGCCTACACACGGTCACATCAAATTCCGATCATTTATAACGCGGTGACGTACAACACGTACAACGTGACTAGAAAAAGGAAGTTCAATAGCCAGTAGCCAATAGCTTCTGTCTTGTAGTTGAATTCTGAGCATGCGTGATTTTTGGCGAGTCGGAATTGCATACACACGATCGGAATTAGCGTTAGAAAGTTTTTCCGTCGGGAAAATTGAGAACATGCTATCAATTTTTGGCTGGTGGAAATATTCGGACAGCTAACTTCCGATGGAGCATACACACGGTTGCATTTTCCGATGAAAAGCTCTCATCTGTCTTTTTCTGGCCGGAATTCTGATCGTGTGTACGCGGCATAAGGCTAAATTGGACTAAATCAATACTGGTTACATAGGGGGTTATTTACGAAAGGCAAATCCACTTTGCACTGAAAGTGCACTTGGAAGTGCAGTTGCTCTAAATCTAAGGGGTAGATCTGAAATGAGGGGAAGATCTGCTGATTTTATCATCCAATCATGTGCAAGATAAAATGCTGTTTTTTTATTTTCCTTGCATGTCCCCCTCAGATCTACAGCGACTTTACTTCCAAGTGCACTTTCAGTGCGAAGTGGATTTGCCTTTAGTAAATAACCCCCATAGTTAATCCGGTTGAAAAAAGACACAAGTCCATCCAGCGTAACCCAAAAAAGAAGAAAAAAGAAAAAACACACAAATTGAAAACCTCCATAACTACTTTCTGCCGAACTTCTGCCATAACTACTTTCCTGGTACAACTATTTGAAGTCAAATGATGTACCAGGTATGTGATTTGGCAACAAGTGGGTAAAATGTTGTTGTTTTACCCCGCTGGGCATGTAGCCAGAAGAAATAATATTTTCCTTATCCTTTAGGTGTGTAAGAAAGCATGGTACTGTTTAGGGGGTTGTCAGCACCAAGAACAGAGGAACCCAAGCATCCAGAACCTCCTTTGGGGGTGGTGCTACAAAAATAATGCAAAAGTTGGCATAACTTTTATTACCCTACATAGGTCATTTCAATTTCACATGCAAATAGTGGATTCCAATCAGAAGCAACTTGCTGTTATTGAGTTCTGGACAAAGGAGGGGTGCAGACCGATACCCACAGAAGGCTACAACATGCTTATAGAGTTGACATCATTGACAAGAGCAATGTCTTGTCATCGGCAGGTGCAGACTGACCATTCGGGCACTCGGCACTGCCCGAGGGCCCCATGCCACTAAGGGGCCCCATCAGGGTTGCCAGCCTCATAAAACCAGGGTCAGTATGTAAAAATCTGTATTTTTTTAAAAATCCCAAGATTATAGCTGCCCCGCCTCTCCAGTACCTTTTCAGTGTGTGTATGTGTATTCTGTGTGTGTATACTGTGGGGGTATATTGTATGTCTGTGTGTGTATACTGTGGGTGTATATTGTGTGTATACTGTGGGTGTATACTGTGGGTGTATATTGTATGTCTGTGTGTGTATACTGTGGGTGTATATTGTATGTCTGTGTGTGTATACTGTGGGTCTATATTGTGTGTATACTGTGGGTGTATATTGTGTGTCTGTGTGTGTATACTGTATGTGTGTGTGTGTATACTGTGTGGCCCCATAATCTATTGCCTGGGGGCCCCATAATCTCCTATTGCCCGGGGGCCCCATAATTTTCTCCTATTGCCCGGGGGCCCCATAATCTCCTATTGCCCGGGGGCCCCATGAGTTGTCAGTCCACCCCTGGTCATCGGTGACTCTTATCAATGGTATCATCTCTGTAAACCTTCTGTAGATGTCCATGGATGTTGGACATCCTACACCCCTCCTTGATAAAGGACTCAATGACAACATGTTGCTTCTCTTTGGAACCCATTATTTACCTGCAATAGAAAAAGAAAAATAAGAAGAGTTACTATAAAGGAAGAGTTGACACTTTTGACAAGAGCAATATATTGTCATTTGTGACTCTTGTCAATGGTGTCATCTGCATAAACATTCTGTAGCCTTCTGTCAATGTCGGAAAGCTTGCACCCTTCCTTCATCAAGAACTCAATGAGGGAACATTGCTTCTGTTTGGAATCCATTATTTACCTGCAATGAAAAAAGAAGAATTACTATAGAGAAAGAGTTGACACTTTTGTCAAGAGCAATACCTTGTCATTTGTGACTCTTGTCAATGATGTCATCTCCATAAACATTCTGTAGCCTTCTGTGGATGTCGGACAGCCTTCACCCCTCCTTCATCAAGAACTCAGTGAGGGCGCGTTTCTTCTGCTTGGAATCCATTATTTACCTGCAATGAAAAAAGAAGAATTACTATAGCGGAAGAGTTGACACTTTTGACAAGAGCAATACCTTGTCAATGATGTCATCTCCATAAACATTCTGTAGCCTTCTGTGGATGTCGGACAGCCTGTACCCCTCCTTTGTCAAGAACTCAATGATGGCACATTGCTTGACATTAATTATTTACCTGCATAGAAAAAGAGTTAATACAGAGGAAGAGTCATGCCCTGTACACGCGTTCGGACATTCCGGCAACAAAATCCATCTGATTTTTTCTGACAGCTTTTATGCTAAAATTGCATACACACGGTCGGGCAAAGTTGTTCTTAACGAGGTGATGTACAACATGTACGTCGGGACTATAAACGGGCCAGTAGCCAATAGCTGTGGTCTCTTAATTTATTCTGAGCATGCGCGGCACTTTGTCCGTCGGAAATTGTGTACACATGATCGGAATTTAAATGATCAGATTTTGTTGTCAGAAAATTTTAGATCCTGCTCTCAAACTTTGTGTGTCGGAAATTCCGACGGAAAAAGTCAGATGGAGCCCACACACGATCCGATTTTCCGACAACGCGATCTGATCGCACATTTTCCGTTGGAAATTCCGACCGTGTGTACAGGGCATTACTCTACCAACATGTGAAATTTGAAAAACCTATGTAAGTTAGTAAAAAAGTCATGCCTACTTTTGCATTACTTTTAACACAGCCCTTATATTTCCAATTTTTTTTTTTTCCAAATCAGCTAATAATAGCATTATTTTTATTTTTTTTCAACTTTCCGTAATAAAGCTGAGACCTGACACATTTTTTGTTTTATATGGTGATGTTCTCAGAGCCAAGGTTACTAATTGGAGCAAATTTACGAAATTGGAGTAAAGAAGACATCAGCAAAGATATTACAATAAAGATGTTGCAATTACCTGTAGAAACCAGTCACATTTAATATTTGCTGCTGTTCCAAGCTTTACCTTTGCTCCATTTTTCTTTTCATCAGTGTTTGTAAATCAGTCCTAGAGTAGCCTGTCACTTTTAAAGAGTATTCAGTTGAAAAGTTACTTCTATTCACTTATAACTAACATCACTTAACGCCCTATTCCTTAATGACTTACTGCTTTCCTATGGATGCCCAAATAGGCTACTTTTCACAGCTTAATGTAATTGAAAGTCATCTCGGATCTTAGTTTTATTCACTGAAAAATCTATTCAGATGAATCCGCTCTGTTATATGTGTGTGGGATGTCGCGAGTTTTCCCAGAATAAATTGGCACAGGACTGAAAAAACGAAAAGAAAAAAATGTGAATATGCCTCTCTCCGCCATCAAGATTTATAATGATTTAATAATGTCTCTATATTTCTACTTGGCACCTGTTGAATTGTTGTACTTGCCCATTAGCACTCCATTTAACAGAAAGAACTAGTTCATAAATTTTTCTCTCCTGCATGTAAAATGAGCTAAAAGACACCAAATTAGCTTTTAAATTTTAAAGAATTAAGATCGGTGGAATAAGTTGTAGCCTGCACTCCGTGTTCTGCCAGTGCTGCTGGTAGTCATAGAGCGTTATATGTCATGTACAGATGGTAGCAGTCAGTCATTGAGACAGAGATTCGGTGTCTTGGTAGCTGACAGCATGTACTAATATCATCAGCATAGTAAGTTCTACAATACATATACTCAGTTCTCTGAATGTACGCAATGTATCTGTATGGGGGTACATGTACAACTGTGTCATGATATGCAAACCTCCATTGGTGCAATCACCATACAAGGCTTCTCATTCCTTCTTGATACTCTATCCAAAGTGAAAAAAAAAAGATGTTTATCCTTCAGTTATACTTTTTTTATGTGTAGTCCCACTTAAAATCCCATACGAGACCCCTATGTAGGATAAGGGTCAGGTATGGATTTTGGGAGGGAACATCTGCCTTCATTTTACTTTTTTACGTGGAGTCGCACTTCAAATTCCATACCAGACCCCTATGTAGGATAAGAGTCATGTATGGATTTTGGGAGGGAGCATCGGCCTTCATTGTACTTTTTTACGTGGAGTCCCACTTCAAATTCCATACCAGACCCCTATGTAGGATAAGAGTTGGGTATGGATTTTGGGAGGGAGCATCGGCATTCATTTTACTTTTTTACGTGGAGTCCCACTTCAAATTCCATACCAGACCTCTATGTAGGATAAGGGTCAGGTATGGATTTTGGGAGGGAGCATTGGCCTTCATTTTACTTTTTTATGTGGAGTCCCACTTCAAATTCCATACCAGACCCCTATGTAGGATAAGAGTTGGGTATGGATTTTGGGAGGGAGCATTGGCCTTCATTTTACTTTTTTAGGTGGAGTCCCACTTCAAATTTCATACCAGACCTGTCAGGAAGATCCTCCTCACGGACGTCCGAGCGGCGAAAGTCGCAGAAGATCTCTTGCCCAGTTCCAGGAGCGTTACCGCGATCGGCGGTGCGCGCGTGCGCGTGCACGTGCGTGTGCGCGCGGGAGCGCGCACGCGGGTGCGCGCGCGGCCGTTTGACGCAAATTGGCGCCAATAGCGCTATTTAAACTGGATCCATGCCTCACTGCCTTGCTGCCTGATCAACAGCGTTCCTGTGCGTCCTGGTGATCCGTATCTGAATCTGAACCTGAACCTGTACCTGTATCTGTACCTGTACCCTGATCCGTATCGAACCCGGCTTGTTCCCGACTCTGCTGTTTGCTGCCTGCCCCCCCGACTTTGGCTTGTACCCGACTACTCTTCTGGATTCCGTTTCTGTACCTGATCTGCCCGCCTGTGCCTGACCTGGACTGTTACACCATCCGTCAACTGTAAGTTGCTTGCTGCTGTACTACAGGACACCTCCCAGTCCTCCGCAATATCTGGCTGTACTCCTTCTGCGTTTGTAGCCTTCTATCTCTGGCCGCAGACTACTGGACTCTTCCGCTTCCGCTTATCCATTGCACCTGCATCCGTTGTTGGACTACAATACCCCTCCGTTGTTTGTCACTTCCTGCAATCACTTGTATACCGTTGCTGGACTACAGGAACCCTTCTGCTGTCTGCTGGAACTTATCTCACCTTTGCCTGCATTCAGACACCGGACTACAATACACCTCCTCCTTCAACGGTCTTCTGCCTCTACCACCTGCTATCCGGTCAGGCACTTGTGCCCCTCTGTGCTCCTGAGCCCCTGTCACCACTACCAGGGTCTCTCGAGTCAGAGGTCTACGAGAGGCCACTCCCTGCACTCCGGGCTCTGCTTAAAGGTACGTGACAGTATCAGGCAGCCATGTCTGAGCCCACGCAGGGAGATTCGGCCATGGATGATTTATGCCGTCATCTTGCTGGACTTACCCAGGCTGTTAAATCTCTACAAGAAGGCTATTCTCGATTGGAAGAGCGTGTCCAGGTCTTATCTACCACAGGCCCTACCGTGTCGGGAACTTCTTCTGCGCCATCAGTGGTTATGTTGCCCCCAGAACCCAAGGTCCCAACTCCGGAGAGGTTTTCGGGAAATCGCAGCAAGTATAGAGCTTTTCGCAATGCCTGTGAATTGTTTTTTGCACTTCAACCCAGAACTTTCTCTCTAGAATCCACTAAGGTGGGTTTTGTTATCTCCCTTCTACTGGGTGAGCCCCAGGCTTGGGCCCACCGCCTTTTGGAGCAAAAGGAAGCCTGCCTTAATAACCTGGATACATTTTTTCAAGCCATGGGTTTGCTCTATGAGGATCCTCAACAGGCGGCCACAGCGGAAGCAGCTTTATATTCTCTTCAGCAAGGCCGTAGAGCGGCAGAGGACTATGCGTCTGAATTTCGGCGCTGGAGTTCCGATACTACCTGGAACGATGCTGCTCTGCGCTACCAGTTTCGCATGGGACTCTCTGAACCTCTAAAAGATGAATTGGCCCGGGTGGGTGTTCCAGCAACTCTTGAAGCCCTTATCAACCTCTCCATCCAGATAGACAGACGCTTGAGAGAACGGAGAACAGAACGCACTGCCGGGCCGTCCCGACCAGTCTGGATGTTACCCCGTGTACCTAATCCCCCTGCACATCCTGCTGCTGACACGCCTGAACCCATGCAACTGGGCTTACTTAGACCAACGCTCACCACCGAGGAACGACAACGCCGGCAGCTCAACAATCTGTGTCTTTACTGTGGAGAACCCGGACATTACGTGAGATCCTGTCCTGCCAAATTCCGTAAGCACTCTTATGTATCTTCTCCTGTTTTACCTGCTGTGCCTAGTAATGCTACTCACCTGGCTGTTCCCGTCTCTCTTCAGCTACCCGGAGGGAACATTCAAGTCCCCGCAATAGTTGATTCTGGAGCGTGCAGTGGATTTATGGACTTATCGTTTGCCCAAAAGTTCCAAGTGCCCTTACGGCCCAGGGCGAAAGGGTTGTCTGTACACCTTGCCGATGGGTCAGCTATCAAATCAGGACCAGTGACACAAGAGACATGTCCTTTGACTGCTACTATTTCCGGTAACCATCAGGAACAACTCTGCCTGGACATTATTGAATCTCCCCTTTTCCCTATCATACTGGGTATGCCCTGGCTTCGGGCACACAACCCGCAAATAGACTGGTCCACCGGAAACATTTTCTTTTTCTCCCCCTACTGTCGTCAACACTGCTTTCAAGAATCAACTAAGGTTTCACCCCATTTAATGTGTATGGAGACCGATGTTGAGACTCGCCAGCACGTTCCTGAGACCTACCATGACTTCCTGGACGTGTTCAGCAAGAAAGGGGCAGAAACACTTCCCCCTCATAGACCCTACGATTGCCCAATTGAGATCCTTCCCGGAGCCGAAATCCCTTTCGGGAGAATATTTCCCTTAACAGAAGTGGAATTGGAGACTCTCAGGACTTACATTGATGACAATCTAAAAAAGGGGTTCATACGTCCTTCTACGTCCCCAGCTGGGGCAGGAATCTTTTTTGTAGAAAAGAAGGACCATTCTCTCCGCCCTTGTGTTGACTACCGGGACTTAAATAAAGTTACAGTCAAGAACCGGTACCCACTGCCTTTGGTACCCGAACTATTCCAGCGCCTTGGATCAGCTCGTATCTTCACAAAATTGGATCTTCGCGGAGCCTATAATTTGGTCCGTATCCGAAGCGGGGACGAATGGAAGACTGCCTTCCGCACCCGCTTCGGACATTTTGAATATCTCGTAATGCCCTTTGGGCTATGCAACGCTCCTGCGACTTTCCAGCATTTTGTGAATGATATCTTTAGAGATTTTCTCGACCTGTTTGTTTTAGTATATCTGGACGACATCTTAATTTTCTCCCCCTCTCTGCCAGCTCACAGGGAACACGTTAAGAGGGTTCTCACTCGGCTTCGCCAACACGGCTTGTACGCAAAACCTGAGAAGTGCGAATTTGAACGTCGCAGCATTCAGTTTTTGGGGCTGATTATTTCGGTGGATGGAATCAAGATGGATCCGCAAAAAGTTTCGGCCATCCTGGACTGGCCAGCCCCTACTGATAAAAGAGGAATTCAACGCTTTGTGGGGTTTGCGAATTTTTATCGAAAATTCATCAAGGGATTTTCTACAATCATCGCTCCAATCACCAGATTAACGAGACAAGGTATCAAGTTCCAGTGGACTCCGGAGGCACAAGCCGCATTCTCTTCCCTTAAAGAACAATTTGTGTCAGCATCTGTCCTGAAGCATCCTAATTCTGCGCTACCCTACATCCTTGAGGTGGATGCATCCGAAGTTGCAGTGGGAGCAGTCCTTTCTCAGAGACAGGGCCCAAAGGCTTTATTACACCCAGTGGCGTTTTTCTCACGTAAATTGTCTGAAGCGGAAAAGAATTATGATGTCGGGGACAGGGAGTTACTCGCTATCAAAGCCGCACTTGAGGAATGGCGCTATCTCTTGGAGGGAGCAGCCCATCCCATTCTGGTATACACTGACCACAAGAACTTAGAGTATTTAAAGACTGCTAAGAGGCTGAAGCCGCGTCAGGCCAGATGGGCACTGTTCTTTACAAGATTTTCCTTCCACATAACCTATAGGCCCGGATCAAAGAACACCAAACCCGACGCGCTATCCCGGATGTTCAGTGAACCCGAAGTTCTTCAACCCACAGACACCATCCTTGCGCCCGGAAATTTCCTTATGCTCCAGGAAGATCTTCTATCCCAACTTAAGCAGGCTTCATCGTCAGCTCCACATCCCTCAAACACCACCTTACTCTCTAGCAATAACTTGTTATGGCATGAAAACAAGATCTACGTGCCCCAACAACTACGGGTTGCTGTTCTCAAGTCTTGCCACGACCACAAATTGGCCGGTCATTTTGGGGTACACAAGACCGCCGAACTTCTCCAACGCACCTTCTGGTGGCCTCAGCTGCTAAGAGACTGTAAACTTTATGTTGAATCTTGCATTACCTGTACCCAGAAGAAGAGTAGCAAGACCAAAGCCTGGGGGTTGCTGAAACCACTCCCCATCCCGGAAAGGCCTTGGAAAATGATTTCCATAGACTTTATTGTTGAATTACCTCCGTCAGAAGGCTTCACCACTATCTTTGTGGTGGTCGACAGATTGTCCAAAATGGCTCATTTTCTGCCCATGAAGGGTACACCTTCTGCCCCTGAGACCGCAAGGATCTTCATTAAGGAGATTGTAAGACTCCACGGTATACCTGCGAACATTGTTTCCGACCGAGGGGTACAATTTACATCAAAATTTTGGAGAGCTTTATGTAAGTCCTTGAAAATTGATCTTTCATTTTCGTCTGCCTATCATCCCCAGACCAACGGCCAGACCGAACGAACAAACCAGACCCTTGAGCAATATTTGCGGTGTTATTCTTCTTTTTCGCAAGACGATTGGGTATCCCTTTTACCACTTGCCGAGTTTTCCTACAATAACTCTGTTCATTCTGCAACTAATCAATCTCCCTTCTTTGCGAACTATGGTTTTCACCCTCAGTTCCTATCAGCCAATATCCCAGAATGCACGGTTCCAGCAGTTCAAGAAACTTTGGACTTTTTCTGCACCAATAACAAGTTGCTTCAAGAAACGATGGCAAGAACTCAAGAACGCAACAAAGCAGTTTTTGACAGAAAGAGGAGAGGGGAGCTCGACCTAAAACCCGGAGATTTGGTTTGGTTATCTACTCTGAATCTAAAATTAACATGCCCATCTAGAAAACTGGGCCCAAAATTTGTGGGTCCTTTCCCAATTTCCAGGAAAATTAACAATGTGGCTTATGAGCTGAAATTACCAGAATCGCTGCGTATTCACCCAGTGTTTCATGTGTCCCTCTTAAGACCTTCAATCCAGGATCCCTTCACCGATCGGAACGTGGGCCCTCCTGAACCTGTGCTTATTAATGGTGAAGAGGAGTTTGAAGTAGAAGCAATTTTGGATTGCAGAAAGAGACGCAACCAGGTACAGTATCTGGTGAAGTGGAAGGGGTATGGTCCAGAAGAGAACTCCTGGGAACCAGAGACTGGCATCCACGCCAAGAGGTTGGTTCTGGCATTTAAAAGATCTCACCCAGGTAAGATGTCCCAGTTGGGCATCCGGAGGCTGCCCATTGGGGGGGGGGGCAATGTCAGGAAGATCCTCCTCACGTACGTCCGAGCGGCGAAAGTCGCAGAAGATCTCTTGCCCAGTTCCAGGAGCGTTACCGCGATCGGCGGTGCGCGCGCACGCGGCCGTTTGACGCAAATTGGCGCCAATAGCGCTATTTAAACTGGATCCATGCCTCACTGCCTTGCTGCCTGATCAACAGCGTTCCTGTGCGTCCTGGTGATCCGTATCTGAATCTGAACCTGAACCTGTACCTGTATCTGTACCTGTACCCTGATCCGTATCGAACCCGGCTTGTTCCCGACTCTGCTGTTTTCTGCCTGCCCCCCGACTTTGGCTTGTACCCGACTACTCTTCTGGATTCCGTTTCTGTACCTGATCTGCCCGCCTGTGCCTGACCTGGACTGTTACACCATCCGTCAACTGTAAGTTGCTTGCTGCTGTACTACAGGACACCTCCCAGTCCTCCGCAATATCTGGCTGTACTCCTTCTGCGTTTGTAGCCTTCTATCTCTGGCCGCAGACTACTGGACTCTTCCGCTTCCGCTTATCCATTGCACCTGCATCCGTTGTTGGACTACAATACCCCTCCGTTGTTTGTCACTTCCTGCAATCACTTGTATACCGTTGCTGGACTACAGGAACCCTTCTGCTGTCTGCTGGAACTTATCTCACCTTTGCCTGCATTCAGACACCGGACTACAATACACCTCCTCCTTCAACGGTCTTCTGCCTCTACCACCTGCTATCCGGTCAGGCACTTGTGCCCCTCTGTGCTCCTGAGCCCCTGTCACCACTACCAGGGTCTCTCGAGTCAGAGGTCTACGAGAGGCCACTCCCTGCACTCCGGGCTCTGCTTAAAGGTACGTGACAAGACCCCTATGTAGGATAAGAGTTGGGTATGGATTTTGGGAGGGAGCATCGGCATTCATTTTACTTTTTTACGTGGAGTCCCACTTCAAATTCCATACCAGACCTCTATGTAGGATAAGGGTCAGGTATGGATTTTGGGAGGGAGCATTGGCCTTCATTTTACTTTTTTATGTGGAGTCCCACTTCAAATTCCATACCAGACCCCTATGTAGGATAAGAGTTGTGTATGAATTTTGGGAGGGAGCATCTGCCTTCATTTTACTTTTTTACATGGAGTCCCACTTCAAATTCAATACCAGACCCCTATGTAGGATAAGAGTCATGTATGGATTTTGGGAGGGAGCATCGGCCTTCATTGTACTTTTTTACGTGGAGTCCCACTTCAAATTCCATACCAGACCTCTATGTAGGATAAGAGTTGGGTATGGATTTTGGGAGGGAGCATCGGCATTCATTTTACTTTTTTACGTGGAGTCCCACTTCAAATTCCATACCAGACCCCTATGTAGGATAAGAGTCATGTATGGATTTTGGGAGGGAGCATTGGCCTTCATTTTACTTTTTTATGTGGAGTCCCACTTCAAATTCCATACCAGACCCCTATGTAGGATAAGAGTTGGGTATGAATTTTGGGAGGGAGCATCTGCCTTCATTTTACTTTTTTATGTGGAGTCCCACTTCAAATTCCATACCAGACCCCTATGTAGGATAAGAGTCATGTATGGATTTTGGGAGGGAGCATCGGCCTTCATTGTACTTTTTTACGTGGCGTCCCACTTCAAATTCCATACCAGACCCCTATGTAGGATAAGAGTTGGGTATGGATTTTGGGAGGGAGCATCGGCATTCATTTTACTTTTTTACGTGGAGTCCCACTTCAAATTCCATACCAGACCCCTATGTAGGATAAGAGTTGGGTATGAATTTTGGGAGGGAGCATCTGCCTTCATTTTACTTTTTTACATGGAGTCCCACTTCAAATTCAATACCAGACCCCTATGTAGGATAAGAGTCATGTATGGATTTTGGGAGGGAGCATCGGCCTTCATTGTACTTTTTTACGTGGAGTCCCACTTCAAATTCCATACCAGACCCCTATGTAGGATAAGAGTTGGGTATGGATTTTGGGAGGGAGCATCGGCATTCATTTTACTTTTTTACGTGGAGTCCCACTTCAAATTCCATACCAGACCTCTATGTAGGATAAGGGTCAGGTATGGATTTTGGGAGGGAGCATTGGCCTTCATTTTACTTTTTTATGTGGAGTCCCACTTCAAATTCCATACCAGACCCCTATGTAGGATAAGAGTTGGGTATGAATTTTGGGAGGGAGCATCTGCCTTCATTTTACTTTTTTACATGGAGTCCCACTTCAAATTCAATACCAGACCCCTATGTAGGATAAGAGTCATGTATGGATTTTGGGAGGGAGCATCGGCCTTCATTGTACTTTTTTACGTGGAGTCCCACTTCAAATTCCATACCAGACCTCTATGTAGGATAAGAGTTGGGTATGGATTTTGGGAGGGAGCATCGGCATTCATTTTACTTTTTTACGTGGAGTCCCACTTCAAATTCCATACCAGACCTCTATGTAGGATAAGGGTCAGGTATGGATTTTGGGAGGGAGCATTGGCCTTCATTTTACTTTTTTATGTGGAGTCCCACTTCAAATTCCATACCAGACCCCTATGTAGGATAAGAGTCATGTATGGATTTTGGGAGGGAGCATCGGCCTTCATTGTACTTTTTTACGTGGAGTCCCACTTCAAATTCCATACCAGACCCCTATGTAGGATAAGAGTTGGGTATGGATTTTGGGAGGGAGCATCGGCATTCATTTTACTTTTTTACGTGGAGTCCCACTTCAAATTCCATACCAGACCTCTATGTAGGATAAGGGCCAGGTATGGATTTTGGGAGGGAGCATTGGCCTTCATTTTACTTTTTTATGTGGAGTCCCACTTCAAATTCCATACCAGACCCCTATGTAGGATAAGAGTTGGGTATGAATTTTGGGAGGGAGCATCTGCCTTCATTTTACTTTTTTATGTGGAGTCCCACTTCAAATTCCATACCAGACCCCTATGTAGGAAAAGAGTCATGTATGGATTTTGGGAGGGAGCATCGGCCTTCATTGTACTTTTTTACGTGGAGTCCCACTTCAAATTCCATACCAGACCCCTATGTAGGATAAGAGTTGGGTATGGATTTTGGGAGGGAGCATCGGCATTCATTTTACTTTTTTACGTGGAGTCCCACTTCAAATTCAATACCAGACCCTTATGTAGGATAAGAGTTGGGTATGGATTTTGGGAGGGAGCATTGGCCTTCATTTTACTTTTTTACGTGGAGTCCCACTTCAAATTTCATACCAGACCCCTATGTAGGATAAGAGTTGGGTATGGATTTTGGGAGGGAGCATCGGCATTCATTTTACTTTTTTACGTGGAGTCCCACTTCAAATTCAATACCAGACCCCTATGTAGGATAAGAGTCATGTATGGATTTTGGGAGGGAGCATCGGCCTTCATTGTACTTTTTTACGTGGAGTCCCACTTCAAATTCCACACCAGACCTCTATGTAGGATAAGGGTCAGGTATGGATTTTGGGAGGGAGCATTGGCCTTCATTTTACTTTTTTTATGTGGAGTCCCACTTCAAATTCCATACCAGACCCCTATGTAGGATAAGAGTTGGGTATGAATTTTGGGAGGGAGCATCTGCCTTCATTTTACTTTTTTACATGGAGTCCCACTTTAAATTCAATACCAGACCCCTATGTAGGATAAGAGTCATGTATGGATTTTGGGAGGGAGCATCGGCCTTCATTGTACTTTTTTACGTGGAGTCCCACTTCAAATTCCATACCAGACCTCTATGTAGGATAAGAGTTGGGTATGGATTTTGGGAGGGAGCATCGGCATTCATTTTACTTTTTTACGTGGAGTCCCACTTCAAATTCCATACCAGACCTCTATGTAGGATAAGGGTCAGGTATGGATTTTGGGAGGGAGCATTGGCCTTCATTTTACTTTTTTATGTGGAGTCCCACTTCAAATTCCATACCAGACCCCTATGTAGGATAAGAGTTGGGTATGGACTTTGGGAGGGAGCATCTGCCTTCATTTTACTTTTTTATGTGGAGTCCCACTTCAAATTCCATACCAGACCCCTATGTAGGATAAGAGTCATGTATGGATTTTGGGAGGGAGCATCTGCCTTCATTGTACTTTTTTACGTGGAGTCCCACTTCAAATTCCATACCAGACCCCTATGTAGGATAAGAGTTGGGTATGGATTTTGGGAGGGAGCATCGGCATTCATTTTACTTTTTTACGTGGGGTCCCACTTCAAATTCCATACCAGACCCCTATGTAGGATAAGAGTTGGGTATGGATTTTGGGAGGGAGCATCTGCCTTCATTTTACTTTTTTATGTGGAGTCCCACTTCAAATTCCATACCAGACCCCTATGTAGGATAAGAGTCATGTATGGATTTTGGGAGGGAGCATCTGCCTTCATTGTACTTTTTTACGTGGAGTCCCACTTCAAATTCCATACCAGACCCCTATGTAGGATAAGAGTTGGGTATGGATTTTGGGAGGGAGCATCGGCATTCATTTTACTTTTTTACGTGGGGTCCCACTTCAAATTCCATACCAGACCCCTATGTAGGATAAGAGTTGGGTATGGATTTTGGGAGGGAGCATTGGCCTTCATTTTACTTTTTTAGGTGGAGTCCCACTTCAAATTTCATACCAGACCCCTATGTAGGATAAGAGTTGGGTATGGATTTTGGGAGGGAGCATTGGCATTCATTTTACTTTTTTACGTGGAGTCCCACTTCAAATTCCATACCAGACCTCTATGTAGGATAAGGGTCAGGTATGGATTTTGGGAGGGAGCATTGGCCTTCATTTTACTTTTTTTATGTGGAGTCCCACTTCAAATTCCATACCAGACCCCTATGTAGGATAAGAGTTGGGTATGAATTTTGGGAGGGAGCATCTGCCTTCATTTTACTTTTTTACATGGAGTCCCACTTCAAATTCAATACCAGACCCCTATGTAGGATAAGAGTCATGTATGGATTTTGGGAGGGAGCATCGGCCTTCATTGTACTTTTTTACGTGGAGTCCCACTTCAAATTCCATACCAGACCTCTATGTAGGATAAGAGTTGGGTATGGATTTTGGGAGGGAGCATCGGCATTCATTTTACTTTTTTACGAGGAGTCCCACTTCAAATTCCATACCAGACCTCTATGTAGGATAAGGGTCAGGTATGGATTTTGGGAGGGAGCATTGGCCTTCATTTTACTTTTTTATGTGGAGTCCCACTTCAAATTCCATACCAGACCCCTATGTAGGATAAGAGTTGGGTATGGATTTTGGGAGGGAGCATCTGCCTTCATTTTACTTTTTTATGTGGAGTCCCACTTCAAATTCCATACCAGACCCCTATTTAGGATAAGAGTCATGTATGGATTTTGGGAGGGAGCATCTGCCTTCATTGTACTTTTTTACGTGGAGTCCCACTTCAAATTCCATACCAGACCCCTATGTAGGATAAGAGTTGGGTATGGATTTTGGGAGGGAGCATCGGCATTCATTTTACTTTTTTACGTGGAGTCCCACTTCAAATTTCATACCAGACCCCTATGTAGGATAAGAGTTGGGTATGGATTTTGGGAGGGAGCATTGGCCTTCATTTTACTTTTTTAGGTGGAGTCCAACTTCAAATTTCATACCAGACCCCTATTTAGGATAAGGTTCAGGTATGGATTTTAAGAACACATTTTTTTTAAGTGGGGTGCCCTTTAAAATCTACACCTGACACCTACCTAGGATGAGGCTCTTGTATGGAAGGAAGACCCCCACACTGTTTTGGTTTCTTTTTTCTTTTGCGGGCAATATTGCCTAGTATACTATAGAAGAGGGGGTGCATGCTTGGTGCCTGCTCCTTGCCACGCAGGCTGCATACCTGGTTGAAAGCTTTGGATTCCTAAAGAGAGCCTAATGCAAAAAAAATGGCATGGGGTTCACCCCAAAATCTGTACAAGACCCCTATCATATATAGATGTCTGGAATGGATTTTTAAGATGGGCCGCACACAAAAAAAAAAGTGTCATGTAAAATCCATACCAGACCCTTATGTCATTATGCAGCCTAGCTGGCCACATGCCTTTATACCTTGCCAGGTAAAGTGGCAGACAAAGGGCTCAATTCACTAAAGAATATCACAAGATAATTGGATCGTGTGACACATTTCTTCCAGTTATCCCGTGCGATATTCAAATGTCGGTTCCGTGTCAGATTACACGGTATTTGCCACACTAGTAAAAAATGCACTGTAAGTCACCCGCTGGAGTCCTGACAACCATTAAATAGCATGGTTGTTAGGGAGCAGGCGACTGCCGCGTCCTTAACAACCATACCTCATCTGCTGTCAGCGGGTTCCCTACGGACTGCAGAATGTACAAAAGAATTGCTGGCATTAAAAATATTTGTAACCACTTGCCCTCCAGAAGATTTACCCCCCTTCCTAACCAGGCCATTTTTTGCGATACTGCACTGCCTTACTTTAACTGACAATTGCGTGGTCATGCAACACTGCACCCAAATAAAATGTATGTCCTATTTTCCCACAAATAGAGCTGTCTTTTGGTAGTATTTGATCACCTCTGGGGTTTTTATTTTTTTGCGCTATAAAAAAAAGAAAGAGCGATAAGTTTGAAAAAACAAACAAACAATATTTTTTACTTTCTGCTATAAAACATTTCCAATAAAATAATTGAAAAAAAAAAATCGAATTTCTTCATCATAAAGCGGAACGTAACTGTAAAAAAAAACGATTACATTTATTTCTAATATTCAAAACAAACTCACCCATTCATCCATGTCTCCTTTTTTAAATTGAGAAATCACATTGGAATACACCCCCCTAGCATTTCTAGTGCCACATCCAGGTGGATAATACCTTGTTTTTTTCAGGAGAAATTGGGCTTTCATTTGGCGTTAAATGGTAATGGATATCTCCCTATTTTTTTTTTTTTTTTCAAAATAGTAAAAAAAATATATATATATATTTTTTAATTTAAATTATATATATATATATATATATATATATATATATATATATATATATATATATTTCTTGGTATTGCCATAATCTTCCACTAAAGGATAACCCAAATAAAATTTTCTTGCTCCAGACAATTGCAGCAATACCACATATGTGTATGTTTGTTGTTGTATGTATCCATAATACAGCCCAAAAGCAATAGTGCACTTTTTGTTTTGTTTTTATCCTACCTGAAACACACTGGCACTGATACTAATATAAAACAAAATCCTGTCTAAAAAAAGAAAAATTTATCCTGACCTTGACCCAAACGATAACCCTGGCACTGACCTAGATCAAACCTTGATCTAGGTATTTTTTATTTTTTTTTTATTATTATTATTATTATTATTTTTTATTTTCTCTGCAAGGAAAGAAAGAGATACAATGCATCTCTCTCCTCCATTCACAGAGAAAGAAAACATGGAGGCGGGCTTCGCAGTAATTAATCACTGTAGCCAATCAGAGACTATCCAGCAATCAAGTGACCTGGAAACGGGAGGTTTGTTTAATGGTCGTTAGTACAGGGCTCACGGTGAGACCCTGGTCTCCAGGTAGGAGCGTGTTGCACAGAAGGGAGATGTGCAAATCTGCGGCTCCACAGAAAAAAGACGATTGCTTCCCCTGTATTTTAGAGGATTTTAGAATTATAGTGGGAGGAAGAACAGAGTAAGCAACCTGAATATTTATGGGACTCCAGCCAAATAGGTTGATAGGTGTGCCCAGTAGGTGGTGGAAGAGCCCATAAATAGTATGGTGCTTGAAACGGGAGCAGCAGAATTCCTGGGTCCTGTCTTGATGGAGGAGACTACTGTGCAGGTGCTCTGGCCTGGGGCTGGATTACTGGAGGTTCCATCTAGAAGACATTGTGGTCCCAGCTGGGGGGGGGGGGGGGGGGGGGGGCTATTCGCAAAGTCTAGTGTTGCAGTTCATTTGGGTCTGGGGAAGCTCCATGGAGAGTCCTTCTGCTGGAGGAAAAGTGTCCAGTGGTGTGAGTTTGTATCTCTCTTACAACAGAGCACTTGATGGATGTCAGAAGGGTGCAACCAATGATCCTGTGGCCATGTGAGTAAATTACTCTGGTGCTGGAAGTTAGTGATTGTGTGACATGTTTGGTGTTTAAGGCAAAAGTACCAGCCTCCTGTCATCGTTAGAGCAAATTTGTGTAGTTCTGCAAGCTAGAAAAAAGCCCTTATGCCCCATACACTCGGTCGGAAATTTAGACTGAAAAAGTCTGATCGGTTTATGTTGACGGAAAATCCGATCGTGTGTGGACTTTTTCTGTCGGAATTTCTTTGGCATCCATCAGTACCATCCATTAATGTACATCAGTGCCAGCTATCAGTGCCCATCCGTGCTGCCTATCAGTGCCCATAAGTGCTGCCTTTCAGTGCCCATCAGTGCCACCTATGTGTACCCATCAGTGCTGCATATCAGTGCTGCCTATCAGTGCCCATCAGCCCTGCCTATCAGTGCCAAATCAGTGCCCTATATTAGTGCCCATCACCAGTGCCCATCAGTGTCACCTGATTGGTGCCACCTCATTGGTTCCCATTAGTGCCGCCTTATCGGTGCCTGTCAGTGCCGCTCCATCAGTGCCCATCAGTGAAGGAGAAAACGTATTTATTTACAAAGTTTTGTAACAGAAACAACATTTTTTTTTTTTTTATTCATTTAGTTAGCAAAAAATAAAAACCACAGAGGTGATCGAATACCACCAAAAGAAAGCTCCATTTGTGGGAACAAAATGATAAAAATTTAGTTTGGGTACAGCGTAACATGACGGCGCAATTGTCATTCAAAGTGCGATAGCGCTGAAAGCTGAAAACTGGTCTGGGCAGGAAGGGGTATAAGTGCCCGGTATTGAAGGGGTTAAACAAATGCATCACAATTCTTTCAATGGCGCATTTAGAAGATGAAAAGAGAGCGAAATCGGAGGAGTTCATTGTTGGGGTAAAGAGTTGCTGACCAAGGAGTAAGTGATATTTATTGAACACTTTTTTTTGAGGTTATGTGTAGTATAGAATGAGTTTATTTTTCTAAGCCAGGTAAAATTTCCCCATCAGAAGCGTGAAGCGGCGTAGCGCAGTCAGGAGTCCGATCGAAGACGGTGCAGTTGGCGATGTTATATAAACACCCAGGAATGAAATGTGCGGCTGCTGACAGGTTTACCAAACAAGACGAAAACACGATGAAAATCTTCATTTGTTTCCAAGTAAAAGGAAATGTTCCCACGTGTTTGGACATCTGTACACCCAACATGTGGCAGTTATTGTGCTGAGTAATCAGTGCACTTAACATGCTCTGGGAAATTAAGATTTTCAAAGCCTCAATTCCTTGCATTCTTCTCGAAAAACAAGAATGTGCAGCCGGCCACGAATCAATCCCTTCTAAATATATTGCCGTAGTTTGATTACAAATCACATACTTAGCAATGTGTCACTCATCCGGGGATGCTGAGGGATGGAGAGTGCTGTGTATGGGGGAAAAAAAAAAAAAACTATTTATGCCTCATTCATAAAATTACTGATGAAGCATTGAATTGAATCGCTTTCTCGGTATATATCAATGTCAGTAATTACACTGAAGAGGGAGAAACATACGAGTCTCGGCACTCACATTTATACATGCTACTGGAGTTACAAACCCAAGATACTTCTATCTGCATTTTAGTATATATTAACTAGACATGTGCATTTGTTTTTGTCCGAATGCATTTTCATCCGAATTTCCGGTATTTTCGTTATCTTTTTAACAAACGATAATGAACTTTCCAGAATCCGAAAACCTAAAGATCCAACGTAAACAAATCCTTTGTTTTTGTTTTCATTGTGACAACACTTCGATATAGAAAGGAGATTCGACATGACGCTGACAATAGCGATCTGTGTCCATCGAACCTGTGGTCGAATGTGCGTAACCTTAGCTCTATTAGTCCAAGATTATTCTACATAGAGAGAAAAGATTCGACATAGAGAGAAAAGATTTGACATAGAGAGAAAAGATTTGACATAAAGAGAAAAGATTTGACATAGAGAGAAAAGATTCGACAGAGAGAAAAGATTCGACATAGAGAGAAAAGATTTAATATAGAGAGAAAAGATTCGACATAGAGAGAAAAGATTCGACATAGAGAGAAAAGATTCGCCATAGAGAGAAAAGATTTGACATAGAGAGAAAAGATTTGACATAGAGAGAAAATATTTGACATAAAGAGAAAAGATTCGACATAGAGAGAAAAGATTCGACATAGAGAGAAAAGATTCGCCATAGAGAGAAAAGATTTGACATAGAGAAAAAAGATTTGACATAAAGAGAAAAGATTTGACATAGAGAGAAAAGATTCAACATAGAGAGAAAAGATTCGACATAGAGAGAAAAGATTCGACATAGAGAGAAAAGATTTGACATAGAGAGAAAAGATTCGACATAGAGAGAAAAGATTCGACATAGAGAGAAAAGATTTGACATAGAGAGAAAAGATTTGACATAAAGAGAAAAGATTTGACATAGAGAGAAAAGATTCGACATAGAGAGAAAAGATTCGACATAGAGAGAAAAGATTTGATATAGAGAGACAAGATTCGACATAGAGAGAAAAGATTCGCCATAGAGAGAAAAGATTTGACATAGAGAGAAAAGATTTGACATAGAGAGAAAAGATTCGACATAGAGAGAAAAGATTCGACATAGAGAGAAAAGATTCGCCATAGAGAGAAAAGATTCGCCATAGAGAGAAAAGATTCGACATAGAGAGAAAAGATTCGCCATAGAGAGAAAAGATTCGACATAGAGAGAAAAGATTCGACATAGAGAGAAAAGTGGCAAGTGGTTAAAATAGGAGAAAAGTCTTCCCTTCCCTCCCCTCTGACCCTTAACCTTAATCAGTTGAGCTCTGGATTTTACCCCCTTCATGACCAGGCCATTTTTTTGCTATTCAGCACTGCACTACTTTAACCGGTAATTGTTCAGCCGTGCAACACTGTAATTTATATAATTTTTTCACACAAATAGAGCTTTCTTTTGATCACCATTGTTTTTTTTTTTTTTTTTCAATATAAGCAAAAAAAGACTGAAAATTAAAAAAAATATATTTTTTTACATTCAGCTGTAAAATATATCCAATAAATAATATATTGTATAAGTAACACAAAAAGAAACATTCAAAAATTACAGCATAGCAGGGTAATCATATGGGATCAATACACATATGTGTGTCTCTCTTTTTTGTAAGTGTAAAAGTCATTTTGAATGTTGTTTTTGTGTTAATTATAGTGCTTTTTTTTTTTTTATTATTCATTAGAAGGCTCTCATTCTAAGTGAACAGTGGTCCCTGAGGAAGCCCAGTTTCAGGGCAAAACATGTTGGGATCTATACAAATGCCGCTAAGAACTGTACTATATGGGTCATTTATGTATATGTTTTTATGTGGACATACTATTTTAGCTTATTGTTAAATAAATATTGATCTTTTAAAGAATTTATAGTTCAATCTTGTATGCCACCTAAAAAGTCCCATGGAAATCTGCTATTCCTTTTACATCCAGTTTCAGGGCGAAACATGTTGGGATCCACACAAATGCCGCTAAGAACTGTACTATATGGGTCATTTCTGTATATGTTTTTATGTGGACATACTATTTTAGCTTATAGTTAAATAAATATTGATCTTTTAAAGAATGTATAGTTCAGTCTTGTATCCCACCTAAAAAGTCCCATGGAAATCCGCTATTCCTTTTACACAAATACAGGGATGTGGTGCTATAATCAAATGGTGATCCATCCACAATAACTTGATATCCAATAAAACAATGAAAATAAATCGAATTTATTTATAAATTTGGGCCAAAATGTATTCAGCTACATGTCTTTGGTTAAAAAAAAAAAAAAAAAAAAAAACAATAAGTGTATATCGAATGGTTTGCATGAAAGTTGTAGCATCTACAAGTATGGTATATATACTGGAATTTATGGCGGTCATCAGCGACTTATAATGGGACTGTGATAGTTCATCGGGCAATCAGACACTATCTGACGCTGGGGGGGACTGACATCACCAGTGACACTAATACAATGATCAATGCTAATACTGTACACTGTCACTGTACTAATGACACTGGCTGGGAAAGGGTTAACATTTAGGGTGAATAAGGGGTTGAATGTGTGCCTAACTACTGTATGTGTAATGTGCGCTGCTTTTACTAATAGATCTCTTTCATTCTCATGCTGACCATTGGTTATTATTTTAGATGGCAACTATTTTGTAAGGTATAATTTAAACTGTTAAATAAACACCTTTATAAAAAAAGATGCTGCAGTCAAATGGGAACTATTTTTCATGCATGGAAGTAGTGTCCCAAGGAAACCAGATTCTGGACCAGACTTAGGTTTTGACTTACCGGTACCTTCAATTTTAACAACATGATGTGCTGTTACAGCACATAATATACAAACAATAAAGATTAGAAAGAAAGAGAACCAAAGAAAAGACAACTATCACCGGGTTTCCTTTTCTTAGTACCAGTGGCGGCTGGTGATTTTATTTTTGGGGAAGGGGGGTGTCAGGGCTGGGCTCAGCCCTTCCTTCTCTGAGCTGGCCGCTCAGCTGTTGGCTAATTGCCAGCTCCTATCTCTCCACAGTTACTCAGCTGTTGATGATCCTGCTCGCCAGTGCTACCCACTAAAGCCATCCAGTCCAGAGGATCTCTGCCTTCGCCTTGGTCACATCACAAGAAACATCTCCTGCGTTCCTGTTTAAAGACTGGCTTTGCTGACATCCCTTCTGGCTCCAGATCCTGCTTGCTGTTTCACTACATTTTGTCCCTTGACTTCTGGCTTGGCTGACTATCCATTCCGGTTACTGAACTTTGGCTATGTTTTGACTACTTTTGTTCTTTTTACTTTTATTATTAAACAAGTGTGATTTAACTGTACTTCTGTCTCGGTCTGATTAATGGTTTCTGATGGAGGGGCGGTAGCTGGCGGCACCTTCCCCCCAGTCGGTTCGGCACTTACCCTATCTAGGAGGCTCCGTGTCCTCTTCTCCATCAGTGGCTTCCAGCTTGCCACTGGTTGTCTCCTCCTAGGCGTCCAATAGGATCGTCTGTCCTTTCAGCCAGTCAGAGGACTGGACTTAAAACCTGCTTCCTGATTAGCTAGGAGGAGAATCAGTGTTACAATAATGAATATTCCTTCACTGTTCTAAGCCCTTGTACACACGGTCGGAGATTCCGACAACCAAATCCGTCGGATTTTGTCTGACGGATTTTGTCCGAAACTGTTGCATACACACGGTCGGACAAAGTTGTCGGAAAATCCGATGTGATGACGTTATTTCGTTACGACGGGACTACGTTCACGCTAGTAGCCAATAGCTTTGGTCTAGGAATTTGATCTGAGCATGCGTGGCACTTTGTCCGATCGGAATTCTCTACACATGATCGGAGTATGTCCGATCGGAGCATTTTGTCGGAAAATTTTACCAACAAGTTGGAAAACTTGGTCCGTCGGATACTCCGACGGAAACAGTCCGATGGAGACCACACACAGTCGGAATATCCGACAAAACGGTCCGATCGGACCCATTCCTTCGGAATCTCCGACCTCGTGTACAAGGGCTTACACTTCTTGGTGGGTTCTGTTCACATTCTTTGTGCTCCGAGCCCACCCTATTTTGAAGCCTATTAGAGCCACTGGTGCTGTGATTATTATTATTATTATTATTATTATTATTATTATTATACAGGATTTATATAGCGCCGACAGTTTACGCAGCGCTTTACAACATTAGGGTAGACATTACAATACAATACAATTCAAGACAGGGGGGAATCAGAGGGCCCTGCTCATTAGAGCTTACAATCTAGGAGGGAGGGTCAAGTTATACAAGAGGGTAATAGCTGTGGGGGATGAGGCCAGATGGGGATAATGCTGTGATTGGCCAGAGCTGCGATGGCATCACTCCCGCGCATGCACGCGGGAGTCGCCGGTAACGGCACAGTATAACTGAAGCAGTCCCTCTAAATCAGTTGGGAGCTATAGAATGACTATGGCGTCCCAAAGCTACTAATAAGATTCACTGAAGAACGATTTGGGAATCTTTTGGATTGTTAGAGACAACTCATACATAAAATATCTCCATATTGTCACACAGAAACAACTAAAAACCTCACATATTTGCAAACGATGGAGCAAATGCATGACAAATTGACCGAAGAGCTTACAACCCGACTGCATATTGGTCCTAGTTATTAAAATGTAACTGCTCAAATCAATGTGCATGCAGCTGCCTCTATTGCTCTTGGGTATACTGTAACAGACAGGAGTACGAGATGAATCCTCCAGGAGGACAGAATTGGAAATGTCAGGCCACTTGTTGCTGCAATTTCCCCGCTCTGTTCATTCTCAGGGGACCCTCCGATGTTTGTGATGGAAAGAGTACCAGTGTGCAACTCCCAAAAAAAACTTTCCAACCTTCCCGTAAAAAAGGCTTTTCTGAAATTTAATGTAATGTACATGTGTTGTTTGGTCATTCGTTTTGGGAAAGTAGTTTAGATGTAAATATTAAATGACAAAAATAATTTAAAATGATAAGTGCTTCCCAATTCCTGTAGCGTATTGCTGTTTATGTTTCTCCTGCTGGGGCTCAATTATTCATTTGCTACAACACACTGGAGTGCAGTATACATGAATGAACACATTTGTCTGAACGGGAGAAACATTTAATTTGATTGTTGTTTTATATAAAGGGATTGTGTAGAATAAGCTTCTACTATATCATAGAGTAGATTGTCCTAAATCTTAGATTAGACTGTCCTAAATCTACAACTGTATGCTTGGGAATTAGAGGGTCAGACAAACACAATTCCTTTGGCAAGTCTGTCTTTAGGCAGAGTGTAATGGTTTACAGATGTGTGGGTGCACATTGGCAGATCAGGATTTGGTCTTATTACCTGGTTGGTGCAGAAACCATGACCAGGTCAGATCACAGGTCACCCATATACCTACAACCTCTGGGCCAACCTTCTCCAACTCCACCTCCCGCCAACCCCAGAAGAAACTCATTACTTTAAAGTGGAGGTAAAATGGCCAAAGCAGCCTTCTATTTGCAATAACATACACATTTAAATAACAAAAAACATAACAATACAGACTGAATGAGGTTGCAGGTCCTTGAAGGTACCATACAACCCAACTTTGTGTCTGTGGCACCAATTAGCTAAGTGATGTCCTCAGCAAAACACAAGCTGACCTCAGACACTTACCGATCTACAACCGCCAGGTCACTATGAGTTGACCAGACCAACTAAAAGACACTATATGGAGATGGGTCCCCATTGTTTCCCTAAAAACACCAGATTTAAAATAGGAGCCCAAACCACCAAACTTCTGCTTCCAAACCAACAGTTAGGAAGGGAGGGAGGGCCCTTCATTATATGAATCCTGATCACTGACTGGATCCTTCTAACTCCTCCCCATCAGCCCACTTCTTTGACAAATTTGGTAAGTGCCATTACTTTCTGAACCCGCTCTGCCTGGTTCCACTTCCACTCAGTCATGTATGACCTGTGCTTAATTCACTTCTTTCATAGCTTCGGGCATGCATTTCCACAAGTCCAAGGGTACAGGAACTGGCGTGTAGAGTTTTCTGTACCATATTCCCACTCAGACCCAGTTGTGACCATGGCTTAACAGTGCACCATGGGCATAGGATTTCTCAGGGAACCATCCCACTCTCTCTTATGTGTGGGCACCCGCAAGGTGACTGGTACCTGTTGACAGTCCTCTGCACACCTAACCTCTTCATGCTCACACTGTAGCCAATAGACAGCTACAGCGTTGATCTCCAGTTCTGGCAGGATGTCCATGGAGGTCCTCACACAAGCGGACTTTCCGCGCCCCCTGGGGCGTGCATCAGGCAAGCTCTGTTACTGATTTGCACTTTGGACACAGCTGATCACAGATTGGAGTAAAGAGCCAATCATGGCAGCCCTTTACTATGTGATGAGCTGTGTCCAATCCATTGGCTCTCCTTTCCTCACACAGAGACAGCATGTAAGGAAAGGAGAGCTGATCTGTCAGTGCACATTGAGTAATTTACACTTATAATAAGGGCACTGATCAGTTTATTAGTGCCCATCAGTGTAGCTTATTAGTGCTCATCAGTATCGCCTATCAGTGCCCTTTAGCGCCCCCTCAACAGTGAAGCCACATCAGTATCTACTCATCAGCGCCCAATCAGTGCAGCTTATCAATGCCCACCAGTGATCATTAGTGCCTCCTCATCAATGCGCATGAGTGCATCCTCATCAATGCCCATCAGTGCTCATTAGTGCCTCCTCATCAATGCCCATGAGTGCTCATTAGTGCCTCCTCATCAATGCCCATCAGTGCTCATTAGTGCCTCCTCATCAATGCCCATGAGTGCATTCTCATCAATGCCCATCAGTGCTCATTAGTGCCTCCTCATCAATGCCCATGAGTGCCTCCTCATCAATGCCCATGAGTGCTCATTAGTGCCTCCTCATCAATGCCCATCAGTGCTCATTAGTGCCTCCTCATCAATGCCCATGAGTGCATTCTCATCAATGCCCATCAGTGCTCATTAGTGCCTCCTCATCAATGCCCATGAGCGCATCCTCATCAATGCCCATCAGTGCTCATTAGCGCCTCCTCATCAATGCCCATGAGCGCATCCTCATCAATGCCCATCAGTGCTCATTAGTGCCTCCTCATCAATGCCCATGAGTGCATTCTCATCAATGCCCATCAGTGCTCATTAGTGCCTCCTCATCAATGCCCATGAGTGCCTCCTCATCAATGCCCATGAGTGCTCATTAGTGCCTCCTCATCAATGCCCATCAGTGCCTCCTCATCAATGCCCATGAGTGCATTCTCATCAATGCCCATCAGTGCTCATTAGTGCCTCCTCATCAATGCCCATGAGCGCATCCTCATCAATGCCCATCAGTGCTCATTAGCGCCTCCTCATCAATGCCCATGAGCGCATCCTCATCAATGCCCATCAGTGCTCATTAGTGCCTCCTCATCAGTGTCCATCAGTGCAAAAAAATACCTGTTTGCACTCATTTGGGCAGCACAGTGGCTAAGTGGTTAGCACTTTTGCCTAGCAGCACTAGGGTCGCTAGTTCAAATCCCAACCACAACACATCTGCCTGGAGTTTGTGTGTTCTCCCTGTCCCTGTGCGGGTCTTCTCTGGGTATTCTGGTTCCCTCTTTTTTTTTGGGGGGGGGGGGGGTGTCAAAAAATCCACCCAACAACAAAAACAGTGGTGATCAAATACCACCATCAGAAAGCTCTATATGTCTAAAAAAAAATAATAAAAATGTAATTTGAGTGTTGAAAGACTGAGTAATCGTCATGCAAAGTGTGACAGCGCTGAAAGCTGAAAATTTGCCTCAGCAGGAAGGGGTGAAATGCCCGGTGTTGAAGTGGTTAAAATAGAACTAAAGGCAAAACTTTGTATTAGAATTATAACCCCTGTCAAGTTTTTGTTATTAATCTGCATCCCATTGGGGGGATTTCCCCCACTTCCTGCCCCATAGCCACAACAGGAAGTGCAGAGGAAAGAGAGGGGACCCCCTAGCTGTCACCAGTGTCACTAGAACTGGTGCCCCATTGGAAGACTTTTCTCTCTATTACTGTTCTGGGGGCAACCATGGAATTTTATCTTACTTTAATTTCCAGTGATAATTGTAAACAAATAGAGAGAGTAAATCTCCCTAACGGGGACACAGACATCAGGAAAAAATTTACAGGGGTTCTAATCTCTTTCTAATCTATACAAAATAAAAATAAAATAATGTCTATACTTTAACCACTTCCAGCCCACATATTGCACACGTTAGGGGGAAAAAAACAATGTGTTGTAATGTACATATACACCCATGGACAGCCCAGGCACACACACTACATGCGCCCAGCACAGTGTTAAAGACAGATCCCAGTTTCTAATAATGATCGAGAGCTGGTGGGATCCCAATCATATGACCTCTGTGACAGCCAATCATAGTGGTCACGTGATTGGTCAATTCTTCCTGCCCCTGGTGTAAAGACCCATTTTAAGGGACCCCTGGAATGGGCAGGAAGGTGTTAAAGAGGAAACTCTGTTTGTTTTTTGTTTTTTTTTTGTTTGTTTTTTTCTTTAACAGTCAATAGCTAAAATGCTAAAACCAGGTACTTACCAGTGCTCGAGGACCAGCTCTGTCTTTCTCGCAACCAGTTCTTCTTAGCACTGTGGGTACCCAGTGCCGCCATCTTGGATGTGGGAGCTGGGTGTGGTTTCCTGAGAAACCACAGCCGACTCCCCACTGTGCATGCATGAGATTACGACAAGCTTTGTGAATGGTCCTGCAGCCTCCTGGGACATGTGGCATGCCCCAAGAGGCTACAGGACCATTCACAAAGTGTTGCATAAGCTCACACATGTGCAATGGAGAACTGGCTGTGGTTCCTTAAGAAGCCAAAACCAGCCCCCATATCCAACATGGCATCCCAGGGGGGCTAATGGATGGGTGGGGCAAATGGGCATCATCATCACCTAGGCAAGGGGTCTGGAAATGGGGGAGGGTACTAATAAAAATCAGTACTCATTCTTTCACTCCAGTCAAAAACCTGTAACTCAGTTGACCAGTTCAGCCCTGGAAGGATTTACCCCCTTAATGACCAGGCCATTTTTTGCGATATGGCACTGTGTTATTTTAACTGAAAATTTCATGGACATGCAATGCTGTAACCAAATAAGATGTATATTCTTTTTCCCCACAAATAGAGCTTTCTTTTGGTGGTATTTGATCACCTCTGCAGTTTTCATTTTTTGCGCTATAAACAAAAAAAGAGCGACAATTTTGAAAAACAAACAGTATTTTTTACTTTTTGCTATAATATATTTCCAATAAAAAAAAAAAAAACAACAAAAACAAATGTATTAATCAGTTTAGGCCAATATGTATTCATCTACATATATTTGTTTAAAAAAAAAAATCACAAAAAGCGTATATTGATTGGTCTATGCCAAAGTTATAGTGTCTACAAAATAGGGGATAGATTTATGGCGGGGAGCTGCAATTTTTAGCAGGACTGCGACATTGCGGCGTACAGATCGGACATTGACACTTTTTTGGGACCAGTGACATTTATACAGCAATCAGTGCTATAAAATGCACTGATTACTGTAAAAATTACGCTGGCAGGGAAGGGATTAACACTAGAGGGTGATAAAGGGGTTAAACGTATTCCCTAAGGAGGTGTTTCTTACTGTGGGGGGAGGGGACTGACTGGGAGTACAGAGAGATCGCTGTTCCTAATCACTATCTCTCTACACCCCTGTCAGAATGGGGATCTGTTTGTTTACATTGACAAATCCCCATTCTGTGGAGCGATTGTGGGTGTCCGGCGCTGAAGGAGCAGACGTGCCAGTACGCCGATTGGTGGGAATGAGCCGTCCTGCCGCAGTATAATGATGACGACTGGTCGGCAAGTGGTTGAAATTGTTAGGTATTACACTCACATTTAAAATAAAGTTAACAGGCATAGAAAACAAATCAGCAGTCCAATACTCGCGGTTTGTGTTCCATAGAGTGGCTATGACGTTTCCAGGGAGGGGCAAAATGCATTAGGTGGAACTTCCGGTGACGTAATTTCCGCTCTATGGCGCACAAACCACGAGTATTGGACTACTGATTTGTTTCCTATGCCTGTTAACCTTATTTTAAATGCAAATGTAATACCTATCGATTTTAACATACAGTGGAACCTTGGATTACGAGCATAATCCGTTCCAGGAGAATGCTTATAATCCAAAGCACTCGCATATCAAAGCGAGTTTCCCCATAGAAGTCAATGGAAATGAAAATCATTTGTTCCGCATTGACTTCTATTGCGTGCAATACCGCATGTGGCCAGAGGTGGAAGGGGCACCGAAGAGCCTCGGAAATACTCGGGGACAGCTCGGCTGAACTCGGTAAGCCTCAGAAAGACTCGGAAACACCTGGGAACGGAGTATTTATCAGTGTTTCCGAGTATTTCCGAGTGTTTCAGAGTATTTCCGAATGGTCACCGGCACTTCCAAGTGTCACCGGCGCCCGCCCGCACCTCTGGCCAAATGCGGTACTGCACACCCCATTAGCTTGAATTCTGTTAGTTTTGAAAGACAACACTCGCAAACCGAGTCAGAATAAAAAAAAAGTTGCTCATCTTTCAAAATGCCCGTTAACCAAGATTCCACTGTACTTTTAACTTGAATAAAAGGATTCACACTATAAATACTCTTTAATTTCCTCCATGTAAAACCTACCTGAGCCACTAAGGTGCTGGGAAAGCCAAAATACATTACAGCTGGTTGTCAGATACCCAGAGGATCCTTACACATATTATACTACAGGTGTATGACCCACCTGGAGTCGGTGAGCGTATCCTAATATTTTTCACAGAAGTTCCTCAGAGTTTGTTTTGGCCCCAATCCTGACTATACAGGAGGGTCGCTATTATATGGATACAGATCCATTCTGGATGTTGTTGTGTGTGGGTTTGCTGTGGCAGAACATATCACCACAGTTCCTGGAAATGATGTCCCCGGGGGCTCCCAACTTCTCAGTACAATACCATCAATACATGGGGGGGGGTTCTATATCCAATCCCCATCGTTTTTCTTTTGCTTCTGTCAGATTATTTAGACATCTATGCATTTTGTTGCAGATACACACCACATGCTCGCTCCTAAAGAGTGGCTTAAAGCCATGAAACGCGTCGAGCTAATAGATGCCATGTTCAATATTAATCATAAGACTTTCACTCCAAACTGTTTCCTATGTTTTATGTGTTTACATGATTTTACATAATAATTTTTCGTAATCATGCAATTTAAGTTTCACCAATTATGATAGGGACTAGAAGTCATAGGTCACACGGGCGCCATCTTGCAATCTATGTATGTATATGAATTTTCCTGGGATTTTTATTATTATGTAATATTGTTTTGTACTTTAATATGCAAAAATATAAAGATTATACATAATCATATGAATCAATAAATATTATCATATATTCATTAACCTTCTCATTTACAACTGTGTACTTCATTTAAAGTCCCACCCCCTTTCATTGTTTCACTGGTATCAAGATAACACCAGCCCCGACTGCACCTTTTTTAGTTTATGGGCATTTTTTTATAATGAATAGAGCAATATATTTTGCCTAACCACTTCAATACAGGGCATTTTCACCCCCTTCCTGCCCAGGCCAATTTTCAGTTTTTGCATTTTGAATGACAGTTGCGCGGTCATGCAACACTGCACCCAAATGAAATGTTTATCATTTTTTTTCCCCCACAGATAGAGCTTTCTTTTGGTGGTATTTGATCCCCTCTGCAGTTTTTATTTTTTGCGCCATAAACAAAAGAATAATGACAAGTTTGAAAAAAACACAATATTTTTTACATTTTGCTATAATGAATATCCCAATTTAAAAAACAAAAACACATTTTTTCCTCAGTTTAGAACGATACGTATTCTTCTACATATTTTTGGTAAAAAAAATCGCAAATTAGCGTATATTGATTGGTTTGCGCAAAAGTTATAGTGTCTACAAAATAGGGGATAGATTTATGGCATTTTTATTATTTTCTTTTTATCAGTAGTAATGGCGGCGATCTGCGATTTTTATCGTGACTGTGACATTGTGGTGGACACATTGGACACTTTTGACACTATTTTGGGATTATTCACATTTATACAATGATCAGTGCTATTAAAATGCACTGAATTCTGTATAAATGTCACTGGCAGGCACGGGGTTAACACTAGGGGGCGATCAAGGGGTTAACTGTGTTCCCTAGGGAGTGATTCTAACTGTAGGGGGAGGGCATTCACAAGGGTGACGAGACTAATCAGTGTCCCTCTGTACTGGGAACACACGATCGGTCTCCTCTCCTCTGACAGGACTTGGATCTGTGTGTTTACACACACAGATCCACGTCCCGGCTCTGTTACCAGCAAACACGGGTGCCCGGCAGACATCGTGCCCGCCCCCGAGTGACGCATCCCGCGCGCCCCCTAAATGGCCGGGAAGCCCAGGACGTCATATGACGCCCGACCAGGATGGGAGATCCCTCCTACGGACGTCACATTACTATGGGTGGGGTATGAAGTGGTTAAATGCTAATTTTTGCACACCTGGTTTATAAGGGATGGTGTATGTACATGCCATTAACTATTTAGAATAGGATTCCAGTTTTTGTTTTGTTTGGGATATTGACAGAGATCATATATACAATTTTCTGGGACTGTGCTAGCAAACTGTGACCCAATCCCTTGACCTGGGGCATTTTGCTAAGCAGCCAGGTGGGCTGGTATTTTCAAAAAACGTAGGGCTCCTGCAAGTTAAGATCCTGCTACAAATCTACTCTGGGAAACAGAGCTCTGGTAAAGGGGGATTTCTTTGCCAAGCTCCTAGATACTGTTGCCGATTCAAAAAGAATACAATCAAGTGTACTATATCTTCATTTTCCTGCATCAGAGAAAGGAAGTTGTCCTCATTGTTGTTCTTTGAGTCAAATTGGGCATCCCATAAATCCCATACCCTATCCAAGTTGTTTTCCCCAATAAAACAACAAAAACAAGTTTCCTTGTCTCTGCAATAAGAGTTGAAAATGTGTGTTGCCTGGCTGTGCAGGAAGAGGGGGACCCAAACTCCAGCGGTTCCTGCAGGGGTAGTGCTACATTTATATGCAAATTCACATATAAAACATTGCAAAACCTTTCTCTATCCTTATGCCAGTCAAATTTGTCCCTAAAAAACTCACCGCTTAAAGTGGTTGTAAACCCTTACAACACACTTTGACCTACAGGTAAGCCTATATTAAGGTTTACCTGTAGGTCCAAGAAATATCTCCTAAACCTACACGGCTTAGGAGATATTTACCTGAAGACAGCCACCGCTGTCTACGGCGCATGCGCCGTAGACAGCGGTGCGCAGGCGCACTGGATAAGCCGCAGACCGCGGCGAATGTCGGCTCCCATGCGCATACGTGGGAGTCAGGGCCGTCTTTAAGGCAGGGCAAAAGGGGCAGCTGCCCTGGGCCCTGTCATTGTTGTGGGGCCCAAAGCAGCTGCCTCATACTTGCCAACTATCCCAGTTTACATTCCCTTGAGGTTTTAGTCCTGTTGTTGTGTACAGACGACTCACCTGCAGTGACATGCATATGTAAATAGCTGAGGCCAACGGCATTGATATGTAAATAAGGCAGCATTCATATGTATATCATGCCCCCCTGCAGTGAGGAGATGATATGCTGTAACCTACAGCAACCAGTAAGCAGTATTACTGTACAGTAATCTCTAGCAGCCAATCAACAAGCCGAAATCATGTGCTGTAACCTCTAGCAACTAATAAGTGAGCCTTAAGGAGTGCTGTAACCTCTAGCAACCAGTCAGTAAGCAGTAATGATATGCTATAACCTCTGGCAACCAATCGCAATCGCTGCCTGATCTGATACAGTAAACTGATTTTAAGTCTAGCTGCTATTTTTTGTATGTCTCAGAGAAGGTGGAGAGCGAAATTGCATGGGGGGAGGGGGGCCCTAAGCAAATTGTTGCCTAGGGCCCAATCAATATTAAAGACGGCCCTGGCGGGAGTGACGCCATCGCTGCTCCGGCGAATCAGAGCGCCGGAGCAGCGAGACCCATGGAGACCCACCAAGAAGATGGACGCTCGGAACTACAGGGGACAGTGGTGACTTCGCTGGCTCCTGTGTCAGGTATGTGACACATAATGGACTATTATGCGATGCATAGTAGCCCATTATGCTTTACCTTTGCAGGGAATCAAAGAGGAAGTAAACCCATGAGGGTTTACTTCCTCTTTAAAGGAGAAGTACAGACAAAACTCGAGTGGCTGTTCTTTTTCTGTGGATCGCAGGAGTGCAGTTCATTCTGCACTCCTGTGACCCATTTTCAACAGACAGCGAGCTGAAACCCGCGGTTGGCTGATGTCACAAAGCCAGTCCAGGCTTGGGCAAGATCGCGACCTTCTGGTCAGGGATCCACTCACATGCCTCTACTGGTACCTGGCTCAGCCTCTCAGCGAGCCACTGAGAGCCTGAGCCGGCCGCTCCCTCCTCCTCCTCCAGTAAGCGGGCGGGGGGGGGTATAGAGCAGAGAGCTGGTGACTGACAGTCACCAGCTCTCTGATCAGGGAGCTCTGAGAACAGAGCAATTGGTGATGATTGATTGCTCGGTTCTCAGTGTTAGATCCCTTTCACACTGAGGTGGTTTTTAGGTGTTTTAGCACTAGAAAAAGTGCCTGAAAACCGCTTCCCATTCATTTCAGTGTGACCTTTTCACACTGGTACGGTGTACTTGCAGAAGGTTTGGAAAAGTCCTGCAAGCAGCATCTTTGGGGTGGTTTGGGAGCGTTGCATTTAGCGCTCCCAAAACACCCTGCCCATTGAAATGACTGGGCAATGCTTTGGATTCGCCCGAAGAGCGCTTCGGAAGCACTGCAACACGGGTGCATTTAACCCCTTGTTTGGGGCTAAAAGTGCCCCACTAGCAGCCGAAAAGCGCCACTAAAATCATAGCTCCCAACTTTCCCTGATTTGGAGGTACTGTCCCTAATTTGGAGCAATGTCCCTCTGTCCCTCTTTCCTCCTCATTTGTCCCTCATTTTGGTCTGATCCATATAGATGTATATAAAACGCACTTTTATCTATCAAAGAGTGTTTCCCGGCGCTAAACCTTACATCCAATTTCTAAATTGCTGCATTTGTAAATTTGAAAAGCCAATATAAAGGAATAGTTGTGGCAAAAAAAAAATCCCTTGTGGATCTAACCACTTGCCGACCAGCGCATGATGATATATGTCAGCACAATGGCACGGCTGGGCAAATGGGCGTACAGGTACGTCCCATTTAAATCATGGCACAGTGGGCGCGCGCGCCTGCTGCATACTCTGTAAACAAGGCATTTCCTTGTTCTGCCTACCTGTCATCGGGAGCAGTGATCTCTGTCATGTTCTACAGTTAGAATCACTCCCTAGGACACACTTAACTCCTTGATCGCCTTCCCTGCCAGTGTCATTTACATAGTAATCAGTGCATTTGTATAGCACTGATCAAGTGTCCCAAAATAGTGTCAAAAGTGTCCAATGTGTCCACCATAATGTTGCAGTCACAATACAAATTGCAGATCACCGCCAGTACTAATAAAAAAATAATAATAATAATAAAAATGCCATAAATCTATCCCTTATTTTGTAGACGCTATAACTTTTGCGCAAACCATTCAATATACGCTTATTGCGATTTTATTTTTTTAAACAAAAATATGTAGAAGAATACGTATCAACCTAAACTGAAAAATAAATTTGTTTTTTTTTTTTTATATTTTTTGGGATATTTATTATAGCAAAAAGTAAAAAATATTGTTTTTTTTTTTTTTTTTTTAAATGTCGCTCTATTTTTGTTTATAGCACAAAAAATAAGAAAACTGCAGAGGTAATCAAACAGCAACAAAAGAAAGCTCTATTTGTGGGGAAAAAAAGGACGTCAATTTTGTTTGGGTGCAATGTCGCACGACCGCGCAATTGTCAGTTAAAGCGACGCAGTGCCGAATCGCAAAAAGTGCTCTGGTCAGGAAGGGGGTGAAACCTTCCAGGGCTGAAGTAGTTAACTTATCTTTTTTTTTTTTTTTTGTTTTTTAGTTAATTTTCCTTTAAAGGGGCTTGACAGGGGTTGTGTCCTATGCCTACATACTTTTGCTAGTAGGTGTTCCTCATTCCCATCTCAAAATGTTGAGCGGTATGGTAAAACGAGCTGCGCTTTAGCGCTAACGCCGCCGCGGCCCCAGTGTGAAAGGGGTCTAATGCCACGTACACACAATCAGACATTCCAACAACAAAAATGTGTATTTTTTTCCTGACGGATGTTGGCTCAAACTTGTATTGCATACACACGGTCACACAAATGTTGTCAGAAATCCCGAACGCCAAGAACGCGGTAACATGCAACATGTACAACGGGACTATAAAAAGGAAGTTCAATAGCCAGGGCGCCACTCATACTTGATTCCGAGCATGTGTGGAATTTTGTGCGTCGGACTTGTGTACCCCCCTCTGAACTTTCGGCAACAAGTTTTGTTGACAGAAAATTTGAGAACCTGCTCTCAAACATTTGTTGTCGGAAATTCCAACAGCACTTGTCCGATGGAGCCTACACGCGGTCAGAATTTACGACAACAAGTTCACATTGAACATTTGTTGTCGGAAAGTCTGACCGACATTTGAGCCGGTGGGGGGGACTGATGCAGCATCCACCTAGGTAAGCATGATTAAAAAAAATATATATATCCCCATACTTCTTTTTTAACCACTTGCTTACTGGGCACTTAAACCCCCCTCCTGCCCAGACCAATTTTCAGCTTTCAGCGCTGTCGCACTTTGAATGACAATTGCGCTGTCATGCTACACAGTACTCAAATTAAATTTTTATCATTTTTTCCCATAAATAGAGCTTTCTTTTGGTGATATTTGATCACCTCTGCGGTTTTTATTTTTTGTTAAATTTTTTTTTAAAAGACCCAGTTTTAAAAATATATATATATTTTTTATATTTTGTTATAAAATTTTGCAAACGGGTAATTTTTCTCCTTCATTGATGTACGCTGATGAGGAAGCACTGAAGGGCACCGATAGGTGGCAGTGATGGGCACTGATGGGTGGCAGCGATGGGCACTGATGGGTGGCAATAATGGGCACTGATCGGTTACACTGATAGGCAGCACTGCTAGGTGGCACTGATTGGCACCACTGGTGGGCATTGATAGGTGGCACTCATGGGCATTGATATGTGGCACTGGTGGGCACTGGCAGCTTTCAATGGTAGGTGGCACTGGCAGGGGTACCGGTGGTTACAGATGAGGCATAATTGGGGACTGATATCCCTTGCAGATAAGCCAGTGATTGGCTTTTTTGTCTCCTCGAGAGAAAAAAAACGATTACCGAGCTTTTGTTTACATCACGTGATCAGCTGTCATTGGCTGACAGCTGATCACATGGTGAGGGGCCGGTCCCGGGTCAGTGATCACCTGAGCCTCGGTGACTCAGTGATCACAGCGCATGCCGCACGTGCCCTGCAGGGGGTACAAAGGGGAGGTTGTCATATGACGGCCTCCCGCAAATTCAGGTCCGCGCTGTGGCCATCATTCGGCTATAGCGCGGACGGCAAGAGGTTAAAATGTCCCTAGTTCTGAATATTGAGCATTTCTACAATGCAATCCCTTTCTTTTTTTTTTTTTTTCTAACATTACCTTGATGGAATTTCAGTGTAATCCTGGAAGGCATATCAGAAGTAACACTCTTAGGTATATTAATTCAGCAAAGTGTCCTGGTAAAATATTGTTGCCAGCTTTGGTCAGTGGAGAGTCAAGTGAAAACAAGCAAAGCTCGGCTATGTTTAGTTATTGAACAAACACGCTTGATACCATTTTCTCAGCCAAAACCACTTTGGCTGATTGTCTTTCTAATAATACAAACAGAATCCATTTAGTAAGTCCAAGAGGTTTGCCAAATGTCGTGGTATCATGTTGTGTAAATGGATAACAGGATAAACTCCGTGATATCGGATTGCAGGAAATGGCTGATTCCTTTGGTCTCTTTCAGCGAGCTGAAACTGATTCCCAAACCTGCCTCACTTAGGAACCTTAGCGCAGAGCACACAAAAAAAAACTGTTTTACAGAGAGAAACAAAATCTAATTGGAGAACAGTTGTCTTAATTGGTGCCCGTTTGGCATACAATGGAAAGGAAGCAGTGTTTCGGGTCTGATGGCACCCTAGGGGGATATAACCTTGCAGTAGGTCACCAAGCTCCGAGGGAGAGATTATTTCCCGAGGACAAAAAAACTATAACACTAAACCAGATTAGGCCTCTGTCTGTCAGGAAATATTAGAGTTAATCACCTTTGCTAACTAGGGTTAAATGGAGTAAATTTACCTGATGAATTTTGAGTGATAGTTTGAGTTACATGAACGTGATGTGGTTTATCGGGCGCTCTTGAGGCTGCATTTATCGTCATATCAGATATTTAATAGTGGCTAGTTTCAAAGTTTTTATTTTTAGTTTTTTTTTTTTGTTTTTTTAGTTTGGGGTTACACTTATGTCCCAGCAGCCACAGCTTAGGAACTCTTGACTGGTATTGTACCAGCCACGCAATGCAATGTGGTGGATTACCAAGAGAAGCCCAAAGCAAGACAGAAAAGAATAGAGGAGGGCGTACATGACCAAGGAAACAGGGGTTCAGACGGCAAGGATGGTAGAGCACTCAAGATTGGAGGAAATGCAAAGGGAGGAGGGGCCATAGGCGACAGATATAGGAGTTGGCTTCTCCCCAGCGTGCAGTGGTAGCGTGGAGGAGAGAGCTTCCCACCCACCCTCCCTCCCGGTTATTATGATTATTGTTTGTCTCTCTAGGTCTGATTTTTTTTTTTTACAGATTTATTGGCTTCAAGGATGTTGTGGCAGTGGCGGGTGTTGGTCTTTGTGGGTGATGGAAGAAAACTTAGATAAGAAAGAGTTCGGGACCCATCGGTGGTATGGGTCCCGCTGGTGGTATTCCAGTTAATGGTGGTTTGGTTAAAAGGGTGCACTGCGGCCCGTGGTTTTGTCTCTAAGCTAGTATGTCAGCTGGAGGCCTATTTTCGGTTATGGGTACCGCAGTGCATTATAAACATAATATATTAATTTTGGGTTTCCTGCAAAGACCAACGTGAGTATTGATTGATGGGTGGTGGTTAAACTGGTTGTAAACCCTTTACAACCACTTTAAACTGCAGGCAAGCCTATAATTAGCTGCACTGGATATCTCCTAAACCTGCACGGTTTAGGAGATATCCCTGTATTTGCATGTGCCAACGTCATGCGGCACGTCATGCACTTTAAGACAACTGAAGCAATGGCAGTACGTGCTGTTGCTTCAGTTGTACTGTGCTGTTCGCGGTGACTCCCGTGCGCATGTGCGGGAGTGACGTCATTGGGGCTCCGGCCAATCACAGTGCCGGAGCCGTGATACCCGGAAGCAAGCCCCGGGCGACATGTCAGCGGCCTGAGGGGGAGACGAGGATGGCTCTGGGAGATTCGTTCTCGGGTATGTAATTCATAATGAGCTAGTATGCTATGCATACTAGCTCATTCTGCCTTTATCTTGCAGGGTGTGTTTTTTTTTTTTTTTTTTGTTTTTTTGTTTTTTTGCAGGAGGGTTTACTTCCTGTTTAAACAGTTGTTTATACAGTTATGTTAATTTTAAGTGAGTTGTTAAATAAAGAGGCTGCTACGGCCAATATTTACTCCAACTTGGTGTGGTCTCCATTAAGTGGGGCAGGGCCGTTTTTAAGGCAGGGCAAAAGGGGCAGCTGCCCTGGGCCCTGTCATTGTTGTGAGGCCCAAAGCAGCTGTCTCATACTTGCCAACTATCCCAGTTTAAATTTCCTTGTCTCTTGCTGTGTCCTGATATCTCAGTGTGAAGTACTGCTACTAATGCTGACCAGCTCTGCCCTATTGTTGTGTACAGATGACTCACCTGCAGACCCTGTGTTTACATGTAAATAATCAGCATTCATATGTAAATAACAGCAGCACTCATATGTAAATATCTCCATAGATATGTAAATAAAGGCGGCATCCATATGTATAGCATGACCCCTGGAGTGAGGAGATGATGTGCTGTAACCTCTAGCAACGAATCAGTGAGCAGTATTACTGTACAGTAATCTCAACAAGCAGAAATAATGTGCTGTAACCTCTAGCAACTAATCAGTGAGCTGTAATGTGTGCTGTAACCTCTAGCAACCAGTCAGTGAGCGGTAATGATACACTGTAACCTCTGGCAGCCAATCGCAATAGCTGCCTGATCTGATTCAGTAAACTGATTTTGAGTCTAGCTGCTATCTATTGTATGTCTCAGAGCAGGTGGAGAGAAAAATTGCATGGGGGGGGGCCAAGAAAAGTTTTGCCCAGGGTCCAATTAATATAAAAGACGACCCTGAAGTGGGGTATTGGAGTATGGGTTGGTCGGGCAGGTAAGTGGTAAGAATGGATCATCTGTTATACAATGGTCAAGGTTTAGACTTGAGGATTCACTTTTCGTCTTGGGTATAGACATGTGTGGTCAAACAAAACTGGAATACAGCAGACACTACATGCTGGCAAGCATACAGATTTGCATCAGCAACTTTCGAACATGAATATCATAATATGGAGATATTTTACAGAATTGAAGAAAAAAATGTAATCCCAGCTACACTCTCCCTCCACAGTATGTATCTTCACATTTTTTTGCACATATCTCTTTCAGAAATGTTCAAGCCTGTAAAGCCTGGTACAAACTACAGTTTTTTTTTTTTTTGTTTTTGTTTTTTGTGCAACCCCGCGGGTTGTACGAAAAAAAACTGACAGCTCTGGCCGGGAGCCGTTGTAGTAACCATGAGAGGTTAGCTCAGCGATCTCCCCCCGCTAAGCTGTTGTGTTTGGACAGGTTGGTGGCCCCTCCACCAGAACACTCCAATCAGCATTGCTATTGGCTGAGAGCACTGATCAGGAGTCAGTTGGCTTCTGGTTTTCCAGCATGCACGTCCGACAGAAGTCGACCGGTTGGCCGGCTTCTGTCGGACAGACTGACATACACACAGGCACAAAGTAGGCCAGTATTTTTTGTACTGACAAATGTCTCCTGACTGCCCCATCTTAAGCTGAGGTTTCCAAACTTTCTAAACAAAGGGCCAGTTTAATGCCCTTCAGACATTAGGAGGGCCAGACTGTGGCCATTGGGAGTAAAAATTGTCCCAGGATCAGTAGGAGTAAACAGTGCATCTTGGGCATTTGGGAAAGGAATCGTGTCTCATCATTGGTGTCAGCAGAAGAATAGTGCTTCATCGTTGATGTGAGTGGTAGGAATAGTGCCCCATTGTTGGTGTCAATGGGAGGAATAGTGCCCCATTGTTGATGTCAATGGGAGGAATAGTGTCTTGCATCAGTGGGAGGAAAAGTGACCCAAGGGCCAGATAAAGGCAAACAAGGTATGTATGGCCCTGGGACCACAGTTTGGAGACCGCCGCTGTAGGTAAAACACATGATCCTCTTCCTCTTTGTCTTTTCAATGGCATAATAATAATGCAGAGAGAAAGAAAAGCTGGATTAAATGTACACCCCACCACTAAAATCTCATATAAGCCTTAACAAAATTTGCCCTCTTTAAGTCCATTAGATATCTTACCCCCACACCTATACAGGAATGCCTTGGATTATGAGCATAATTTGTTCCATAAGAAGGCTTTTAATCCAAAGCACTCATATATCAAATTGAGTTTACCCATAGGAAATAATGGAAGCTCAGATAATCCGTTCCACAGCCCCTGCTTGTCTGTGCTGTACCACATGTAGCCAGAGGTGCGGGGGCATCATAGACACTCTGAAACACTCGAAGACGCTCAGAGACCACTCAGAGATGCTTGGAAACACTCGGAGATGCTCTGAGACACTCAGGTCTCCGAGTGTTTACGAGTGTCCCAGAGTGTCTCCAAGCGTCTACGAGTGTCTCCAAGCGCCACTGGCACCCCCGCACCTCTGGCCAAATGCTGTACTGCACACCCAAGCGGCTTGAATCCTGCTTGTCTTGTGAGACAACACCCGCAAAGCGAGTTAGGATTTTATTTTTTTTAAATAGCTCATATTGCGAAACGTTCGTAAACCGCGTTACTTGCAATCCGAGAGTTCCACTGTAATTGCCATAATGCATTAAGTTATTTTTCTTTTTTTCTGTAATTTTTTTTTTGTCAACAATTTTTATCTGGATATATTTTCTGCAGGACCCAGATCCACTCTTCCAGCTTTTTTTGCCAAGGCTTTCTTGCTATGCTTTCAGCTTTCTTGCCATTGCATACTCATGTCACCTATACCATGAGGCTTCAGGTGAAATGTGCACCATACTTCACATTAGCCTGACAGTCTGTGCAGCTACGCATCATCAGGGGTCGGATGCAAGAACATAGAAGAGATAGCTGTCCTCTTTTTTTATTTTAATTCTTTATTTAAAGTTTTCAAAGGTACAAAAGAGATGAGGCCAACACAAATAAACCAAAAAAAAACCCAGAAAATAACAAAACTAGGAAAAAATTAGGCAGTGGGCTGTACTGTGACCTGTATCTAATATATGCATGCACAGGGATAAAAAGGAAGAACTAGGACCATGGCAAAAGTTAAAGTGGTAGTAAAGTCCTCTTGGTGATTTTTACCTACAGGTAAGCCTATAATAAGACTTACCTGTAGGTAAAATAAATATCTCCTAAACATGCACCGTTTAGGAGATATTCACCCTGGATATAGCCAGTTACTTCACCCACGCATGCGCTCTGAAGGTCTGATGTTCTGCCGAGAACTGTCCCCCCATCGGATAGTGTCTGCCCCATAATGCGCAGGCACATCGCTTGCGCAGTACGGAGGACAAGGAGATGCCGAAAGTCTCCAAAGATGAACGGCGCCTGCGCACTTAATAGTACCTTGTGCCCTGAGTCCAGGTTCAAGCCCCACCATGCAAGTGGACATACGGTAGATGATGTTAAAAAGCACTTACTAAGAGGGCCCCTCGCCATGCTTTGGGTACGGCCTCACTTCGATCTGCAATTTTTTATTCTAACTCTATGTCCACTTGGATGGTGGGTCTTAAACCTGGACTCAGTGCGCAGGCGCTGTTCATCTTCGGAGACCTTCGGTGTCTCCTTGTCCTCCGTACTGGGCAAGAGCAGTACAGGGCGGAACCTATCCAATGGGGGATGGTATTTGACAAGACACTAGCATACCTTGCCGAACCTTCAGAGCTTCGTCCTGGAACCAAGGGCTCCTACATGGGAGTGATGTCATTGTGGCTGCGGCCAATAATATTGGTGGCACTTGCGAACCTGGAAGTAAGACCGGGGGAAGATGTCAGCCCTCTCAGTGGTGACAGCTTGCTTTTAAAATAAGTATTTCATCATGTGCTAGTATGCGGTGCACCTTCTGGCACAGTCATTTGGAGTGATAAGACCAAAATTTAGCTTTTTGGCCACAACCATAAACGATACATTTGGAGAGGAGTCAACAAGGCCTATGATGAAAGGTCCACCATTCCTACTGTGAAACACGGAGGTGGATCGCTGATGTTTTGGGGATGTGTAAGCTACAAAGGCACAGGAAATTTGGTCAAAATTGATGGCAAGATGAATGTAGTATGTTATCAAAATACTGGAGGAACATTGGCATTCATCAGCAAAGAAGCTACTCATGGGAAGTACTTGTACATTCCAACTTGACAATGATCCAAAACACAAGGCCAAGTCAACCTGTCATTGGCTACAGCAGAATAAAGTGAAGGTTCTGGAGTGGCCACCCTGACCTCAATATCTTTAAAGTGGAAGTAAACCCATCAATTTAAACAGTTAAAAAAAAAGGCATGCCGGGAATGTTAATTGCACATTGGCTGTGCTCTTAGCCAAACTATTAAACCATCCAATGGCTGGTGTCATAACGAATCACATGTGCAGCACCATAGCAGTTGAAGATGAAACAGAGGCAAAGATGGCAGCTTCCTTGGCTGAAAACGATAGGGGAGTTTACTTCCACTTTAAGCCATCATTACAGGGACTGGAGACTTTTTGCCAAGAAGAATGGGCAGCTTTACCATCTGAAAAGATAAAGAGCCTCATCCACCCAATACCATAAAAGACTTCAAGCTGTCATTGATGTTAAAGGGGGCAATCATAATACCCAAACCAACTATAGGTTTTACTTCAAACATTTTTACAGTCCCAATCAATACATACTATATGGCCAGGGCTTTTTTTCTCAGAGAATAGGTGCAGGAGCTCGTCCTTTCTGAGTCACCCCATTTTCCCCACCCCCTTAACCACCTCCGAGCACCATTCCATGGTTCCACCGTCTACCCACCTTGCAATAACAAAAGACCTCCAGCAGCAACAACAGATCTTCCAGCAGCCAACATCAATAGACCCTCCCTCAACAATAGAACTTTCCCAGCAACAACTGACCACCCAGAAACATAAGACCCCCTGCCCCCCCTCCCCAGAAACTAAGACCCTCCAGCAGACCCCAGCACCCCTTGCCATTACATACATTCAGTGCTGGAGGTGCTGGAACTGCGTTCCCCCGCGTTCCCACTGAAAAAAAGCCTTGTATATGGTAATTATGTTTATTTTATTGCACACTGTTATACATAAAAAAAACAAAAATACTAATTAAAAGCTGCCCAATGACATTTCAAAGAAAGTTCAAAGAAATGCAAAGATTTCTGTCCCATTTAAACTCTGTTGCTTGATAGAAAATTTAAAAGATGAGGGTAGCCTTTCTTGTATCTCCGACCCAAACACCCCTAGAAGTGGAAGAGACAGTGCCGAGGGACAGGAGGAACATGAGTGTCCGAAAAGGCTGATTGCAGATCCTTGAAATGTAGATTCTGACATGTAAGGTCGAGCAGAGTAATTGACCGGAAATATGAGTTGAGGGATCGACAGCACCACGAGGGAAACCAGCAGAGCTTAAAGGGAAACTCTGATTGGGCTACAGGCTCGGGAAGGTGGAGTCCACCAGAGATTCCAGCATGCATGCGACAAGAATACACAAAGATGAAGGGTGCTGGTACTAGGGGTGTCCAGAGTTAGCATTTGGTTATTGCATGAAACAGAATTAGTCAGTAATCATTAGCCTAGTTACAGAGGAAGCTGGGGTCAGCAACAAGCGGGAAGCATTGTACAGAATCACAAGCTGAGTCAGAATAATGGATAAAGTCTAGGTCAGGAACTAGTAGGCAGAGGTGCAGGGCAGGATCCAAAATCAGGTCAGGGTTGAGCCAGGTCAGTAACAGGAATCATATGCAGGACACATATCAGAACACAGAGAGTAGGCTGAAGACCAGTCATACATGGTTGAAATCTCAGCTGGATGAGCAGGAACTGTCTGAGATTCAAACTGTAAATGGGCAGGCTGAAGGTATCAAGTTGATTAATCGATCAACTTGGGTACAACCAGCCTGTCGGATTATCTTGCAAATGAAACTGTTGTCTTCAGTATTCAGCAATGCAGAGAATATGTTTTTGGTTCTGAAAAAGAAAATCTAGATTTGGAGCAAATGGCTAGGAATGTAGTTCAGCCAGATTAACATGTAGACCAATGCACAGCGTAAAGTGGGGTACACACTATCAGAAAATCAGGCGATCGATCGACCGGCTTTCTTCAATGTTTCACAGCAAGTCAGAAACAAGGGTAGAAACAATGTATGAAAACACTCGTACTTTGTAATTTGTTTCTGATCATGCGCGGTCTTTTGCATCTGCTATTTCTCGTATGAAAACGGTACACATCAAGCGAAAATCGTCCGTTCTATTGACTTCCAAGAAACATTTTGGAGCTTGTCCCTTCAGAAATTTTAATTTGCAAAGTCAGAATCGGATGTTAAAAGTTGTGTACACACTATACGAAAATAGAACGATCGTGCCTTGTACGGAGTTTTTCCTCTGATTTTCATATAGTGTGCACCGGGCTTAAAAGTGCTTCATAAATTTGATGGATTTTTGAAGTGCAGAAAAGCAACAAAACAATCATTGAATTGATTTTCCTTTGCTTTATTAATAAATGCCAAAATGTTGGAAGCAATACTAAGTATATTGTAGGACATGTTGTATTAAACCAGAACGTCAACCATGTGTAGAATATGGCCGTAAATAATGTAAGTTTTTTTTTTTTTCTGTGCATTTGAGCAAAAATTGTCTATGGCAGGAAGATGCCGGTTTTGCCGGGCCCGATTATGATGTTTAGAGTCTGGAACTACTAGATAAATGTGAAAAGCTGCTATGAAACAAACCTGACCTTTAAAGAGGAAGGCTGTTGAAATCTGTTTTGATCTGTGCTCACCTACCTGCCGGTCCACCTTCTACAAAATGTCAATCTTATAAGGAGGAAGTGGTTGGATCGAAAATTACATTGCTTGTAGGCACAAGCTGGTGACCAGAGATTTGTATGACGAATATCATTTATTAGGTGAAATGGATGTCATATTAATGTAGGGTGATCTGTGTGCTTCTACTATTTTACTTCTGTCTTATAGATTTTAACCACTTCAGTCCTTGAAGGATTTACCCCCTTACTGACCAGAGCACTTTTTTGCGATACGGCAGTGCGTCGCTTAAACTTACAATTGTGCGATCACGCAACGCTGCACCCAAACAAAATTGACGTCCTTTTTTTCCCACAAATAGAGCTTTCTTTTGGTGGTATTTGATCACCTCTGCGGTTTTTATTTCTTGCGCTATATACAAAAAAAGAGCGACAATTTTGAAAAATAAGCAATATTTTTTACTTTTTGCTATAATAAATATCCACAAAAATACATAAAAAAAAAATATTTTTCAGTTTAGGCATATATATATTCTTCTACATATTTTTGGTAAAAAAAAAATCGCAATAAGCGTATATTGATTGGTTTGCACAAAAGTTATAGTGTCTACAAAATAGGGGATAGATTTATGGCATTTTTTGTTGTAATTTTTTTTATTAGTAATGGGGTCGATCTGCGATTTTTAGCATGACTTCGACATTATAGCGGACACATCGGACACTTTTGTCATTATTTTGGGACCATTGTTATTTATACAGTGATCAGTGCTATAAAAACGCACTGATTAGTGTAAATGACATTGGCAGGGAAGGGGATAAACACTAGGGGGCGTTCAAGGGGTTACGTGTGTCCTAGGGAGTGTTTCTAATGGTGGGGGGATGGTCTACCACTGACATGACAGCGATCACTGCTCCCGATGACGGGGAGCAGTAGATCTCTATCATATCACTAGGCAGACAGGGAAATGCCTTGTTTACATAGGCATCTCCCCGTTCTGCCGCTCTGTGACATGATCGTGGGACACAGATGGACATTAAGTCTGCGGCACCCACAGGCACAGTCACGGAGTACACAGTAGGCGCTCCGGCGGCAGCGTGCACATGCCCACAATGCCGCAAATTTAACGGGGACGTACCTGTATGTCTATTTGCCCAGCCATGCCATTGTGCCGAAGTACATCGGCATGCGCTGGTCGGAATGTGGTTAACATAGAGCACCTATGCATATAATACATTCTCTCAAGACATTGAATATGTGCCCAGCATCTATTCATTTTGAGAATATTAAAGCTAAACTTTATTAAAGCCCAACTCCAAAAACAAACGTTCTCCCTTACAGTGAGGCCGCATTGCAAGGGTTTACCAGTTGTTTTTGTCTGTCAGATAGGAAAAGCACTTTTACTTACCACTTTTACTTACCATTTTCTGCTCCTCGGGTAGACTGTGCTCCCCCATCAGTGTGTGTTTATGTTACAGATCATACCACTATACCAACCCCCTGAAGAATACTTACAACTGTTGAGTTGAAACGTGTTGGAGTCTTTTTTTGTAAACTTTAAGTATTGAAGATGCGCTGTACTATATACCGTGTTTCCCTGAAAGTAATACCCACGCCAAAAATAAGACCTACTGTGATTTTTGGGGAGGGCTGCAATATAAGCCCTACCCTGAAAATAAGCCCTTGTTTAAAGTGGTTGTAAACTGCTAGAATATTCTCTGTTACAGTATTACATCATGTCAAAGGTGTGTGTTTCTATAATCTAATTGAGTCAAATACCTTCGTTATAGCAGCGCTCAGCTGATCTCCTGCTGCTCTTCTCCTCTCCTGCCAGCTATCAATGGGGGATTTCGGCCCCCTCCCTCTGCAGTGCTCAGAGCGGGGAAGAGAACTCCGCTGGGCCATGGAAGTGCGCAGCGTCGCTCAGCTGATCCCCCGCTGCTCTTCTCTTCTGCCAGCTGTCAGCGGGGAATCTCGGGCCCCCCTGCCTCTTCAGGGCTTGGAGTGCGAGAGACCACTCCGGTGGGCCAAGGAAGCGTCGAGCGCCACTCGGCTGATTCCCCGCTGCTCTCCTCCTCTGCCAGATGTCAGCAGGGGAACTCAAACCCCCCTCCCACTGCAGTGCTTGGAGCTGGGAAGAAAGCTCAGGCGCATCACGTAAGCGACCAGCGGCACTATAACAAGGTATTTAACACAACTAGATTACAGAAACACACACCTTTGAGAGGATTCTAGCACATTACAACCACTCTTACTATGTTCACACTGACAGGCAGGGAGGGAGAGGGGGAGAGAAGATGGCACATAAACTGGCAAGCGCTACACCGAAAATAAGCCCTACTGTGTTTTTGGTTGCCAAAATGAATATAAGACCTGGGCTTATTTTCGGAAAAGCACAGTATATAGTGGTTTTGAATCCATGTACATTTTATTTAGTTGTCTTTTAATATGTTGCAGACTATTGTCTCTTTTAAGAATATGTATTAATAAATATCGTGAATTCTAATTCAGTTGTTTGTATTCTGGGTGCCAATGAAAATGTCCAGACAACTAATTTGCCTTCTTGATACTTCTATATAGGGATATGGCACCTTGATATTACTTTTGGTCGAATTAAGAATATGAAGTGCTCCCCCAATGCTCTGGCAGTGGGGTTCCTCATCATCCTGGGCTTAATTACAATGCAGTCCATAACCTTGCATTGGATGTGAGGACGCTGAGGGACAGTGCAGTGCTGGTGTGTAGGGGAGGTCGACTGCTGGGGAATGGAGATCAAGAAAGTATAGGTGATTTTTCTAGTTCCCCTTTGATGTAAGGGAGATTTTTTGTTTTCCCTGAAGATAGGCCTTAAAAAGGAACTCTCAGGCCGCGTACACACGGGCGGATTGTCTGTCTAACTTAGTCCGCTGAACCGTGTTTCAGCGGACAATCCGCTCGTGTGTGGGCTTCAGCGGACTTTTTCAGCGGACAATCTGACGAACAAAGTCTTACGGAATTTCCGTAAGACAGTCCGTTCAAACTTGGTTTTGTCCGTCCAAACTTGGTTTCAGCGGACAGTCCGCTCGTGTGTAGGCAAGTTGGACGGACTAAGTATGGCGCATGCTCAGAAAGGGTTTACACGGCCGAAGGTTGCATTGCAGTGTATAGGACGTCGTTTTTCTAGTCCCGTCGTACGTGCTGTACACGTCATCACGCACGCTTTCAGCGGACTGTCTGCTCATCGTGTGTGGTCAAGTCCGTTCATGCAAATTTTGAACGGACTGTCTGTCGGATTGTCTGCCGAACTTAGTTGGGCAGACAATCCGCCCGTGTGTACGCGGCCTCACACACCCATGTGCTTTTTTTTAATTCACTCTTACCTTTTTCAGGGTTATCCTAATAAAACACATACTCTCATATCCAGTGTTGTCCTACAGTCATCCACTGCTCCGTTGCCGCCCGCCTGGTCCAAAAAAATTGGCCCTAGTATATGAATGGGAGTTGGGGACCTTGGATTGTGGGCTCTTTGAGGGTAGGGACCGATGTGAGTGTGCGATGTATGTGTGGAGTGCTGTGTAAAATGACAGCCCTATATGGGTACCTTGAGACACAATGTACAGGGATAGAGACAATTGTAGACACGCACCCCCACTCACTCAGGTTGAACTGGATGGACTGGTGTCTTTATCCACTTCGCACCCAGGCCAATTCTGACATTTCTCTCCTACATGTAAAATTCATAATTTTTTTGCTAGAAAATTACATAGAACCCCCAAACATTATATATATATATATATATATATATATATATATATATATATATATATATATTAGCAAAGACCCTAGAGAATACAATGGCGATCGTTGCAACTTTTTATCTCGCACGGTATTTGCGCAGCAATTTTTCAAACACGTTTTTTTTTCAGAAAAAAAACAGTTTCATGCTTTAAAAAAACAAAAAAACAGTAAAGTTAGCCCAATTTTTTTGCATAATGTGAAAGATGAAGATAGGCCAAGTAAATAGATACCCAACATGTCACGCTTCAAAATTGCACACGCTCGTGGAATGGCGCCAAACTTTGGTATTTAAAAATCTAAAAAAGGCTAGAATTATTGCTCTCACTCTAAAGTTCGCAGCGATACCTCACATGTGTGGTTTGAACACCGTTTTCATATGTGGGCGGGACTTACATATGCGTTCGCTTCTGCGTACGAGCTCACGGGGACAGGGGCGCTTTACATTTTTTTTTTTATTGTTAATTTTACTTTTATTTTTTTAGTTTGACACAAAAAAAAAATTGATTACTTTTATGCTTATTACAAGGAATGTAAACATCCCTTGTAATAGGAATATGGCACGATCGGACCTATTTACAGTGAGATATGGGTTCAATAAGACCCCACATCTCACCTCTAGGCTGGGAAGCCTAAAATAAAAATAAAAAAATGATCACGGCTTCCCAGCCAAGGTGGCGCCGTTGTTTTGAATGCAGAGGCCGGGCGTGACGTCATAACATCGCGCCCGGCCTCCAAACGATCATAGAGAGTCCGGGGACCATCTGGTCCGCCGGAAATCTCTATGATACCATCCGGGGGCCAGCGGATCCTGTGACCGACTCACAGATGGAAGCGGTGAGTCGGTAGAAGCACCGGAGGGTGGTGGGAGGGGGGGGGCGTCCCCTCCCGCCGCCTGTAAGAACGATCAAGCGGTGGAACAGCCACTATGATCCTTCTTATGGTGCAGGGAATCGCCGGCTGAAAATGCCGATATCTGAATGATGTCTGTAGCCTCAGGCATAATTCATATATAACACCACAAAGCCCATGATGTCATATGACGTAGCTTGGGCGCCAAGTGGTTATTCAACCTTACTAACTATGTAACAATGTAAGTATTGCCATACTTTTTGATTATATCTTCTGAAGCCAGTTGTCCAGCTTCTTGCAGCCACCCCTCTGATGATCCACCACGGTACATGCATAGTGTGTTCTAGATAACTCTGAATTATCCATGCTCCGGCCATGAGGTTCCTTGTCATCCTGGGGTTTATTTTCTGGGTTGGGTCAAAGGTTACGCTTACGTATGTTTAAGTCTTAGAAACAGGTATTGTGGTTTAGGATAAGGCTACGTTTCAAGGGCTGGGGTAAGGTTTAAACCCATCTTCAGGCAAATACTGAACTTTCACTGTCACTCATTCCACTTCCACCTAGTTACAGTTACGTACCAAAACTTGATTTCACCATCATGTAACCCTCCATGGCCCTTCCTGGCATGCATGCTGCACCTGACAAGTCTTCTTACTGCCCTCCATCATGATATCATCAGATCATTGCAGGACTCTTTAAACTGTAAAGTTGACTTCCAATGGACAGGCAATGGGAAGTGTCTAAATGACACTGTGGAAACTACAATCCCAACTCAATTTACATAAATCCTGAACCTACACTCAAGCTTTGAGTGCTTTGCACTGCTGCCTGATTTCTACGGTAGTGCCTGTACTGTCTCTCTGGTCTCCATACTCTACCAGGAGCCACCAGGCCTGGCAGTAGTTTGAAATGTAGCCACTGGCCAGAAGTTCTCTTCTACCAGTGACAGGAGGAAATTCTTATAGCTACTGATCAGGATCTAACCTGATATGCAAACTTGAACATGGCTGTTGTTAAAAAATTAGAGAGAGAAATTTGAACAGCATAGAATTCATGAAGTATCCCTCCAATGACCTTGTGAGGTTCCTTCTACAGCATCTGGTTACAGTCAATTTGGGAAAACTCAGAAAGGTACCATAAAGTGCAACGTGTAATAAAGGTCTTCACCATCTTCATAGCCAATAAAAACACCTTTCTTGCATTGAAATTTCCTTCTTGCACAGAAATGGACAGCATTTGCAATTCAAAAACCAACTAAAAAGAAACGAAAATAAGGAATTCCTATTTATTGCTATGGACAGGTCACCATGCATTCATATTACAGCAGAGAGAACCAACTTTATTTTGGATCAACACGATGCCTGCCATTGCAGAGGATAGCTAGGGCAGCAGGAGTAATTAAGCAAATGTAGCACTTACCCCCGAAGGAGCTTCTGGTTTTGATTGGGCCTGCACGCTACCTAGAAACCCCACTAACTTGACTCAATCCCCTTGGCACAGCTGTGGTGCAATGTAATACAGTACAATATAAAACAATGCAAAGTACCTGTATTGTACTCTCAGGATCCACTTGCTCCAGCTGGTGGGGAAAAACAATACGCCACACAACTGGATACTTAACCAGAAATATTATTTACTGTAAAATATTTCAACAGGTGGTTACAGTAATTGTGCTGTCATCAACAACATAGGACGACAGCACAATATATTTCAATATAACAGAAGATAACATATGAATGTAAATATATTTATATGAACCTGGGAGCTCATCCTGCTTTAAAGGCTATACGTGAGGCCTCACTTAAAGTACTTCAATCCAGGGTCTTCTTTTCTTCACTAGCTAAATCACTCCTTTGTATTTGTAATCCAAGATTCATGGAGGATTAGGCTGAAATGCTCCTGGTGTAACTCCAGTAACTTATTTACAAATGCTGAGGCGCCAAAGTAGATAGGCCTCAAGCATGTTCAGTGTCAGGGGCTCTGCTACGCCTCAGTGGAACTGCAGATTCCAGTGAGGCCTGTATGTGAATCTAACTACGTGCAAAAGTTAACAAACGGTGGGCTGTAACCCGCTCACCAACTGGATCAGAGTTCTGCGTGATCACTTTGGTCTGGTGACTGTAGCTTGTCTTTCCGTCAGCTGGGCCAGATACTCTGTATTGCTCCGCTGAATCAATCCGGTTCTCCGATTTTCTGCTGAATGTCTTGGACCTTCTCAATCCGGCTACCATCTCTCAGGCTCCGTCAGGTCACCTCACAAGAACAAACAGGCTGGCGCTCTGCGATAGCTGTCGGCTGCTGTCTCTCGGGAAACCTCTCCACAGATCTGCACAGGCAGGTAGCGTGGCTCCAAGAGACCTAAAAATAGCCGCTGTTGTCCCTTATATCCCCTACCCAGCATGCACTGCGTAAGAGAGTGTTCATGGGTCGGTCACATAGACTCCTGGGTAACGAGGTAAACCTTCAGAATCTAAACAGTCACTTCCTGTACAAGTCTTTAGGTTGTTCTGAGGTAATGATAAACAGGTGTGATACCCATATTTGGTCACTAGATGGCTCTAGTACAAAACCGCAGTAATGTCCATATACCTTACATTAAAACATGCATAATCACATCAATAAACAAGGATGTCAGCGCTACACAAATAAGGATTGCTATTACCTTTTTAATATGTGCATTTTCACGTTCGGCAGATTTGCAAAAACTGTAGCTGCTGACTTTTAATAAATAGACACTCACCTCTCCGGGGGTCCAGCACTGTCCTCACCCAAGCTGGTTTCTTCACTGAGCTTCAATCTCTGGTGCTGGCTTGTTAACTGTGTGCAGCCAGCTGTGACTCCTTGTGGCTTCACAGCTAGCTGCCCACTTAGGGTTGCCACTTTTTCTTCAAGTCAAGCCCGAGCACAGACAATTTTTTGTTTTAGCATACACTATAGGATTATACCAGAACTGGAACACCTTTGGGCACTCCAAATGGAATAGTAATGTGGCATGCATAGTGCCCCCTAACCCTCTTGTCAGGCCCTGTTTCCAGCCACATTCCTGTCTGAATATTGTGTCCGAGTTTGAGGTGGACTGAAACCTGGACACATGATTCAGAACCCGGACTGTCCAGGTGGATTCCCCTTTTGGGGGAAGTTCCACTTTCATTCTGATTTGTTGATACCCAGGCCTCAAAGTCTTTTGTCATTGTTATGTCTTCAAAAACCAATTCATGGCAATCTGCATTACAGTCAACTCTATTGGGTTGAAATACTAAGGCTCCTTTCACATCTGAGCGATTTGGAATCACGCAAAAAACTCAGTCAGATACAAAAAACGCACCTGGTTTATGGCCAAAACTTGGTCCTTGAACTTCATTGGTGGAACAAGCATGCATATGGTAGCTCATTCAAGTGAATGAAAACACATGCAACAACGCTGCAACTCACACAAAAATGCTAGCACAACTATGTAAGTCAACTATGCAGTTATGCTCCATTAAAAAAAGAGGGAAAGGCAGCCTGGCTGTACCTGTGCTGTGTCTTTTCTCTCCAGTTTGTCTGAGGGTCGCAGTCATGGACCAGTGCCACGCTTCTGCTAGACTCATACACTTCACTAACGGATCCGTGACTGCTGCCCCTCTCTGCAAATCCCTTCACTGGCTTCCCCTACCCCACCGTATAAAATTCAAAATACTAACCACAACATACAAGGCCATCCACAACATCGCTCCCAACCTCATCTGCAGATATTGCCCAAACCGCCCCCTCCGCTCCTTCCTGAACTTCCTGCTCTCTAGCTCCCTTGTTACCACCTCCCATGCTCGCCTACAGGACTTCCCTAGAGCCTCTACCATCCTCTGGAACTCCCTGCCCCAGTATGTCCGAGAAGGCCCTACCCTGTCCGCTTTTAGAAGATCCCTAAAAACAAATTTATTCAGGGAAGCCTATCCCACACCCACCTAAGAACTGTACCCGAGCCACCCCTATCAGACCATCCCCCACAGCTCTTAAATTTTGTACCACCTCCCCCCTCTCTTTAGAATGTAGGCTCTACGAGCAGGGCCCTCCTGTTCCTTCTGAATTGAACTGTATTGTAATTGTGCTGTCCTCCCTCTACATTGTAAAGTGATGCACAAACTGTTGGCGCTATATAAATCCTGTATAATAGTAATAACAATTTGTGGGTGGCACAGTGGCGTAGTGGTTAGCACTCTCACCTAGCAGTAAAAAGGGTCGCTGGTTTGGATCCCAACCATGACACTACCTGCCTGGAGTTTGCATGTTCTCCCTGTGCCTATGTGGGTTTCCTCCGGTTTCCTCCCACACTCCGAAGACATGCAGGTAGGTTAATTGGCTTCTGTCCATAATTGGCCGTAGTATATGAATGGGGACCTTGGATTGTGGGCTCCTTGAGGGTAGGGACTGATGTGAGTGTGCAATGTACAGGGATAGGGACAATTGTAGACACTCACTCAGGTTGAACTAGATGGACTGGTGTCTTTATTCAACCTTACTAACTATGTAACTATGTGTGGATACTCAAGTGAATGGGCTGCCCTATGTGCGACACGCAAAAGCTTGTGTAAATTGCAAAAAAAAAATTGCACGCAGGAACCAGCATTCCCGCTATGCAAAATGTGAATGGGGCCTAGGGGCAAATAATTGTTTTCCCTTTGGGGATGTTGCACTGAGCAAGGCAATTTTCCCTAGAGCTTAAAGAATGAGGTGAAGCTCCACTGACTTCCATCATCCAATAATATGCAAGACGATCCCTGAAAACCCTTCTCTTCAAAGAAGCCTAACCTACTTCTAACTAACACTGTTTTACTTCCTCCATCAGCTCATCACCCCACAGCTATTACCTTTTGTATCAATTGCCCCTTCCTTTTTAGATTGTAAGCTCTAACGAGCAGGGCCCTCTGATTCCTCTTGTACCAAATTGTAATGTAAGTGTAATGTCTGCCCTCATGTTGTAAAGCGCTGAGCAAACTGTTGGCGCTATATAAATCCTGTATAATAATAATTAAAAAAACCTTTTTTTTTACTTCCTTGAACATGATTGGGTAATTCAATGCAGAGTGAAATTTAACCACATTCACTAAGCTCTGGGGAAAGTTCCCTTGCAAAGCGCAACTTCCTTTGCAAAGCGAACAACCTATTTGCCTTTAGTACCGTATATACTCGAGTATAAGCCGAGATTTTCAGCCTCTTTTTTGAGGCTGAAAGTGCCCCCCTCGGCTTATACTCGAGTCATCGCTGTCTGCCCGCTCGATCAGCGTGTCGAGCAGACAGACAGCGGCCATTCTATTCAAAAGCCGCGCCTCCGGCTCCGCCTTCGCCTGTGATAGGCGGAACACTGAATTTCCCAGCAGCCTGTGTTCCGCCTATCACGGACGTCGTATCATCCTCGTACTACGGACGAGGATGATACGACGTCTGTGATAGGCGGAACACAGGCTGCTGGGAAATTCAGTGTTCCGCCTATCACAGGCGAAGGCGGCGGCGCAGCTTTTGAACTTTACAATGGCCGCCGACGAAGAGGGCACGGGACGGCACGGGACGGGACGGGGGCAAGGCAAGGCAAGGCACGACACGGGACGGATGCAAGGAGGCAAGGCAAGGCACGGCACGGGACGGAGGCAAGGAGGCAAGGCACGGGACGGAGGCTCGGGACAAAGGTAGGCTGGACACACACACACACACACACACACACACACACACACACACACACACACACACACATGGATGGAGACACACACAGGGATGGATGGATGGATGGATGGAGACACACACACACAGGGATGGATGGATGGATGGATGGATGGAGACACACACACACAGGGATGGATGGATGGATGGATGGAGACACACACACACAGGGATGGATGGATGGATGGACACACACACACACAGGGATGGATGGACGGACACACAGGGATGGACGGACACACAGGGATGGACGGACACACAGGGATGGACGGACACACAGGGATGGACGGACACACACACAGGGATGGACAGGCATGTCTCACCCTCGGCTTATACACGAGTCAATAAGTTTGCCAGTTTTTTTGGGGGTAAATTGGGGGCCTCGGCTTATATTCGGGTCGGCCTATACTCGAGTATATACGGTAAGTCATTTCCTATATCAACAACCAAACTGCTCACTAAGCTCGGGGAAATATGTAACATCTTTGAATATAACATGAATTTATTAACTTCCAAATCTGCAAGTAATGAAGCATACACACTCTGACATGCAAATAGCGACGGGTTAACCAATTTCATTTTCACATTTGGAACCTAATATCCTGTCATTTGTTTCTTTTGCTGGAGTGGTCTCTGTGTTTGTTTAGCATTGCAGCCTCGTCACTCTTCTTGGTCCTTCTACATATTCTGTGTCTCTTTAATCTTCCACTTCAGTGCATACCTGCCGAGCACCTTTATTCCTGGGCCCTGCATCTGTAACCATCAGCCCCAGGGCATGTCAGTTTTATGGGCAGATTTTGCCTAGGATCTTGCACAAAGAAGGTGTTGAATTGATTTAAAAACAGGTACTTCAGACTGCCTACTGTGCGAATGATATCTGTTAGTGACTAGTCTCAAGCAATGTAATCTAATAGACAGAGGCCTGCTCCCCGAGGTATATCGGAGTAGATATTGCAGTATGAAAGGAAGTGTTGTGGCGTGTGCCAACACTTATTACATGTAAATTCATTTTATAATCACTTTATTGGTATGCTGTATTTTTAATTTATTACTTATGCCAGCTACGTCAACTTTCAACAGTCTATTGTTTTTTTTTTTATAGAATGCTATGTGTCGGAAACAAGTACAAGTGTGGGCATCCTTTTTTATTAACTTCCATAGGTCAGTCAAATGTCACATATCGGTGGAGTAATGCCGCGTGCACACGATCGGAATTCTCGTTGGAAGAAGCTCTGATGGTTTTCCCGTCGGAATTCCACTCAAACTGTCTTGCCTACACAAGGTCACACCAAATTCCGACCGCCAAGAACGCGGTTACGTACCCACACCATGTACGACGGGACTATAAAAGGCAAGTTCAATAGCCAGTAGCCAATAGCTTCCGTCTCATACCTAATTCTGAGCATGCGTGATTTTTTGCGTGTCGGAATTGCATACACACGATAGGAATTTCCGATAGAAAATTTTTCCGTTGGAAAAATTGACATGATCTCTAATTTTTGCTGGCGGGAATTCGGCCAGCAAAATTCCGATGGAGGATACACACATTTTCCGACGAAAAGCTCTCATCTGTCTTTTGCTGGCCAAGATTCCGATCGTGTGTACGCAGCATACCTCAATAATAACTCTTCTTCTTATTCTTATTTTTCTTTGCAGGTAAATAATGGTTTTCAAACAGAAGCAATGCGCCGTTATCGAGTTACATAGTTACATAGTAGGTGAGGTCGAAAAAAGACACAAGTCCATCAAGTCCAACCTATGTGTGTGATTATATGTCAGTATTACATTGTATATCCCTGTATGTTGTTTTTGTTCAGGTGCTTAACTAATAGTTTCTTGAAACTACTGATGCCCCCCGCTGAGGCCACCGCCTGTGGAAGGGAATTCCACATCCTTGCCGCACTTACAGTAAAGAACCCTCTACACAGTTTAAGGTTAAACCTCTTTTCTTTAAATTTTATTGAGTGGCCACGAGTCTTGTTAAACTCCCTTCCGTGAAAAAAGGTTTTATCCCTATTGTGGGGTCACCAGTAAGATTTTTGTATATTAAAATAATATCCCCTCTCAAGTGTCTCTTTTCCAGAGAGAATAAGTTCAGCGCTCGCAACCTTTCCCCATAACTAATATCCTCCAGACCCTTTATTAGCTTTGTTGTCCTTCTTTGTACTCGCTCCATTTCCAGTACATCCTTCCTGAGGACTGGTGCCCAGAACTGGTCCAGAGTCTTGTAGAGCGGGAGAATTATCGGTTTATCTCTGGAATTAATCCCCTTTTTTAATGCATGCCAATATTCTGTTTGCTTTGTTAGCAGCAGCTTGGCATTGCATGCCATTGCTGCGCCTATCATCTACTAGAGTTCTTGATGAAGGAGGGGTGAAGGCTGTCCAACATCCACAGAAGGCTACAGAATGTTTATGGAGATGACACCATTGACAAGAGCAATGTATTGTCATTGGTGACTCTTGTCAATGGTGTCATCTCCATAAACATTCTGTTGCCTTCTGTGGATGTTGGACAACCTGCACTAGGGATGCACCGATATTGGTATTGGTGCTGATGCCAAGTATTTTAACGAGTACTCGTACTTGTAAAAATGCTGCTGATATAGATACTTTGTGGTATTTGCATATAAAATAATTGGGCGCAAATCGCACTGCATAGAATTACATGCAATTTGAACAGGAATGCAATGTGACCCCCTCCCTCCTAAATTTCCCAGCAACGGGGTGCTCCACATATTTAACACTTAAATGGTGATTTATAAACAAAATATATGTAAACCATAGGAAAATATGTGAGGACCTGCAAATGGAATATACAGTATATTCCTAGTGATACTATTTTTTAAAAATATTTTATTGTAAGTAAAAGAACCATACACAGTAGTGATATACAATAAGCACATCGGTCTACAGTGAAAAGCACATTTTAAGTACATTGAATACAGGGTAGGCATATAATAACATCTTAAACAGTCATCAACCTGAACTTCCAGATGGGACCAAACAGTAATTTTCAATACAAGGCAGAAATGTTACAGTTGGCATCTTCCTATAGCTTGCAGTGCTTCAGTTGTGAACTTTGACGATTCATTTTGCCATAATGCCTATAGTTATAGAGGTGAATGAGGGATTTTTTTTAATAAATGCTTGTACTGCTTGTTCAGAATCAGGGGTGGACTGACCATTCGGGCCCTCGGGCAGTGGGTTGCCAGCCTCAATAAAACCAGGGACAGTATGTAAAAATATGTGTTTTTTTTTTAAAATCCCAAGATTATAGCAGTAACTTTTCAGTGTGTGTATTCTGTGTGTGTATATTGTGTGTCTGTGTGTGTATACTGTATGTGTGTGCATACTGTGTGGCCCCATAATCTATTGCCTTGGGTCCCCATAATCTCCTATTGCTTGGGGGTCCCATAATCTCCTATTGCCCAGGGGCCCCATAATCTTCTCCTATTGCCCGGGGGCCCCATGAGTTGTCAGTCCGCCCCTGTTCAGCATATGCTAGGACTTTTGACAATAGGAAATTATCTGAGTCACTCTAGAATATCATGCATCTCATCCCATTTAGTGAAAATCAAAAAGAGGAGGATTGGGATTATTGCGGTGCTTGTAATGAAAAATGCATGAAGAGTTAATTAAAAAAATATAATTTCTTTATTGATACAAAAATGAAGAGAAAGAGCAAAAATTTCAATTAAAACCAATATAAAGCATATACATAATACATGTACTGGGTTACTGGTCTCCCAATAGAGGAAGGTGGTCACATATAGGTGTTGAGTCCCAACATGTTTCGCCAATGATGGTGTCACGTATCAGATAAGACCAGAACTGTGTGGACTGCAACAGAGGAAACCCAAACGTGTATAAGTGAAATATGATTTATTAAAGAAAGTGAATAATATGAATTCAAAAACACACAGTGCAATAAACCAACCAACAAAGACCCCCGAACAACAACAGACAGATATGTACAATAAATGGGAAATGCAAGTACCGTAAACGATAGGCAGGCCAGGGTCATACACAGAGGATCAGCAAATAAACAAGGGCAGTCCAGAATCAGAGTCACAAGCCAGGCCAAGGTCATACACGGGGAGATCAGCAAATGGGGTAAGGAACACAGGACAGGGAGAGGATGGATGGATCAGACTTCAGGACAGGAATAATGGTAACAGGTGGGACAGGGTTGGGACCAGGACAGGGAAACAGAATCAGAGCCACGGGTCACAGGTTCAGGGTACAGGAACAGGTTCAGGATCGCAAGCAGCAGGTCAGGGCACAAGGAACAATACCGAGGCCAACATATGACTGCTTGCCAGCTATTTATAGGCCTGTGATTGGCCTCAAGTGACACCTGATTGCAGGAGGTGCTGCCTGCTCCATACTGCCAGGATCCATCCGCTGGTGGACGCCAGTACTGCGGCCCAAAGATGATCTAGCATCAGCAGGGAAAAGCTCTCCTGACAGCTCAAAACTGACAGGAGACACCTGCTGGTGGACCTCAGTACTGCACGCCAAGAGACAGATATTATCAGCGGATGGAACATTTCCTGACAGTACCCCCCCTCAAAGGAGCGGCCTCCGGACGCTCCAACTAGCTGCTGCTGGGACAAGTCCATGGCATCAAGCTGGGCAACAGGCAGAGTCATAACAGGTTTAGCAGCAGGCACATCAAACGAGGCAGCGGGTACATCAAGCTGGGCAGAGGGCACAGGCACTTCAAGCTGGTGAAATGGGCACCGCAGGCTGGACAGCGGGCACCGGCACTTCAGGCTGGACAGCGGGCAGGAACACCTCAGGCCGGGAGGCAGGCACATCAGACCGGGAGGCTGCAGGGCAGGCACCGGGACGGCAGGCTGGAAGGCATCGGACTGGCAGGCCGGGACATCAGACTGGAAGGCATCGGACTGGCAGGCCGGGACATCAGACTGGAAGGCATCAGACTGGCAGGCCGGGACATCAGACTGGAAGGCATCAGACTGGCAGGCCGGGACATCAGACTGGAAGGCATCAGACTGGCAGGCCGGGACATCAGACTGGAAGGCATCAGACTGGCAGGCCGGGACATCAGACTGGAAGGCATCAGACTGGCAGGCCGGGACATCAGACTGGAAGGCATCAGACTGGCAGGCCGGGACATCAGACTGGAAGGCATCAGACTGGCAGGCCGGGACATCAGACTGGAAGGCATCAGACTGGCAGGCCGGGACATCAGACTGGAAGGCATCAGACTGGCAGGCCGGGACATCAGACTGGAAGGCATCAGACTGGCAGGCCGGGACATCAGACTGGAAGGCATCAGACTGGCAGGCCGGGACATCAGACTGGAAGGCATCAAACTGGCAGGCCGGGACATCAGACTGGAAGGCATCAGACTGGCAGGCCGGGACATCAGTCTGGAAGGCGTCAGACTGGCAGGCCGGGACATCAGACTGGAAGGCGTCAGACTGGCAGGCCGGGACATCAGACTGGAAGGCGTCAGACTGGCAGGCCGGGACATCAGACTGGAAGGCGTCAGACTGGCAGGCCGGGACATCAGACTGGAAGGCGTCAGACTGGAAAGCCGGGACATCAGACTGGAAGGCGTCAGGCTGGCAGGCCGGGACATCAGGCTGGAAGTCGTCAGGCTGGAAGGCCGGGACATCAGGCTGGAAGTCGTCAGGCTGGAAGGCCGGGACATCAGGCTGGAAGTCGTCAGGCTGGAAGGCCGGGACATCAGGCTGGAAGTCGTCAGGCTGGAAGGCCGGGACATCAGGCTGGAAGTCGTCAGGCTGGAAGGCCGGGACATCAGGCTGGAAGTCGTCAGGCTGGAAGGCCGGGACATCAGGCTGGAAGTCGTCAGGCTGGAAGGCCGGGACATCAGGCTGGAAGTCGTCAGGCTGGAAGGCCGGGACATCAGGCTGGAAGTCGTCAGGCTGGAAGGCCGGGACATCAGGCTGGAAGTCGTCAGGCTGGAAGGCCGGGACATCAGGCTGGAAGTCGTCAGGCTGGAAGGCCGGGACATCAGGCTGGAAGTCGTCAGGCTGGAAGGCCGGGACATCAGGCTGGAAGTCGTCAGGCTGGAAGGCCGGGACATCAGGCTGGAAGTCGTCAGGCTGGAAGGCCGGGACATCAGGCTGGAAGTCGTCAGGCTGGAAGGCCGGGACATCAGGCTGGAAGTCGTCAGGCTGGAAGGCCGGGACATCAGGCTGGAAGTCGTCAGGCTGGAAGGCCGGGACATCAGGCTGGAAGTCGTCAGGCTGGAAGGCCGGGACATCAGGCTGGAAGTCGTCAGGCTGGAAGGCCGGGACATCAGGCTGGAAGTCGTCAGGCTGGAAGGCCGGGACATCAGGCTGGAAGTCGTCAGGCTGGAAGGCCGGGACATCAGGCTGGAAGTCGTCAGGCTGGAAGGCCGGGACATCAGGCTGGAAGTCGTCAGGCTGGAAGGCCGGGACATCAGGCTGGAAGTCGTCAGGCTGGAAGGCCGGGACATCAGGCTGGAAGTCGTCAGGCTGGAAGGCCGGGACATCAGGCTGGAAGTCGTCAGGCTGGAAGGCCGGGACATCAGGCTGGAAGTCGTCAGGCTGGAAGGCCGGGACATCAGGCTGGAAGTCGTCAGGCTGGAAGGCCGGGACATCAGGCTGGAAGTCGTCAGGCTGGAAGGCCGGGACATCAGGCTGGAAGTCGTCAGGCTGGAAGGCCGGGACATCAGGCTGGAAGTCGTCAGGCTGGAAGGCCGGGACATCAGGCTGGAAGTCGTCAGGCTGGAAGGCCGGGACATCAGGCTGGAAGTCGTCAGGCTGGAAGGCCGGGACATCAGGCTGGAAGTCGTCAGGCTGGAAGGCCGGGACATCAGGCTGGAAGTCGTCAGGCTGGAAGGCCGGGACATCAGGCTGGAAGTCGTCAGGCTGGAAGGCCGGGACATCAGGCTGGAAGTCGTCAGGCTGGACGACCGGGACATCAGGCTGGACGACCGGGACATCAGGCTGGAAGGCGTCAGGCTGCAAGGCCGGGACATCAGGCTGCAAGGCGTCAGGCTGCAAGGCCGGGACGTCAGGCTGCAAGGCCGGGACATCAGGCTGCAGGACGTCAGGCTGCAGGACGTCAGGCTGCAGGACGTCAGGCTGCAGGACGTCAGGCTGCAGGACGTCAGGCTGCAAGGCCGGGACATCAGGCTGCAAGGCGTCAGGCTGGAAGGCCGGGACATCAGGCTGCAAGGCGTCAGGCTGGAAGGCCGGGACATCAGGCTGCAAGGCGTCAGGCTGGAAGGCCGGGACATCAGGCTGCAAGGCGTCAGGCTGGAAGGCCGGGACATCAGGCTGCAAGGCGTCAGGCTGGAAGGCCAGGACATCAGGCTGCAAGGCGTCAGGCTGGAAGGCCAGGACATCAGGCTGCAAGGCGTCAGGCTGGAAGGCCGGGACATCAGGCTGCAAGGCGTCAGGCTGGAAGGCCGGGACATCAGGCTGCAAGGCGTCAGGCTGGAAGGCCGGGACATCAGGCTGCAAGGCGTCAGGCTGGAAGGCCGGGACATCAGGCTGCAAGGCGTCAGGCTGGAAGGCCGGGACATCAGGCTGCAAGGCGTCAGGCTGGATAGCAGGCAGATGATTGGCAGAATCAGGAGGGTGATCAGGTTCGGCTGGCATGCAGGCAGACTGGAGCAGGTTGGTTGGTGCGGAGGCAGGTTGCGTTACTGGCAGGATCAAATGGGTAGGAAAGAACTTCCGTTTCTTTTTAGATTTAGCTACTGAAGGCCTGTAGGTAGCTGCAGATCTATAGGTAGGGGATGAAGAAGACTGGAGAGAAGGGTTGGAATATGGCAGGGAAGAGGTAACAGTGGCTGGGGGAAGTTCTTGAGGGATAGTGGGCCGTAGTAAAGAGGCCGTTGGATTAAAGGCAGGATATGTGCAGCAGGAAGAAACAGGGTATTGATATTTGGTGGGAAGTAGAGTATATTGGGCTGAAACTGAGGTTGCCATAGGTGATGGAGGAAGAGATTCTTGGGCAGGCGGGTGTTTGGTAGCAGAGAGGGTAAGTTGTGGGCTGGCTGTGGCCGATTGCAAAATACCAGACCATGCTAAAAGTAGTGGTTGTACAAACTGCGGGTTACATACTGCCTGTCTAACAAGGGATTGTACGGAATCAACACATTCTATTATCATCTGTTGGGAACAGGCTGTGTAATGCTCAAAAAAGTAAGGGGAATCATCTTCCAGAAGCCATACCAGTGATGCCACTTGATTAATACTGAAGGGGGGAGAAAAATCATCCTGGCCCTCTGGGATGCAGGGCAGGGCCAGCTCTGTGCAGATTTTAATTAACGGCTGAACATCCCCAAACAACATACAGCCCTGATCAACCCAGGAGTGAGCTAAACGAATGGTTTCCAACAGCTGATCACTGGTCCACCCTTTCAGTGTCTGGCGGAGATAGTCACCACTCTCAGACGCCAACAAAGCATAATAACGGATTACCTCTAAATTCATTTCAATAAGCAACCTGAACCAAGATGGTTCCTCTGTGTAGCCACTTCTGGTCAGGGATGGCCTCGGTATTCTGTCACGTATCAGATAAGACCAGAACTGTGTGGACTGCAACAGAGGAAACCCAAACGTGTATAAGTGAAATATGATTTATTAAAGAAAGTGAATAATATGAATTCAAAAACACACAGTGCAATAAACCAACCAACAAAGACCCCCGAACAACAACAGACAGATATGTACAATAAATGGGAAATGCAAGTACCGTAAACGATAGGCAGGCCAGGGTCATACACAGAGGATCAGCAAATAAACAAGGGCAGTCCAGAATCAGAGTCACAAGCCAGGCCAAGGTCATACACGGGGAGATCAGCAAATGGGGTAAGGAACACAGGACAGGGAGAGGATGGATGGATCAGACTTCAGGACAGGAATAATGGTAACAGGTGGGACAGGGTTGGGACCAGGACAGGGAAACAGAATCAGAGCCACGGGTCACAGGTTCAGGGTACAGGAACAGGTTCAGGATCACAAGCAGCAGGTCAGGGCACAAGGAACAATACCGAGGCCAACATATGACTGCTTGCCAGCTATTTATAGGCCTGTGATTGGCCTCAAGTGACACCTGATTGCAGGAGGTGCTGCCTGCTCCATACTGCCAGGATCCATCCGCTGGTGGACGCCAGTACTGCGGCCCAAAGATGATCTAGCATCAGCAGGGAAAAGCTCTCCTGACAGCTCAAAACTGACAGGAGACACCTGCTGGTGGACCTCAGTACTGCGCGCCAAGAGACAGATATTATCAGCGGATGGAACATTTCCTGACAGATGGCTTCCTCCGGGTATACTGTGGGATCACCAGAAATAATCCAGGTCTCGATCAATCCCGAACCAGGAAATGGATAAATTGGGGGGAGTCCCCCAAAATAAAAAAAGGGGGGAATTTTGGATGTCAAGGGAGGCCCCAGCCGAAGATGGCACATGGGAGACTGTGCATGGTCACAGGAGGTAAACAAGAACCCAGCATGCTCAGGATAACAAAGCAAGTGGGTTCAAGGGCGCCAATGTGCTAATATGGTGTAAAGATGAGACCAAGAATTGTCCCAAGACTTAGACCCCTTTTACACTGAGCCGCCACTGGCGTCAGCGGTAAAGCGACGCTATTTTTAGCGCCTCTTTACCGCCATTTTAGCTGTGCTATTTGGCTGCTAGCAGGGAGGTTTTAACCCCCCCCCCCTGCTAGCGGCTGAAAAGGGGTTAAATCTGCCTGCAAAACACTGCCGGAGAGGCGTTTTGCAGGCAGTGTCACAGCGCTGCCCCAATGATTTCAATGGGGAACAGGGGTGGAGGAGTGGTGAGTTCACTGCTCCTTCACCGCTCCAAAGAAGCTGCTGGCAGGACTTTTTCTGATGCCCTGCCAGTGCACCGCTAGCAGATTAATCAAGAGCTGGATTACATGTGGTGGTCCCACAGGATCCCCTGAAGAAGCCATCATTGGCAAAACATGTTGGGACTCAACACCAATCTTTGACCACCTTCCTCTATTGCGACACCAGTGACCCAGTACATGTATTATGTATATGCTCTATATTGGTTTTAATTAAAATTTTTGCTCTTTCTCTTCATTTTTTGTATCAATAAAGAAATTATATTTTTTTAATCAACTTTTAATTGATTTTTTTAATTAACTCTTCATGCATTTTTCATTACAAGCACCGCAATAATCCCAATCCTCCTCTTTTTTGATGTTAGGACTTTTGTGTACTTTGTCTGATAAGTTCACTATAAAGCCAGCAAGAAGCTTACAGTGGATGAGGTTGATAACACCAGGTCTACACATCCCGATGGCTCATCAATTGATGGTCTCAGTCAGAACACATGATTGCACATGACATTATTTTACCTGTTTTAGCATTTGAAATCAACACAAGCTAGGATGGATTAAATAACACTATTAATAAATCAGTTTCCAAAAAATAGGAATGATTACTGTGAAATGCATGAAAGAAGACACTTTTCCTGTGTAAACTGTAACAAAAAAAAAAAAATTCAAAAAAATAATATATATATATATATATATATATATATATATGTAGCTCCCTGCTCCTGATGGGGAGACACTATTGTTTTTTTTTTTCAAATTTAATTGTCCGAAGCTGTAGATTAATTCTCTCTAAGCCCTTGTACACACGGTCGGACATTCCGACAACCAAATTCGTCGGATTTTGTCCGACGGATTTTGTCCGAAACTGTTGCATACACACGGTCAGACAAAGTTGTCGGAAAATCCGATCGTTCAGAACGTGATGACGTTATTTCGTTACGACGGGACTACGTTCACGCTAGTAGCAAATAGCTTTGGTGTAGGAATTTGATCTGAGCATGCGTGGCACTTTGTCCGATCGGAATTCTCTACACTTGATCGGAGTATGTCCGATCGGAGCATTTTGTTGGAAAATTTTACCAACAAGTTGGAAAACTTGGTCCGTCGGATACTCCGACGGAAACAGTCCAGTGGAGGCCACACACAGTCGGAATATCCGACAAAACGGTCCGATCGGACACATTCCGTCGGAATCTCCACCCGTGTGTACAAGGGCTAAAAGTTCTGGTTTCTGTACCAGTCCAGCTGGGTTGCACTGATTCCCACTTGACCGTAGGTGTCGCTGTCACTGTCGGTGGGTGTGGAACAGTAACAGGCTGGATGCATTGAATGCCACCTCTTGCTTGGAAATAACTCAGTGGGTGTGGTTTCCCTGCTGTGCATTCTGGAACAGGGTATTTAAGGTAACGACACCATTTTTATGGGTCTGTTTCCGGGTCCCTTTCTTGGGGTCCACTGCCCCGACCTCATGGCCCTCCTGGCCTGGGGCCTGTGTCGCATGGTCCTGCGCCTCGGGCCGGCTGGCCTGAGGTTTTGCAGCTGAGAGTGTGGGCCTGGGAACGTCTTGGTACCTGCTGATCCAGGGGTGGTCCTGTGCTGTCTCGCCTGTGGGGAGGGGCCGGGTAAACTGGAGGATCCAGGGGAGGACTTCTCTGGTAGAGGACCGAGCGCAGGGCTGGTGTCTCTGGAGGAGCCTGGAGACTCAGTTGGAGGACACAACCCAGATCAATATCCTTTCAGTATCCCTGGGTCGGCTGAAAGAATCTGGTACTGTATGGTAGTTCTTCTTAAAACTCTCAAAATCTCTAAGTTCAGTTGACAAGTCTGTGGCAGAGACTTTGTTGAGCATCTCATCGGCTGCTGGGTCAAGTGAGAGGGGCCTATCCGGTGGTTGCTGGATCCAGTCTGTGGAGCTGTTTGTCCTCTGGATCTGACTAATACCTCTAACCCACGGTTGCTGGCTGCCTGGACTCCCCTTTATCCTCTAACCTTCTATAGAAGGACTGTGTTTTCTTGCTTTCTTTTGTGTTATCCCTAAACAAATCTTCAAAAAGGACTAAGTGTCGGATCTATCATCATTTGGGCTACTTTCCAACGGTACCCCCCTAAGACGAAGAGGCGAGCAGGTAAAGTAACAGTAAGCCCAAATAAAACCAGCAGCTCCTTCGGGGGTTAGTGCTACATATATATATATATATATATATACAATAGTATATATAGTATAATAATAGAATATAATATATATATATATATATATATATATATATATATATATATATATATATATATAATAGTAAAATAGTAAATTAAGATGGAAAATTAATTCAGAAAATGTGAAATACCCTCTCTCCCATCAAAAAGGCATCTAGACTCCACATATGCAAGCCAGTGTTTTCCTATGTTTTGACGTGTTGCTTTTGGCCGGTTTTTGGCAGCTGGCGTGAGTCTCTATGATTCTGGATCACGGTAAAACAGCATGGCACATTTTACTAACAAATTGCAATTGGACACTTTGAGACACTTTCATTATTTTAACTTAGGTAATAATTAGTCACTGTCAGAACCAGGACAGAGGTTGTGTAAATCAGAATAAATTTACTTTGCTATAGCAGCAGTCACAAATGAAGCAATAAATTAAAAATAGCAAATTGTTACAGACTCTAGAGATCGCAAATCAAGATCTCTATCCGAAGATAGGAAATAGTGTGTGTGCGAGATTACTTCATTCTACCCTTACAAGGCTAAGTGTCAGTCTGAAAATAATACGCTGCATATACAGTAGTTTCAGGAGAGCACATATTACTGGATTGTGGCTGAAACCGAATGGAACAGATATACTGTGGGTATCTTCATGTCATGTTCTTTACAACAAAATTGTAAAGAACTTCTGTAAATAGAACTTCTGTATTTTTGAGTTATAAAAGCATAAATAAGGCAAAAATTATAAAATAGCCGAGGGGTTATTGGGAATCTCTTTTCCTCTGCTTGATGTTTCCAAATTAGGGAGGCCACCACAGTACTTAGCCGAAAAAGGTTTCATGTCAGTGCTATAGTGCAACCACTTGCAAGGGTCAAGTTTTGCCTCTGGTGGACACCTATTCCTATTTGTGCCTCTCTCAGTGCTCCCAAGACCCTACATTAGCTTCCACTGGGTGCTCCCTACAACCGTACTTCCATCCCCCCTCCCTACTCTCAGCTGGTCTCATACAGTGACGGTAATTTTAACTCTATGAGAAGCAATGCAGGCAGAGGGTGTCCATTGCAGGATCCAGTGGCCATTTTGAGAAAATCTCACAGTGAGATCTACAGTAGCGCTCTTCTGAGGACATGATGGATGCTGAATCTAGCAAACATTACATTTGAAAGGCATTTCTACTAATGAAATGTATGCACCATAGGGTAAGTGAGCTGCATATAAGTTAGTCATATACAAAATGATTTGGCAAATATTGCTAACTAGATAAACCATATGCCAGACAGTAAAGTGTCTATGTACTGCAGCATTGTTACAACAGATGCATGCCATGTTATGGATATATGTATGCGCTTAGTTGGAAAGTATGTCTAGTGACAGGTGATGCTTATGAAACCATTGAAGTATTTATTCATTACAGACATTTATATAGTACCGTCAATTTGTGTAGTACCGTATTTATCGGTGTATAACACGCGCCGGCATATAACACGCACCCCAAGTTTAGGAGGGAAATTTAAGGAAAAAAACGAACATTTAAATGCCCATCAATGCAGCCTTATCCGTGTCCATCTGTAGCCTTGGCCCTCATTGCACCCTTGTCAGTGTTCATCTGCGGCCTTGTCAGTGTCATTTGCAGCCTTGTCATTGCAGCCTTGTCAGTGTCATTTGCAGCCTTGACATTGTCATTTGCAGCCTTGTCATGCAGCCTTGTCAGTGTCATTTGCAGCCTTTTCATTGCAGCCTTGCCATTTAAAAATGGCGTTCTCATTGGCTCTCGGCCGATCTCGGCCACTCTCGGCGGCTTACGCCCATTCTTGGCGGGTCTCGGCCACTCTCGGCCATTCTCAGCGGCTTTCGGCCACTCTTGGTGGCTTTTGCCGGCTCACGCGGGACTGCAAGAGTAGCCAAAAGCCACCGGGAGCAGCCGAGAGTGGCCCAGAGTGGCCGGAGCAGCTGAAAGCCGCAGAGAATGGCCGAAAGCCACTGAGAACGGCCGAGAGGCTCACAATCGGCAGGGGATTGGCGTATAACATGCACCCATGATTTTCCCCTGATTTTAAGGGGAAAAAAGTGTGTGTCATACGTTGATAAATATGGTACTTTACATACTGGTTCCTCACATCAGTCCCCGGCCTCAAGGTGCTTACAAACTAGGGTCCTTGTCTCAGAAATCCAGAATACTTAGATGACACCCATGCAAGCACAGGGAGAACATGCAAACTCAAGGCCAAGATTCAAACCAAAGACCCCAGCATAGCAGGGCGAAAGTGCTAACCACTAAGCCACTGTGCTGTACAATTACATGGTCATGGATAATGGTCACAAGAAGTAACGGAGAAGGTGAACTTTTCTAACAGACATTAATTATAACATTTTATAAATAAAGTAAAAACACGGCGCTGGATTAAAACCAACAGTAGACTGATCAGATCTCAATAATACACAGTGACATCGAAAAGCTGCTCTTGTGGTATTCCAAAAGCCAGGAGTGCAGATTTGAAGATATACATGCAGAATAAGAGGGCCAAACAAAGGTCTGAGAGTCCAAACAGTTTTTTTTTTTTTTTAACAAAAGGTTTTTATTGAACAATTGACATATACAATAGGTACATAAGCGTGTTGAAGGCAATACATCTGTTACATGTGAAAAAATAAAGTTCTATCAGAGATACGTGGTAAAGTCCAGTGCAAACCTTAATACAGATAGAGACATATCTCAGGGCTCAATTAGTGATTCCGGCATGGTAATAAAGGTGTGGGGTAACTACAGACAATGAGGAATCTTTCTGGGGGGCCATCATGGTGTTTATGTACATGTTTCGGAAACCTGGAGCCAACTATCACTAATTTTATTGTATTGGGTTGGGCATCCACGGTTTATGTACAATAATTTTTTGTATGGAAGGGTGTTATTCTCATCTACCTTCCAGTCAGTAAAAGTAGGTGGCTGTGGTCTCATCTATTTTCTTGCAATGATTTTCCTGGCTGAAAATAGTTTTGTGCAAAAAATATCTTTGTGAACTTATCAATTTCAGAGGGAATATCCCCAACAGGCATTGTTTTGGATCCAAGGTAAGTGGAGAACCCATCTTGTCATGCAGGAAATCCACAATTTGTTTCTAAAGTGCTTGTAACAGCGGGCATGCCCAAATTAAGGGAAAGAATGTACCCACTTCCTGATGACACATTAGACAGTTGATAGATTGCCCCTTCGATATCTAGCTACCCTCAGTGGAGTGCAATACTGCAAGCCCGATGCAGGATATAGATTTGAGAGAGTCTATTGGAAGGTTTAGTAGAGACAATTTTCACTCCATTCCTCATCTTCCATTGCTCCCACCTCTCTCTCCCAATGGGGTTTAAGATCATAAGCTATTTTGGTGGATGAAGGAGTAATAAGCATATTGTAAAAGGTGGACATCAGTTTTTGAGTGTCTGTACTTTTAAATATAGCCGTTACTGCGTTGGAAGTGGGCTGTGGAGGAGAGTGAGGGAATTGTGTATGGCATGACGGATCTGTAAGAATCTGAAGAACATACTATTTTGGAGCACAAATTCACTTGAAAGGACATCGAAGGTCTTCAGACCTCCATCGGAAAGCAGGTGGTGCAGGTAGTAGATCCCTCTCATGACTCAGACCTCTGTGTTGGGAATCTGTAGGAATTCAGATAGAAGTTTGTTGTACCATATTGGAGTGAAATCGTTATATTGAGGTATCTCGAGTTTGACCATAGCTAGGTCCCAGATTTGACAATAGTGGTATAATAGGGTCTTGCTATCTCCCTCTGAGCCAACTCCACCCGAGCTTGCCGCCACTGCGCAGAGAGGATTTGAGGTCTGTTGCGCCCACTGTGGGAAGAGTCCAAACACTTTTAATATCAATATTTGCTCACAAGGAAAAGACCTGGGGCAGCCAATGATTTTAAAGGGCTTAAAGATCTCCCCCTTCCTTAGGACTTCCATAGTTACATAGTAGGTAAGGTTGAAAAAAGTCCAACCTATGTGTATGAGTATATGTTAGTATTACATTGTATATCCCTGTATGTTGTGGTCATTCAGGTGCTTTTGAAACTATCAATAGTCCCCGCTGAAACCACCACCTGTGGAAGGGAATTCCTCATCCTTGCCGTTCTTACAGTAAAGAACCATCTATGCAGTTTAAGGTTAAACCTAATTTCTTCTCATTTTAATGAGTTGCCCCATGTCTTATTAAACTCCATTCCGCTGAAACATTTTATCCCTATTGTGGGGTCTCCAGTGTGGAATTTGTAAATTTAAATAATATCCCCCCTCAAGCGTCTCTTCTTCAGAGAGAATAAGTTCAGTGCTTGCAACCTTTCTTCATAACGAATATCCTCCAGTCCCTTTATTGGCTTTGTAGCCGTTCTCTGTACTCACTCCATTTACAGTACGTCATTCCTGAGAATTGGTTCCCAGAACTGGACAGCCTAATCCAGGTGAAGCCGAACCAGAGTCTTGTAGAGCGGGAGAATTATCGATTTATCTCTGGAGTTAATCCCCTTTTTAATGCATGCCAATATTCTGTTTGCTTTGTTAGCAGCAGCTTGGCATTGCATGCCATTGCTAAGCCTATCATCTACTGGGACCCCCAGGTCCTTTTCCATCCTAGATTCCCCCAGAGGTTCTCCCTCTAGTGTATAGATTCCATTCATATTTTTGCCACCCAAATGCATTTTTTAAAAAATTTTCTACATTAAACCTCATTTGCCATGTAGTTGCCCATCCCATTAATTTGTTCAGATCTTTTTGCAAGGTTTCTACATCCTGTGGAGGAGTTATTGCCCTGCTTAGCTTAGTATAATCCACAAATACAGAGATTGAACTGTTTATCCCATCCTCCAGGTCATTTATGAACAAATTAAATAGGATTGGTCCCAGCATAGAACCCTGGGGAACCCCACTACCCACCCCTGACCATTCCGAGTACTCCCCATATCACTACCCTCTGAACTTGCCCTTGTAGCTAGTTTTCAATCCATATACTCACCGTATGGTCCATGCCAATGGTATTTACTTTGTACGGTAAACGTTTATGGAGAACTGTGTCAAATGCTTTTGCAAAATCCAGATACACCACGTTTATGGGCCTTCCTTTATCTAGCTGGCAATTCACCTCCTAATAGGTTTGGTTTGGCAAGAACGATTCTTCTTCATGAATCCATGCTGATTACTGCTAATGATACACATTTCACTACTAAAATCTTGTATATAGTCCCTTATCATCCCCTCCAGGAGCTTGCATACTATTGATGTTAGGCTAACTGGTCTGTAATTCCCAGGGATGTATTTTGGCCCTTTTTTAAATATTGGTGCTATATTGGCTTTTCTCCAATCAGCCGGTACCATTTCAGTTAGTAAACTTCAGTAAAAATTAGGAACAATGGTCTGGCTATTACTTGACTGAGTTCACTAAGGACCCTTGGGTGCAAGCCATCTGGTCCCGGTGACCTATTAATGTTACGTTTTCCAAGTCTATCTCTAATTCTGTCCTCTGTTAGTCATAAGAGTGGTTCCTGTGATGTGTCATGAGGATAAACACTGCAGTTTTGGTTACTGAAGCCTCCTGATTCCCTTGTGAAGACTGAGGAGAAGAATAAATTCAATACCTTCTCCATCTTCCCATTCTTTGTAACCAGATTTCCTTCCTTATTCTTTATGGGGCCAATATGGTCTGTCCTTCCTTTTTTTACTGCTTTTATCATTAAACAATTATTTTTGCTCTCCCCCGCTATGTGTCTTTCATGTTCTATCTTAGCCACCCTAATTGCAGCCTTACATTTCTTGTTGCATTCTTTGTAAAGTCTGAATGCTGATGATTATCCTGAGCATCCTGAGCTTTAAAAAAATGAGCCTTGAATTTTTTGAAGACCTTCTCCTTTGCTTTTATATGCATTTCTACATTGGAGTTAAGCCATGCAGGACTTTTTCCTGAGTCTGGAACACATGCAGAGGGAGCCGAGGGATGCCATCACGTGTTTGATTCTGGAGGCCTGAAGAAGGAGTGCATGTTCCACAAACGTGTCGCTTATTGGTTCTCCTCTACCCAGAAGTGACGGCATCCCTCGGTTCCCTCTGAGTGTGTTCCAGGCCCAGGAGTTGTTAGCGATCACCAGCGCCCCCAGCAAGTGGCCCCACGGATGCACCAACTTCCTCAATAGTGCTGGCGTTTTTAAACGTTGTTTACTATCTGTCAAGTTAAATCATTCAGGGGAGGTTTTAAAACGTCACATGTATGTTAAGCCTAAGGGTACAGAGTAATTGATGTGCAGCAAATCCTCTAGATGTTTTGTGGTGACAAACACTTCTTAAGGAGGAATTGATTACTACCATCTACAATGAAAACAGTACATCACAACAACAAAATACTGGACATACACAATTTTAAGCATAACTGGTGAGAAAAGGAAAGAAAAGAAAAGAGGAAGGAAAAAAAGTTGTTTTGTTGCTTACTTACGGAGTACCAGTAAGTGGCAACAGCAGGGGCATCCAAGGGTACTCCCTCCGGTGAACAAGGACGGCAAGCCACAAGCACATATATCTAGAAATTATTCAAAATAAGATATGTTTTACTTCATAGCTTTATCCATAAGGATTTGTCCCCTTCCTGATCAGGCCATTTTTTGTGATATGGCACTGCGTCACTTTAACTGACAATTGTGCGGTCGTGCGACGTTGTACCCAAACAAATATACATACATATACATATGTCATATATATGTCATTTTTTTCCCCACAAATAGAACTTTCTTCTGGTGGTATTTGATCACCTTTGCAGTTTTTATTTTTTTCGCTATAAACAAAAAAAACATAAAAAAAGACTGACAATTTAAAAAAAAGCACAATATTTTGTACTTTTTGCTACAATAAATACCCACCAAATAATATCTAAAAAAAATGTCTTCCTCAGTTTAGGCTGATATATATTCTTCTCCATATTTTTGGTAAAAAAATCGCAATAAGCGTTTATTGATTGGCTTGCACAAAAGTTATAGCGTCTATAAAATAGGGGATAGATGTTTGTCATTTTTATTATTAATTTTTTTTACTAGTAATGGCGGCGATCTGCGATTTTTATCAGGACTGCGACATTGCGGTGGTCAGATCGTACAGTTTTGACACTATTTTGGGACCACTGACATTTATACAGCGATCAGAGCTAAAAATAGCCACTAATTACTGTATAGTTGGGGTTAACACTAGGGGGCAATCAAGGGGTTAACTATGTTCCCTCCATGTGTTTTAACTGTAGGGGGGATGGGACTGACTAGGGGTGGAGATCAGTCTGTGTTCATACTTAGTATGAACACACAATCTGTCTCCTCTCTCCTGAGAGAACCGGGATTTGTGTGTTTACACACAACCATCCCAGGGTTGCCAACCGCCAGTAAATTTACTGACAGTTTGTAAAAATCAATGATTTTTTTGTCAACTGCCAGTAAATATCAGGAGGATGATTATTTCATGCTGTGTTGACTTTTTAAGGGTAAATCAAGCAAATTAATTTGTCATAGGTATTGTCAGTGTTCCATATCATGTTTATACTGTTCAAATATTCACTGTGTAAGGCCGCGTACACACGAGAGGATTGTTCGTCCAACTTAGTCCGCTGAAACGTGTTTCAGCGGACAATCCGCTCGTGTGTGGGCTTCAGCGGACTTTTTCAGCGGACAGTCTGGCGGACTAAGTCTTTCGGAATTTCCGTAATATTGTCCGTCCAAACTTGGTTTCAGCGGACAGTCCGCTCGTGAGTAGGCAAGTTGGACGGACTAAGTATGGCGCATGCTCAGAAAGGATTTACACGGCCGAAGGTTGCATTGCAGTGTATTGGACGTCGTATTTCTAGTCCCGTCGTACGTGCTGTACACGTCATCGCGCAAGCTTTCAGCGGACTGTCTGTTCATCGTGTGTGGTCAAGTCCGTTCATTCAAAAGTAGGACGGACTGTCTGTCGGATTGTCGGACGGACTTAGTTGGGCGGACAATCCTCTCGTGTGTACGCAGCCTTAGTGTTCTTTGTTTACAAACAATTTTTACTGTGGAAAAGATCAAGGTACAACGTTGGTACATGTGAATATATAAATATTTTTGACATTATATGATGTACAGGAAGTGTAATAGGGTTGTGGTTAGTCAGATAAACCAGAAGATTTACATGGTGTTATGACCAGGCCAATCAAAAGTATTGAAGTAGGGAGAAAAAAAGGATTTTTTTTTTCCACTGTGTTAGTTTTCAATAGGAGTTCTGTCTTTTCTCAGGTTGCCAGTAAAAAATATGATATGCTCCGCCAGTAAATTTGCCATGTTTTGTCAGTAAAAAATGCTGCGGGAGGTTGGCAACCCTGAACCATCCCTGTTCTCGCTCTATCATGAGCGATTGTGGGTGCCCCGGCTGTCATCGCACCCACCTGGCCCCCTTAGCTCTGGGGGCACGCGGTGGGGTCTGACTGCTGTGAGGTCTTAAAGGAGCGACGTACACCTACGTCCATTTGTGCAGCCGTGCCAACCTGCTGCAGTATAATTGCGGCGGCTGGTCGGCTAGTGGTTAAAGAAGGATCAAAGAAAAGATCACTTAAATATCCTTTCCTCCCCATGCTGATGCTCAGTTTGAATTTCAGCAAGTTGTCTTCACTGTGTCTAGATGCCCAAATGCTTTGCCTTGCTGCCATGTGATGATGCTGATTAGCAATCCGTGTTACCAAGCAGTTGAACAGGTGTACCTAATAAAGTGTCCGGTTAGTGTATATCAGGGATATGCAATTAGCGGACCTCCAGCTGTTGCAGAACTACAAGTCCCATGAGGCATAGCAAGACTCTGACAGCCACAAACATGGCACCCAGAGGCAGAGGCATGATGGGACTTGTAGTTTTGCAACAGCTGGAGGTCCGCTAATTGCTTATCCCAGGTGTATATCTTTCACATTGTAAATGATTGTGCCACTGCATTGCCTAGTTTGTATATAAACTTAGATAAGTTCTTCAACCCCAAAGCAAAACTTCCTACTGTATTCTAAATGAGTGATTATCATGTGCAGACACTGTGTGAGCAATGCAATTCTAGAATAATTACTGATAAACTAATGACTCTAATGGAACTTTGGTATTTGTTACCACACATTCCTATCTGCGTAAGGTTCTATCTCTATTAAACAGAAGGTCACAGGTTTAAGGACAAACTCAGTTTGCTTCATTCCTGCAATGCCAAAAAGTGATTCTTTGCCTGCTCGTGAAATACTGTAGTAGATATATGAATTGAAGGCACATGGAAGCCGATGACAGATTTATGAGTGATTGCATTTGCAATACTATCTGTGAGCATGTCTCAGCTGGTGTCAGTAATCTGGTGTAATATACAACACTTTGCTAAGATGGAATATCATTTATCCCACAATGCTACTGATCACGGTTAAATTTATAAATACTGCACAGTGGAATAAATATCATTACAGGGGCTGCTGCTCCACAGTATTGAAAATGAACTTCTAAAATGAAAATGAAAATATTATAGATCCTGTTTGTAAAAAAAAAAAATCAACAGCTTGATATAACTAGAGAGAGTTGTGTAGCGGGAGCAGGTAGACTGTAGGCTTGATTTTCCGGTATGGCTGTAAAGGGATCAGCAATGATGTGCAAATTGCTGTAACCCTCAGCAATAAATCAAATTGTAGTATTTGTCAGTTATATATATGAAAAGAAACATTGATCTTTGTAGTTTACTATACTTTACATATTTGTATATTGGAGATTTGTGGGGTTTTAAGGTGCCTATTAAATCAATAGAAATTTTTTTTGTTAAAAAGTATACATTTTATTAATACATAAAAATAACGCAGTTGCATTATAAAAAACAAAAACAAAACATACAGTACAGTCCTTAAAGGTACAGAACGATGGTGTGGTTCCCAACATGTTTCGCTATATAATGGGGCTTCCTCGGGGGACGCTTTCCAAATGAATATCAGAGCCTTCCCAAGATATATCGCAATTGATAATGGTTCAGGGGGTCAGGCAGACACCATAAGACCAGAAACCGGACTGTAGGCAATTATAGGAGGCAAGAAAGAAAGACCTGAGAGTCTAATTTTCAGAAAAGGTGAGAAATTCCTATTTGGAGACACTCAGCACATAATCGGAGGTCCTGTAGGGAGTGTGTGTCTCACCTCATGGTTTCCAGCTGAAAATAATAACTAATAATAACATAACTATAACTACCTATTAACTTATAGGTATTGGAATTTCTTTTCAAATTTGGCTGTTAATGAACGTAACGAAATACGAATTTACCTGAAGTAACGAATGCCGTATCCAAACGAATGGAGCATAATGAATTAAAGCGGAGGTCCACCCTAAAGTGGACCTTCCGCTCATTGGAACCCTCCCCCCCTCCGGCGCCACAATTGGCACCTATCAGGGGGGAGGGGGGTGCAGGTACCTGTACAGTACAGGCGTAGATTCTGCAGAAAGGAACGCCCCTTTCCGCAGAATCCACGCCCCTTTCCGAAAGTCCCCTGCTGCCTGCTGGGAAACACACGGATCCCAGAGACAGCAGTGACCATCCTTATTGCGCAGCGCGACTCACGCATGCGCAGTAGGGAACCGGGAAATGAAGCCAAAAGGCTCCACTTCCTGATTCCCATACCCAAGATGGCGGCGGCAGCACCCGAGAGACGATCGAGAGATCGGCTTCGGGTGCCGACATCGCGGGCGCGCTGGGCGGGTAAGTGTCCTTATTTTAAAAGTCAGCAACTGCAGTATTTGTAGCTGCTGGCTTTTTAAAAAAAAAAAAAACGGCGGAACTCCCGGCGGACTCCCGCTTTAATAATAATAAATGTGTAAACTGAAATTAAACCTATAGATTAAATATCAAGAAGTAAAACTAGTAACACTAGTGCAATAGATCACAAAATAAATGTGATAAAAAAGCATAAACACCCAGTGACAAGTGGCAAACCGCAAAAAATCAAAAACTGTCCTATTTCGATAGCATGAGCCAAAAAACGATCTTCGTAAATTCTTGAATCTTCCACCACACCGCGTGCTTGTGACACCTCTCCCTCTGAAGAGCACACTCACCGACTTGTAATGCCTCCCACTCTCGTGTTCGGCTTCTATGCTATTAAACCCACACCTGGGGTAAAAGTCGACCATCCACTTGGTCCACTTGCTAATAATAATGAATAACAATAACAATAATAAAAACTTTTTATTATTATTATTATTTATTATTCATTTGTTCCGTTCCATTTGTTTACATGCAGTATTCATTATTTATGATAATTCGTAACTTCGGATAAATTGTTATTTGTTAAATTCACTAACAGCCAAATTTGAAATTAAATTCTAATACCAATAATTTAATAGTTGGTTATTTGTTAGTCTTTCTTTCAAATTATCGGATTGTCTTTCTTATTTTCGGATTTTCTAATTTTCAAATTTACGAATTTATGAATTTGTAATTTAAGAATTTACGAATTGCAGTCATAACGAATGACCCCCAAAAAATACGAATTAATTGAGCACAAACTCATTTTTCAGCAGTGCGCATGTTTAATCTGCATTTTTTTCAGTTTCTATTGATTTGACACCAAACCCAGGTATGATTGGCTGATCACTAGTGTAGTACCCTTTAGTGTGCTAGAGTAAGATTTCTGATAGAGTATGCCAATTTTTGACTTGGCTAGTAGCCAAGCCTGTGTTTTTTTCTGGGTCAGGGTTAGAGTGACTCTGGGAGGCTGGATGACTCACAGGCAGCATCTCCGAGACCTCCCTCTACTTCTGAAACTTGCTGGAAACTTCCAGAAGAATGGTCGCGGAGGTGAGGAGGAGCTGCCTTGAGTATTCTGAGGGCCCTGACCAATCCCCAACAGATAAGTTGACAGGGGGCTAGCCCCCTCAAATACTCAGCATCAGCCCAGCTGGGGCAGTGGAGTTCAAGTGGAAGCTGGGCATGGAGTGTTAGGCTGTTGGTGGCATTTGAGGGTATCACCCTAGTCTGGGTGGGAGGGTGACCTCGGGCCTTGGCTCGGGTGTGGAAGGGTTCTTCTTTACGACACACAGAGGTGTTCTGACTGGAGGCACGGGAGCAGAAGAGGGACAGCAGGAGGACACTGCTGGTCAATTCTCCAGGGAGGAAGACAGGTGGGCTGGTGAGTGATACAGTTGGAGAGGACTGAGAGGCAGCCTGAGAGGACTGAGCAGAACAGTCTGGGATCGATGCAGAGTTGGTCTGGGAGGACTGTGGGAAGTAGCTAGGAGGGCTAAAGAAAGGGGCAGCTGCAGCCAGCTGGGCTGGCAGTGACTGAAAAGGTGGTGCTGGGATCAGTAGCCACAGGAGGAGGAAAGCTGGGCACTAGGACTTTGCTGCACAAACAAGGGGCCCGCGGTCCCTGCCTGTAAAGGCCTTTTTGCTATTGATTTGACTGAGCCTTTGTCAAACTATCCAAACAGTGCCAGCTGGTCCTGCAATACTGAAAATTGTAGTTCTGCAATCACGTTGTGTGCAGGGGGCAGAGGAGAAGTGCATATATGAACTGTATATATTTATGCCCCTGAAGAGTTCTACTGCTTTGATCAAGTGGGAATACCATAATACCCCATCCCTATCCAAGTTTACTCCCTTCAATAAGACATAAAAACAAAGCACTGGACTGTTCTTCTGACACAAGTGTGCTGTGAAGTGTGGTGTGCCTGGCTGTGCAGGGTGGGGGATCCCTTTACACTTGCTGCTCTTTAGGGGGCGCAGTACACTAATCTCTATGATAATTTATCCAAACTCCATCTATTTATCTGTAGAGATAGCACAAAATCAAAATTCATTGTTGTGATGAAAAACTCAATCGCATATGACCAAAATTATGTTCTATTGAGTTTTACATGTGCTGGCTATGAGGTGCTGACTAAGGCCAAAGTGTGGACTGGAGAAGTCCTATATGGCGAACTGGTCATGACCATGCTATCTAGTTTACCTAAAATGAACTGACACGCATTCAGATAATTTTGAAAAGATGGTCTCCAGTTACAAAGATGGACCCCAATTTCCAAGCGGTCATATCAAGAGAGAGAAGCAGGGGGCATGTCCTTGCTATGGAGGAGTGAGGACGTGCATCGCCTCAGCTCCGTACCACCATTGCTCACAGGATAGCTCCAGAGGGGAATCCTTACCTCCAACGGCTCCTTTAATGTCCCAGCGATTGCGGCCTTCCTCCAAGCCATCACGGACCGATTGCTCGCGGCAGAGACAGCTGGAATCTTACTTCCCTGAGACCCACGGACAAGGCTGCGAGGCTTCCAAGATGGCACCGTCCAGGAAGGCCCAGAAGGCTGTAAAATCCTCCAAGCTCGCCGCAGCTCAGCCTCAGAAGATACTATTGCAGAGAAATTGTATACGTTTGCCACAATCTATGCCCCCATTACCAACCAACTTACTTTCACAGAAACGGCCCTAGAACTATTGGTGGAATTTAAAGATGGTTTCCTAGTCCTTTGTGGTAACTTCAATGTCAGCCCCGACCACTTACTTGACACGTCCCATACCCGACCCTCATGTTCTTATGTCTTCCTCAAGCATTTTCACAAGGAGAAAGCTACTTTAGTTACTACTCCAATGTACACAACCTATATACCCGAATAGACCACATCTATGTAGACCACCCTACACTCGAGCTTCTGAAGTCTGCATCCATTGGGAACATAACGATCTCTGATCATGCTCCGGTCGTGATGGCTTTCACCTTACACTCCAGCACCCATAGGGCCTGGACGTGGCTAAACAAGAACCTGTTGAATGATAATACAGTGGCGGCTAAAGTAACAGATGTCATAACTCATTATATCAAAGAAAATCTTTTCTTCCTACAGATGATACCGATAACCCTGCCCAGGGACTTCTATACCCAGAACTCTAGCATGCTGCCTGGGTTTGTGTGGAATGCACGGAAACCCAGAATAGCCTTGAGAGTGATAAAGAGCTTGAAACAGGCAGGTGGATTGAGAGTCCCCGACATACAAAAGTATTATAGGGCTATTGCTCTTCAGAGAATCCTCAGTTGGTGTTTCCACACTCATTCCAAGCTATGGGTCTCCCTGGAGAAATGTTTGGCAGGGAGGAATCTGACGTATGTGCTTGGCTGTCCCGGGAACACAAGGTGCTGTTGGACCCTAGACATGTGCATTCGTTTTAGTCCAAATGCATTTTCCGAAGGCATACTATAGACATACTATAGACATATATACATACTATAGACACCCCCTAGGTACGAAATTTAAAGGAATATTACATTTTTATTGTTTCACTTTAATCATTATTAAAATCACTGCTCCCGAAAAAACGTCAGTTTTCAAAACTTTTTTTGCATTGATCCATGTCCCCTGGGGCAGGACCCAGGTCCCCAAACACTTTTTAGGACAGTAACTTGCATATTAGCCTTTAAAATTAGCACTTTAGATTTTGAACTTTGGAGTCCCATAGACTTTAATAGGGTTCTAAAGTTCACACGAAGTATGCTATATACAGTACTAGCTCCATCGAATCTTCTATATACATTCGACAGACACCATAAGCCTTCAAAGACAGATTCGACCGTAATTCATGTATATTTTCGGACGAATGCAATTTTTGAACGAAAAACGAAATAAATAAAAGCGATTTTCGGGAGTAAATAAATACCTTTATTTTTCAGACGAAAACGAAATTCCGAAACAAAATATTTTACTCTGCACATGTCTATCGGACACCACCTCCCCACTGACAACCCACGCTCTTTCAGTCTGGGACAAAATTAACCCAATTCTGAACCTGGCCCCTCCTATATCCCCACTGGCTCTGTTGAGTGGGTTTCTGTGGTTCCCTCCTGGCAAAAAAACAGACTTTTTCGGCCCCTGGTTAGATGACGGCAACACCAGTTGTGGTAAACTCATGAGGAATGGTAAGCTACTGAGTTCTGAGACCCTATGGGCCACACATAGCGGCTCCCCAAATTTTTGGAGGTACAGACAGCTCCACCACTTTTTTGAGATCCACGGCCATTCTATAAGAAACATTTCCTCTCTGATGCCCTTTGTGGAGGACGACCCAATACCCTACATGGTCACGGAACTGTGGGCCACTACACACGACCCCAAACCTACACACATGTGGGCATGAGAGAGAGACCTAGAGCTTGAATTTACCACATCTCAGCTGACCCACCTTTACCAGCTCACTCACTCAAGCTTTATTGAGTCTAAAACACAAACAAAATGAACTATAAAGTTCTGTCCCACTGGTATAAGGTGCCAGCAGATTTGGCGTGTATCTACCCTTCTGCATCAGACCTATGCTGGCCAGACTGTGGACACCGGGGCACACTCCTACACATATAGTTGGAGTGCCCCCCGGATCAAGCCCTATTGGGAAGACATCAAATCCCAAATAAAAGATACCCTAGGTCTAGATATCCCTCTATCCCCGGTCCACTTCCTTCTACATGTCCCTCAAATCCCGATTACTCGATTTAAGAAAAGCGCACTGCCACATTTGTTGAATGCGGTCAGACGCTTGCTCCCACTTTACTGGAAGCAGCCACAAATTCCTATAAGGGAGGAATGGATTGACAAGGTGAATGACATTCGGGACTCGGGAGGCAGAGGACTGGATAACAACCTGTAGGGGTACTCGTGAACGCTTCAATAGTATATGGGCACCCTGGATGGACTATGGATGGCCAATCCAGGGCACGTATCCTCCAGTCTAGACTTAGCACTGCTAGAGCTGGCAGAACTGTCCCTTAGATCCCGCAAGGGTAGAGATACTCTTGTTGCAAGATAGCCACAGCCCCCATATATATATACCGTACTTGTGTATCTTTAAGATATTGTCCATGGATATCACTGCCAGTTATTGTCCCTAACTGCCCAGGAGCAAAAAAACGGCTTAATAATGTGACAAGCATTGTTCTCCTTACTCCTTTACTTTTATTCTCCTGCTTGTTTATATGTACCTTTTTATCTTTTTAATACATGCCTATTTCGGTTAGTCCTTGACTGTCTGAAACTGTTTGCTATAACATGTTAATTTTGTCCTAAATAAAGATTATACAAAAAAAAAGAGAGAGGCAAATAAATAAACAGACACATTTTCAGAGAAGCTGGCAATTGGGGTTATATCATCAATGAGTAGCAAGAGTTGTGTGTATAGGAAAGAAATTGACACCTTCCTAGTGAAGTTCATAAAGTGGGTAATTCCAACAGAAAGCAGCAAGCCCAGAATCCAGAATTCCTGAAAAGAATTTGGAAACATCCTTTGAGGGAAACAAATATGTTTTTTCCAGAAGATAGCAGCAAGCCAGGGTGCCACTGCACAATAAAAACAATTGACACGTTTTCAGTCACCTTCATAGACAGGGCTTTAAAACTACACTGCTTAATGAGAGCATATATGGAAGGGACGCTCCCATGAACCATTTCAGTATATACTAATTTGTGAAGACGCATTAAAAAATATTATATACTGTATGTATATGGGCATGTTTTTTTCCATCTTTGGTGGTTATATATGCATTTGTTTTATATTTCTTGTGATACCATCCTATGCTTTTAAGTTGACCCCATGGGGTCTTTTCAAAATATTTTGTAAATAAACATTATTTGCTTTTAGACAATACATTGACATTGTTCACTGTTTCTCTATGTACCCAAAGAGTTCAGTTTTTCAAAAAAGTTAGTTTTTTTATGTCTGCAATTGTTTAATGAGAGCCTCAGTTCAACAATCATACTACAAGGTTTCCTTTAAAACTGAAGACCCCCAACCTCCCCAGCACCAGGGACCGGCCGCTCGGGAAGTCAAGCCTTCGGGGATCAGGGGGTGGGAGGGTGGATTGGTGGTTATTTGTTTGGTTGTTGCACAGAACATAGAGGGGGGGGGGGCGGTTTTGCTGTCATTTGAGTGGTAGTTGCAGCCTGTCTTGGGGGGAAGGTACAGCTTGTCACCTGGGGTGGGGGGATCAAGGGTGCAGGGTTTGCAGCTTGTCAACTAGGGGTGTGTGTTGTTTGCAGCCTGTCACCTGGGGGGAGGATGCAGCTTACACCAGGGGAGTGGTGGTTGCAGTCTGTCACCTTGGAGGGAAAGGGCGCAGCTTATCACCTGTGGGGGGGGGGGGGGATTAAGGGTGAGCAGGGTTTGCAGCTTGTCAACTGGGGGTGTGTGGTGGTTGCAGCCTGTTAACTGGGGGGGGGGGTTCAGCTTACACCAGGGAAGTGGTGGTAGCAGCCTGTCACCTTGGAGGTAAGGGGTGCAGCTTATCACCTGGGTGGTATCAGGGGTGAGCTGGGTTTTCAGCTTGACTACTGGGGGTGTGTGGTGGTTGATGCCTGTTACCTAGGGGGAGGGGGTGCAGCTTACAACAGGGGAGTGGTGGTTGCAGCCTGTCACCTTGGGGGTAAGGGGTGCAGCTTATCACCTGGATGGGAATAGGGGTGATCGGGGTTTTCAGCTTGTCTACTGGGGGTGTGTGGTGGTTGCAGCCTGTTACCTGGGGGGGATGCAGCTAACAAAAGGGGAGTGGTGGTTGTGGCCTGTCACCTCAGGGGAGGGGGTGGGGGTGGTGCAGCCTGGGTTTTCACCAGTGCTATAAGATCCTGTCCCAGGCTGGGTCTCCTCCCTGCCCCCTTCTCCTTCTTCGTGACCACAAGGAAGGAAGAAGGGGTGGTGCTAGGAGAAGGGGAGTGGGTGCCCTCTGGTGGTTGGAGGGTGGCAGTGCAGGTTGTGTCGGCTTGCTCTGCCTGCCTCCAATTCCCGCTGCACGGCCCGGCTCCCAGCAGGCCAGGGACCAGCACCGGTCCACAGCCCGGGAGTTGGGGACCCCTGCTCTAAAAGATATCAGGATTAAATTTATAGTCTTTGTGACTTTAATAAATGTGTATCGTGTATATGTCCTTATTTTGATTGTATAAGTGCAAATCGGTCATACGTTATTCTACATATTATAAAAAAAAAGGCTTTTTTTTGGGTTATTATACAATGTGTTCTGAAACCGCATCTAAACATTCTGGAGAATGAGTTGATGTGTGGTATGTAATCTTATCAGTCTTAAAACAATTTGCAAATTACGGAGGTCTAATGAAAAGGAACACACACAAAGTTTTCCGTTTTGAGATGACATTGTTGTGATGTGTTGTATAACAGACATCTTTTTTAACTTTGGTTTAATGTCTTGTTCTCCATTTTTCAATTTCCTGTCTTGGAATTTTGAAACTTGGGAGTAATAATCTCATATCAAAACAAAGATTATAGATATAGTTTAGTAACAGTACAGACTTGCACAGTCAACCTTCATCCATCATACGTGACCTTGATTGTCTTGATATAACTTAGCTCTGACCAGACGAATTGCATTTCGGTGGGTAGGGGGCCTTGTGCAAGACTTTAGTTAGCCTTCTCTCTGACTGCTCAATTTAAAGAGACATTTTGCTTATAAGGAGCATGGTCATTTGTCAGAAATGATGCCTTATTCCAGGAGATTTACCTTGTTATATAAGCTGGACTTTATTTTCCAAGGATTCATGATGGTGATTAATAAGTAACAGCATGCAACACAATTAAATATTCATTTATCAGGAATTAATATTTATGATAAATACAGATTCGCTTGACAAGAAAATGAGGTTTGGTGTTTAATAAAGTCTTTTCCCAGCAGGTAAAGGAGATTCCTGACCAAAACTATATATGGCTCCTGGAAGGGCTCTTTCTAGGGCACTAGTAAGCCTGGAGCACATGGTACCCACAGGGAAGAAAATCATATGGTGTAGCAATGGCGGCTGGTGCTCAAATTTTTTTGGGGGCGCAAACAAATTGAAAAATTCTTAAAAACAAACAAAAAAAAACCCATCAGTTGCACCCTCACTTTACCATCAATCGCAGCCACTGTACCATCAAACGCAGCCACTGTGCCCATCAATTGCCACCACTGTACCATCAATCGCAGCCACTGTACCATCAAACGCAGCTACTGTAACAATCAATTGCCACCACTGTGCCCATCAAACACAGCCACTGTGCCCATCAATTGCCGCCACTGTGCCCATCAATTGCCGCCACTGAGCCATCAAACACAGCCACTGTGCCCATCAATTGCCGCCACTGTACCATCAAACACAGCCACTGTGCCCATCAATTGCCGCCACTCTGCCATCAAACGCAGCCACTGTGCCATTCAATTGCCACCACTGTGCCCATCAAACACAGCCACTGTGCCCATCAATTGCCGCCACTGTGCCATAAAATGCCACCACTGCCCATCAAACGCAGCCACTGTGCCCATCAAACGCAGCCACTGTGCCATATCAAAAGCTCCCACTGTGCAATCAAATGATGCCACTGTGCCATTAAATGCTGCACTGTGCCCCATCACATGCTGCCTCACTGTGCCCCATCAAATGCAGCCTCATTGTGCCCCATCAAAGGCTTCCACTGTGCCCCATCAATTGCCACCACTGTGCCATCAAATGCCGCCACTGTGCCCATCAAATGCAGCCACTGTGCCATATCAAATGCTCGCACTGTGCCATCAAATGCTGCCACTGTGCCCCATCAAATGCAGCCTCACTGTGCCCCATTAATCTATTGGTGATAGAGGGGTGGCTGAAGAGAGGGGGCGGTGCCCGTGTGCCCTTATGGACGCACCGACACTGTGGTGTAGTGGCACAAATGGTGAGTTCGGCCAAGGCAACATGCCGCTCGTTACCAATGTAGCTTAGTTAGCACAGTAATAGAGCGAACAAAAAGAGTAAAATTGATATCTATACAAAACAGAGCAAGTTCTTCCAAGAATTTCTATCTGAAATTGCAAGTTGCTTTGGGATCATGCTGACTATCCTTCCTCAATATACACAATATTTCCAAAAGTATCGGACCACCTGCCTTTACACGCACATGAACTTTAATGGCATCCCAGTCTTAGTCCATAGGGTTCAATATTGAGTTGGCCCACCCTTTGCAGCTATAACAGCTTCAACTCTTCTAGGAAGACTGTCCACAAGGTTTAGGAGTATGTTCTATTGAGCTAAGGTCAGGACTTTTTGCAGACCAAACTCGCACATCCATGTCTTTATGGACCTTGCTTTATGTACTGATACACAGTCATGTTGGAACAGGAAGGGGCCATCTCCAAACTTTTCCCACAAAGTTGGGAGCATGAAATTGTCCAAGATGTCTTGGTATTTTTATGCCTTAAGATTTCACTTCACTGGAACTAAGGACCCAAGCCCAAAACTTGAAAAACAACCCCACACCATAATCCCCCTCAACCAAATGATTTGGACGAGTGCACAAAGCAAGGTCCATAAAGACATGGATGAGCGGGTTTGGGGTGGAGGAATCTTTCTGGCCTGCACCTCAACCCAATACAACACCTTTAGGATGAAATATGCCCCATACACACGATTGGACAATGCGCCTGTGTGTGGGCTCCGGCTGACTTTTTTTCCCCAAAAGTCCAGCAGACTTAGAAAGAAGTTTTGACTCAAAATTGTCCGCCGGACTGCCGAGTCCGGAAGATAATCTGGCCGTCTGTGTGCTAGTCCGCCGTACTTTTGAAATGAACGGACTTGCCCGCACACGGAGAAAAGTCTGTTCATTTTGAACACGGCTCCAGGTAGACAGGACTAGTGAAGGAGGTCAATGCCGCCGCCTCCATCGGCGAGATTGACACGTCGCAGGTCCCGTCACTTGGTATGGACTTAAAGGGAAAGCCCTATGCCAGAAAAACGTCATGGGGGTCCCCCCAAGGTCCATATCAGACCTTAATCTGAGCACGCAGCCTGGCCGGTCAGGAAAGGGGGTGGGGATGAGCGAGCCCCCCCCACCCCAAACACCTTGTCCCCATGTTGATGAGGCAAGGGCCTCTTCCCGACAACCCTGGCCATTGGTTGTCGGGGTCTGTGGGCGGGGGGCTTATCGGAATCTGGGAGCCCCCCACCCTATGTGAATGAGTATGGGGTACAATGTACCCCTACCCATTCACCTGGTGAAAAAAGTGTAAAAAAAACACAACACAAGGCTATAAAATAATTTATTGCATAGCTCCGGTGGTCTTCCACCTTGGGGGTCTTCTCGCCAGACTCCTCCGCTATCTTCTGCTAGCTCTTTTACTAGCGGAGGAGCCCAGCTTTCTTCTACTTTGTCGCCGCCCTCTTCTTCCGACTTCGGGGGTCTTGTCCCCCTCTTCGGGGGTCTTGTACCCCTCTTCAGTTCTTCTTGCCGGGCCTCCGCTTCCTTCTTCCAGCTCTTTTACAAGCGGTTGTCCGGTCTTCTGTCGTCACCGCCGTCTCTTCTCTTCTTCTCTTCTTCTTCCTTGAGATGTTGACTCAACGCTCTCTCTGGCTGCAATGACAGGGACGCATTGTGCGGCGACTTATATAGGGACAAGGGGCGGGGTCACTGGGTGATGTCACATGACGACCCCGCCCCTTATGATGTCACAGTCCCGGAAGATGCTGGGCTTCATCGGGTGTGGGCTTCATCGGACCTTTGCTGTCTAAAAATCAGACGGCCTTTAGATTTAAAACATGTTTTAAATCTTTCCGATGTACTCAAGTCCGGTCGAAAAATCCATTCGTCTGCATGCTGGTCCAACGAACGAAAACCGACGCTAGGGCAGCTATTGGCTACTGGCTATGAACTTCCTTATTCTAGTCCGGTCGTACTTCATCACGTTCAAATCCGTCGGACTTTGGTTTGCTTGTGTGTGGCCAAGTCTGTTCACTTGGAAAGTCAATCGGAACTCCGCTAAAAGTCCGTCGGGAAGACCGTCGTACCTAGTCTGCCAGAAAGTCCGGTCGTGTGTACTGTACATGGCATAAGAGTATTTTAAAAGTATCCATAGTCCCCTCAGTCACCACCAATTATGGGAGCGAGTTCCACATCCTTATAGCCCTAACAGTGAAGAACCCCCTACGCAGTCTAAAGTTAAACCGCTTCTCCTCCAATCTCATTGTGTGCCCCCGTGTCCTTATACACTCCCTATGACTGACTAGTTTAATTCCTATGCTGGGATCCCCATGGAGATATTTCTAGATCGCTTTCATGTCTCCTCTCAACTGCCTCCTCTCCGGCAAGAATAAATTTAGTGTTTGCAGCCGTTCCTCGTAATTGAGGTCCTCCAGTCCCCTAATTAGTTTTGTTGCCCTTCTTTGGACTCTTTCCAGTTCCAGCACATCCCTTCGGAGGACTGGGGACTAGAACTGGGTGCAAAACTCCAGATGAGGCCTAACCACAGTTTTATAAGTGAAAATGTGTCATAAAGGTAAGTAACATAATGTGCCGGAAGCTTGGTGTTGCCTTGGGAGGCTCTACTACCCTAGACCTCAGCCTGTATTGCCTCTTCTGAAGTCTAGTTCTGATTGTGTCTGCTTTATTCTCTTTCCTGAAGCAGTGCTTTTAACCACTTGCCGACCAGCAGCTGCAGTTTTACTGTGGCAAAATGGCATGGCTGGGCAAAACAATGTTATGTTACATCGCTTCGCCTTGTGACCACTAGGGGTGTGCGCATGACCGCCGAGCTTTGCGGTAATCAGTGCATTTTTTATAGCACTGATCGCCGTATAAATTCCAATGGTCCCAGAAATGTGTCAAAAGTGTCCAATGTGTCCCCCATAATGTTGCAGTCTTGATAAAAAATGCAGATCGCTGCCATTACTAGTTAAAAAAAAATTATTAAAATGCTATAAATCTATCCCCTATTTTGTAGACGTTATAACGTTTGCACAAACCAAACAATATACGCTTATTGTGGTTTTTATTGCCAAAAATATGTAGAAGAATATACATATCGTAAAAAAATAAAAAAAAAGGGGGATATTTATTATAGCAAAAAGTACAAATGATCAGGGGTTATTTACGAAAGGCAACTCCACTTTGCACTGCAAGTGCACTTGGAAGTGCAGTCGCTCTCAATTTAAGGGGTAGATCTGAAATTAGGGGAAGCTCTGCTGATTTTATCATGCAATCATGTGCAAGCTAAAATGCTGTTTTTTATCTTCCTTGCATGTCCCCCTCGGATCTACAGCAGCTTTACTTCCAAGTGCGCTTTCAGTTCGCTTTCAAGTGCATTTGCAGTGCAAAGTGGATTTTCATTTAGTAAATAATAACCCCCATTTCGTTTTTTTTTTTTTTTTTTTTTTTTAATTATGCTCTCTTTTTGTTTATAGCACGTAAAAACTAAAACAGCAGAGATGATCAAATGCAACCAAAAGAAAGCTGTATTTGTAGGGGAAGAAAAGGAAGTTGATTTTGTTTGCATGCAGCGCCGCACGACCGCACAATTGTCAGTAAAAGCAATGCAGTGCCGAATTGCCAAAAATGGCCCGGGTTGTTCAGCAGCCAAATCTTCCAGGGCTGAAGCGGTTAAACTGTTAAACGGCTTCGCCATGTTCCACCCGTAACTGTTCTATATTCAGGTTGCCAGTCTACGTGACTGCAACCATAACTGACAGAATTGGTTGCCCCCTTATTACATCCAAGTGGACATCTGAGTCTATGTAAAATTTAAGAACCAGGCGCTAATGATATAAGCCTTATACACTTATTAACCATAGCGTCGTCACTTTTATAGAGGAAACAGTATATCTGCTTTTATAAAGCCATTGAACAGTTCTTTAGCCGCTGTATTTCTGAAAAAAGAAACTTTTACAACACTCCAAGGGAATATCAATGTTAGATGAATGAGAAATGAAACAATTACATTACCAATACACTCCTTTACATGTCATTACCCAGAGTATACACTTTAACCACTGACTGTGACAAAGGGCTGCCTAATAAAGGTTTTGGGAACACATGCACAAATTAATTCTCTAGCTGCTCTGCTTTAGAAGAAGGTTCGCTCGCCCCCCTCCCCCCCCCCCCATTTTTTGGGGGGGATGAAAAAATAGACAACAACAACCTGCTCATCCAGGCAGGGTTATGTATAATGAAAGCTGCCTGTAGACATAAAATGGAAGACTGCTATAAAAGCATGATCCAAACTCAAAGGATTGTTGCTTTTTTTTTTTGCTTTTTTGCTTTTTTTGTCCAAAGAGGAGTCTGAGCAGACACACTGGTGCATTACAGGCCATCCGGGTGGATTTGCTAATGGTTACTTTGCAAGGAAAGTTGTACTTTGCAAGACAATTTTCCCCAGAGCTTAGTGAATGTGGTGAGGTTTCACTTTGTCAAGAATACCCAATCCCATGCAAGTGTTTTTTTACTTTTTTTTTTTACTTTAGAGCATTTTTTACAGCTGAAAACAGCTGGAAAAACACCTGTTACGGATACTCAGTCACCTGGGAACCCCTCCTCGCCAAAGCTCGCCACCTGACTGAGGCTCGGTTCACACAGGGGCAACACGACTTTCAACACGACTTTTGGAGGTAACTTGGACACGACTTACAACACGACTTTTAGTCGCCCCAGTCCAGGCGACTTTTGCCGTGGCCAATCAGAGAATGAGCTCTCAATGGGGAACTCCACGCCAAATAAAAATAAATAAACGGCTTGGGTTCCCCCTCCAAGAGCATACCAGGCCCTTAGGTCTGGTATGGATTTGAAGGGGAACCCCCTACGCCGAAAAAACAGCGAGGGGGTCCCCCCCAATCCATACCAGACCCTTATCCGAGCACGCTTAGTTTAACTATTAAATAGTTTATTGCACAGCTTCGGGGGTCTTCTTCCGTCTTTGGGGGTCTTCTCGCTGGACTCCTCCTCTATCTTCTGCTCTTTTGCTAGAGCTTTCACTAGCGGAGGAGCCCGGCTTTCTTCTTCGCTGCCGCCCTCTTCTTCTGACTTCGAGGGTCTTGTCCCCCTCTTCGGGGGTCTTGTCCCCCTCTTCGGTTCTTCTTGCCGGGCCACCGTGCCTTCTTCTAGCTCTTTTACAAGCAGTGGCCCGGTCTTCTGTCGCCGCTGTCTTTTGTTCTTCTCTTCTGTTCTTCTCTTCTGGAGATTTTGCCTCGTTGCTGTCTCCAGTCACAATGGCAGGGAAGCGGCGTGCGGCGACTTATATAGGGACATCACCGGATGTTGTCCCCGCCCATTATGATGTCACAGTCCCAGCATCCTGAAATCAATGGGTACCAGTCGCCTACAAGTCGGATTGAAGTAGTACAGGAACCTTTTCTGAAGTCGGAGCGACTTCAGTAGTGTGCATGAAGATGGCTCTCATTCACTTACATTTATTTTTTACATGTTGTGCGACCTGAGGCGGCTTGAAGTCGGATCTGAGTTGCCCCTGTGTGAATGGACCCTTAGATATTTTATAGATAGGCAACTCCTATCCTCATAATGATTAGTGGTTCCAAATTAATAATAACTACTGCAGTAGGGAACAGACACAAAAGATACGCTCAGCATCTTTCCAAATAACTGTTCTCCTTTATTACGACGCATTTGAAGGTTTTTATACACATGATTATGTAGGTATCACATTAATATTACTATTGTACATTTATGGTAACAAGGGGCGTAACATAGGCAGACTAATTCTAATCAGGACTCGAAAGAATGCAAAACAGGTACTGAAAACATTATTAGTGCCGTGAGCACAGTGATGGCAGTGTGCAATACATATAAAATAGAATTCAATTATATACAGAACTTACAAATTTCCATTACACCTCGTACACACGATCGGATTGTTGGCCAACAAAAGCGTGGAATTTTGTCCGAAGGGCATTGGTCCAAACTTGTCTTGCATACATTTGGCCACACAATTATTGGCCAACAATTACGAACGTAGTGACGTACTACACGTACTAGGTTTTCAGCTCTTTAGCGCCACCCTTTGGGCTCCTTCTGCTATTCTCATGTTAGTAGAAGTTTGGTGGATGTTGATTTGCCCTTTTCTTTTCACGTTTTCGCGCTCTAGTTCATCTCAAAAGGGTTCTATCAGGTTGAGGACAGGACTCTTTTGCAGTCCTGTCAACTTCCTCCCCCCCAAATTCACTCATCCATGTCTTTTATGTGAGGTCAAGCTAGGAAATTGTTTTGCCATATAGGCAGATTGTTATTCACACCACTTCATTTATAATTCACCTAAGCTAAGTATGGTTGTTATATGCACAAAAAGGGGAGTTTGGGACTTTAAATGAAGCACTTGGATAGTATAGGAGAATATTAAACACGATTATTTATTATATTATATTCATTATTCAATAGAAAATTATTTATTATAAATAAGTCAAATTCATAGTATAATATAGACATCAATACAGTAAAAACATAATATATAGTATCCACGTATGAACTACACATAATAATAATAAATAAATTAATTAGGTAATATGGCATGGTGATGCCTATGACAGCATGCCCGACATCGGCAGATATATCCACATGGTAGATAGTCATCCAATAATAATAAAAACAGAATTCATTTTATAGAAAATATTCAAGAACTGATAAGTATAAGTCCGTGTACAGTATAACTGGGACATCATATTATAAAGCTCTACGCATTTTCGTTGGTTGTTATGTTCTTGTTTATCCATATTATTAAAACTTTGAAAAATAATAAAGAATAAGACTGAAAAAACAACGCATTTTGCTGGCACATGATTGGATGATGGAAGTCAGTAGAGCTTCTTCTCATTCATTAAGCTCTGGGGAAAATCCCCTTGCAAAGTTAACAGCATATTTGCTTTAAGTAAATCAACCCCAATGTATTGTGAAGACAACTCCAAAATGATCTTATCTCAGAAATAGAAATGATCTGAGAAAATCCAATAAAGCCACCATAAAGATTGGAGAGGTCATATGACATCATTGTTTAAAAGCTGTCCAGGCATTTCCAAGTCCTGGGGGTTAGTATATAAGGGCTTGTAGTCTTTTCGCAGTAAAATACATGATCATTGCTCTATCTTAAGGTGTCTTGAAATGTAATTGTGTTTTATTATTGCAGTGGAACTGTCATGCTCTGCCTATTCAGAGATGTAACTGGTAAGAACAGATCAGGCAACTGCACTGGTTCCCATACTGGAGGGGCACAAAGCTACCGTCTGCATGATTTGCCAGGTAGCAGAATCAAAACTAGAAATGCAGTATGTATGGGACTTTTCTGGTGCCATCCTAAATCAGCAGCACAAAATAATAAATCAATTGTGTATTTATTTCAGATTTAGTTAAAAATGTCATAATAAAATTGTGTAAGCCAGCATAATTATTATCGTATTTATCGGCATATAACACGCACAGGCATATAACACGCACCTTCATTTTAGGAGGGAAGTTTCAGGAGAAAAAAAATCTAATTTTAAATAAGGAACTTTGAAGCAAAATAAGGGTCAGTGCCCATCAATGCAGCCTCACCATTGCCCATCTGCAGCCTGATCGATGCCATCTGCAGCCTGATCAATTCAGCTTGATCAGTGCCCATCTGCAGCTTCACAATTGCCCATCAATGCTGCTTGATCAATGCCCATCTGCAGCCTGATCAAAGCCCATCAATGCAGCTTGATCAATGCCCATCTGCAGCCTGATCAATGCCCATCAATGCAGCTTGATCAGTGCCCATCTGCAGCCTCACAATTGCCCATCAATGCAGCCTGATCAATGCCATCTGCAGCCTCACAATTGCCCATCAATGCAGCTTGATCAATGCCCATCTGCAGCCTGATCAAAGCCCATCAATGCAGCTTGATCAATGCCCACCTGCAGCCTGATCAATGCCCATCAATGCAGCTTGATCAGTGCCCATCTGCAGCCTCACAATTTCCCATCGATGCAGCCTGATCAATGCCATCTGCAGCCTCACAATTGCCCATCAATGCAGCTTGATCAATGCCCATCTGCAGCCTTATCAAAGCCCATCAATGCAGCTTGATCAATGTCCATCTGCAGCCTGATCAATGCCCATCAATGCAGCTTGATCAATGCCCATCTGCAGCCTCATAATTGCCCATCAATGCAGCCTGATCAATGCCATCTGCAGCCTCACAATTGCCCATCAATGCAGCCCAATGCCCATCTGCAGCCTTATCAAAGCCCATCAATGTAGCTTGATCAATGTCCATCTGCAGCCTGATCAATGCCCATCAATGCAGCTTGATCAATGCCCATCTGCAGCCTCATAATTGCCCATCAATGCAGCCTGATCAATGCCATCTGTAGCCTCACCATTGCCATGAATGTAGCCTGATCAATGCCCATCTGCAGCCTCACCTCAGATTACTGCTGCCTCGGAGGGGACAGATAGGGAGTGGGACATCAGATTACACACAGCGAGAATCTCCTGTTTACTCGGCGGCCTCTTTAACCTCTTGCTTACTGGGCACTTAAACCCCCCTCCTGTCCAGACCAATTTTCAGCTTTCAGCACTGTCAGCACTTTGAATGACAACTGCGTGGTCATACAACACTGTATCCAAATTAAATTTTTATAATTTTTTTCCCCCGACAAATAGAGCTTTCTTTTGGTGTTATTTGATCACCTCTGTGGTTTGTATTCTTTGTTAAAAAATGTTTTAAAAGACCGAATTAAAATAAATAAATTATATTTTGTTATAAAATTTAGCAAACAGGTAATTTTTCTCCTTTGTTGATGTATGCTGATGAGATGGCACTGATGAGCACTGACAGGTGGCAGCGATGGGCATTGATGGGTGGCAGTGATGGGCACTAATCAGCACTGGTTGGTTACACTGATAGGCAGCACTGCTAGGTGGCACTGATTGGCACCACTGGTGGGCATTGATAGGTGGCACTTGTGGGTATTGATAGGTGGCATTGGCAGGCACTGTGGGCACTGGTAGGTGACAATGGCAGGTGGCGTTGGCAGGAGGTACTGGTGACACACATGAGGCAGAATTGCCTCTTCCTCTTCGGAACTGATGTCCCTTGCACATAAGCTGGTGATCGGCTTTTTTTTCGCCTCACGCTGTATAACGGCCTTCCAGGAAATTCAGGTCCACGCTGTGGCCGTCATTCGGGCTACAGAACCGACGCCAAGAGGTTAATACAAAGTCCCGCCTCCTGGACTGGCTGCTATGATAGACAGAACAGTGGTCCAATGCCGGTCCAGGATATAGCATATAATGAAAGCCTCTGTTGACTTGTCTTTCTATATCGTACATAGTTTCCACCTTTGTTCAACTCTTTTGCCGCGTACACACAATCTGAATTCTCGTCGGAAAAAGCTCTGATGCTTTTCCCGACGGAATTTCCGACGGAACTCCACTCAAGCTGTCTTGCCTACACACGGTCACACCAAATTACGATCGTTTAGAACGCGGTGACGTACAACACGTACGACGGGACTAGAAAAAGGAAGTTCAATAGCCAGTAGCCAACAGCTTCCATCTCGTAGTTGAATCTGAGCATGCGTGATTTTTTGGCATGTCGGAATTGCATACACACGATCGGAATTACGGATAGAAAGTTTTTCCATCTGGAAAATTGAGAACATGTTATCAATTATTGGCATTACATTTCGCAATTTGAATCAACTCAGAGGACAGGACATTGCTAATGCTAGGCAATACTGGTATTCATGAAAAAAAATGTAATTAGCATAACAATGTGCTTTCGTTTTCATCAACCATTTTGCTTTAAAAAAAATTGGGCATAATATTGATAGTGGAACTGGGGAGCAAATACTCCATAGAAGTGTGGGGCGAACGGTTCGGCCCGAGGAGCATGAGTTCGGTCCAAACATTTGCAGGGTGTTCGCCCCCCGCCAAACACCCTGCAATCCGCTGTGCAGTGCACTCTGCACCCTGATTGGACAAAGCTTTACCCAATCAGGGTGCAGCGTAAGCTGGTTATGAACCCCCCTGGCGGTATTCCTGAGTCTGGCTCAGGGTGGAATTTCAGTACCATAAGCGGTAACCCCGAGACAGACTCGGGACAGCATTGCAGGATACAGGGAGAGTTACTTACCTTGTCCCCTGGATCCTGTGATGTCCTCCCCGCTGTGTGTGCGAGCCGTCCTACGCTCGATTCACACAATGCCCGAGTGCCGCTGAGCTCCGTTCCCTGCGACGTTGTGATGCACGGGAGCGGAGATCGGCGCCAAATTCAAAAAAGTAAAAACACACAATACACATACAGTACTGTAATCTTACAGATTACAGTACTGTATAAAAAAATTACACACCCCCTTTGTCCCTAGTGGTCTGTGCAGTGCCCTGCATGTAGTTTTATATTATAAATACAGTTTTTTTCTGCCTGGAATTTGGAGATTGTCCATAGCAACCAAAAACTGTCCCTTTATGTCAAAAGTGGTTATAGACCAGCTAGAAAACAGCGATAAAAAATTATAATCACTTGCAGAATTGAGCGATAGCGATTTGTAGGGAAATTCGTCATCAAACACTAAATCTAATGACAGCGACAATTTTGCAACTGAGCAAATTTCAGTGTTTTTGATTTGATTACATTATTGAATATTGTTTATTATTATTATATTATTTTTTATAATTATTTATAGTTATTTATTATATTATAATTTATGATTTTGTGTTTCAAACTACTATCATACCTGGGATGAGTTATTCCTAAGAATTGCAGGCCTACAATATAAAACGCCAAATTTCCATGCAAAATAATGGTGCCGCTTTCCGCACCCAAAATCCAAAATAATCATACCGCCAGGAAGGTTAAAGAGCGGGCTGGGAAGCTGGCCGCAGCATCCTTAACAACTCATGACTGGATAAAGCTTTGCCCAATCAGGGCGTAGAATGCACTGCGTGGCACGCTGCGGATTGCAGGATGTTTGGCGGATGGGAGAACACCCTGCAAATGTTTGGACCGAACTCATGCTTAGGCCGAAACCATTCACCCCACGCACTACTATGGAGTCTTTTTTGACAAGTTCCACTATCGATATTATGCCCAATTTTTTTTAAAGCAAAATGGTTGATGAAAACTAAAGCATGCCTGCTGGTAAAAAATATATATATATATATATATATATATATATATATATATATATATATATATATATATATATATATATATAAATGTAAGCTCTAATGAGCAGGGCCCTCTAGTCCCTCCTGTATTGATTTGTATTGTAAGTGTAATGTCTGCCCTCATGTTGTAAAGCGCTGCGCAAACTGTTGGCGCTATATAAATCCTGTATAATAATAATAATAATTATATATATATATATATACACAGTGGTGTGAAAAAGTGTTTGCCCCCTTCCTCATTTCCTGTTCCTTTGCATGTTTGTCACACTTAAGTGTTTCGGAACATCAAACCAATTTAAACAATAGTCAAGGACAACACAAGTAAACACAAAATGCAATTTGTAAATGAAGGTGTTTATTATTAAAGGTGAAAAAAAATCCAAACCATCATGGCCCTGTGTGAAAAAGTGATTGCCCCCAAAACCTAATAACTGGTTGGGCCACCCTTAGCAGCAACAACTGCAACCAAGCGTTTGCGATAACGTGCAATGAGGCTTTTACAGCGTCCTGGAGGAATTTTGGCCCACTCATCTTTTCAGAATTGTCCTAATTCAGTTACATTAGAGGGTTTTCGAGCATGAACGGCCTTTTTAAGGTCATACCACAACATCTCAATAGGATTCAGGTCAGGACTTTGGCTAGGCCACTCCAAAGTCTTCATTTTGTTTTTCTTCAGCCATTCGGTGGTGGACTTGCTGGTGTGTTTAGGATCATTGTCCTGCTGCAGAACCCAAGTTCGTTTCAGCTTGAGTACACGAACAGATGGTCGGACATTCTCCTTCAGGATCTCTTGGTAGACAGCAGAATTCATAGTTCCTTTTATCATGGCAAGTCTTCCAGGTCCTGAAGCAGCAAAACAGCCCCAGACCATCACACTACCACCACCATATTTTACTGTTGGTATAATGTTCTTTTTATGAAATGCAGTGTTCCTTCTACGCCAGATATACTTGGACACACACCTTCCAAAGAGTTCCACTTTTGTTTCATCGGTCCACAGAATGTTGTCCCAAAAGTCTTGGGGATCATCAAGATGTGTTGTGGAGAAATTGAGACGAGCTTTGATGTTCTTTTTGCTCAGCAGTGGTTTTCTCCTTGGAACTCTGCCATGCAGGCCATTTTTGCCCAGTCTTTTCCTGATGGTGGAGGCATGAACGCTGACCTTAACTGAGGCAAGTGAGGCCTGCAGTTCCTTGGACGTTGTTGTGGGGTCTTTTGTGACCTCTTGGATGAGTCGTCGCTGCGCTCTTGGGGTAATTTTGGGCGGCCGGCTACTCCTGGGAAGGTTCACCACTGTTCCATGTCTTCGCCATTTGTGGATAATGGCTCTCACTGTGGTTCGCTGGATTCCCAAAGCTTTGGAAATGGCTTTATAACCCTTTCCAGACTGATAGATCTCAATTACTTTCTTTCTCAATTGTTCCTGAATTTCTTTGGGTCTCGGCATGATGTGTAGCTTTTAAGGATCTTCTGGTGGACCTTACTGTGTCAAGCAGCTCCTATTTAAGTGATGCCTTGATTGTGAACAGGTGTGGCAATAATCAGGCCTGGGTGTGGCTAGAGAAATTGAACTCAGGTGTGGACAACCACAGTTATAGTATGTTTTAACAAGGGGGGCAATCACTTTTTCACACAGGGCCATGATGGTTTGGATTTTTTTTCACCTTTAATAATAAACTCCTTCATTTACAAATTGCATTTTGTGTTTACTTGTGTTGTCCTTGACTATTGTTTAAATTGGTTTGATGTTCCGAAACACTTAAGTGTGACAAACATGCAAAGGAACAGGAAATGAGGAAGGGGGCAAACACTTTTTCACACCACTGTATATATATATATATATATATATTTATATATATATATATATATATATATATATATATATATATATATATATATATATATATATTTATTTATTTTTTAACATTGTTATGCTATTTTCAATTAATTTTTATTTTTTTGATCAGCTGTTAATGTGTTTCTTTGCTGAAAGCTGAGAGAAAAAAAGTGCCTGTTAAAAAAAAACGGCGTGGGGTCCACTCCATTTCATACCAGACCCTTTGGGATTTTTCCTGTTCGGCTCCCATAGACTTCAATGGGGTTCACCGTTTGGGAGTTCTGCTGCAAACCGAACTGGGGGTGTTTGGCCCATGTCTACACTACACAGAGGAGTAGGGACCAGGATAATCATCTCACAATACAGCCCAGTTTGGGGTGGTCATCAAAAAATACCTGGCATAGACAAACAGGAGGGTAGAAAATAAACAAAAAACAAAAAAAGAAAGCAAAACAAAAACACTAAACTTCTAGTTTTAAAGATCATTGTAACCTGCAATATTAATATTTCAATTATTCAGCATTACTTACTTTTAATGTATATATATATATATATATATATATATATATATATATATATATATATGATTTTTTTTTTTTTATAGTGCTAAATCCTCTTTAAAATATAAAATTGGAACCTAAAACTATTTGCTTGGCTGACTCATAATATGTCTAGGGTTTCATTTTCAGACACAATAATAAGCAGCCGTAAACAGTCATATAATGTTTTAGGTTGGGTTTGTTTGATTTTCATCAGCGCATGCATTTTCACTCTCATGAACCTTGTGTTTGCAGGGTCTACATTACACACAATTAGAGTTGTATAAACTACATGCTCCAGCTCTTCCTTATACGACTTTGCCATTCCTTGTACGCTGAGACCTAATTGATAGCCTCCATTGTATGCAGCGCACGTCAATAAATACTAAAACTGAATGAGAATCAATATTGTGTTAGTATTGGGATTAGGCCGGCTGTTTCCTGCTTTACTCTGGGAAAGATGGATATGAGTAAATAAAATTACTATTTGTCTGAATCTGTGCCTGGGGATTATGTATTGTGTTTTTTTTTTCTGAAGAGGCAAAGCGCTGAAACCAGTGCAACCCACTTAATATATGCTGGATTAGATCTAACAAGAAACCATAAGAAAAGTGTTAGGTCTAGCTTACCTATACAAGGAAAGTGTTTGTTTTTCATATGCCAGTCGACAGCCTACTACATCAGCAAGCTCATAATAACAAGTACTGCACCGGTATCACAGCAGTTCTGTTGGTGCTATAAGAATAAAAAAAACATTATATCTTAACAATGATGATTGCTGGTTTAGGATGCACTCAATAAAAAGCTCATTTTGAGATTGATCAAAATCTAAACAAGGTCCTTCACTACCCTCCACCCACAGCCATGAAAGAAAAACTTAATTGAGTACTATGTACAGCGCTTTTTTTTCTCAGAAAATAGGTGCAGGAAATCCCTCCTTCTGAGTCACCCTTCGTCTCTGCCCCCTACCCAACTCTGAGCACTGTTTCTTGGCTCTAACCCCTACCCACTTCCCAAAATCGTCCCTTTTAGAGAATACAAAAACAAGCATCATTTTGTGCTACTAAGTAATTTGTATGGAATTTGATAGACCCCACCCCAGCAATAGTAGACCCTCCAGCAACAATAGATTCCCCCACACAAAAACATAAACCCCAGGAACAATACCACCCCAACAACAATAGAACAGCAACAACAGATCCTTCAGCAGCCAGCAACAGTAGACCTCTCCCTCAATAATAGATCTTTCCCAGCAACAGCAGACCCCCTGCCAGCAACGATAGACCTGCCCAATAACAATAGACCCCCCCACACAAAAATAGACTCCCAACAATGACAAGGGATCCCCAATAGCCAGCATCAATAGACCCTCCAGCACACTCCAGCAATCCTTGCCAAAAAATACCCTACATTCAGTTTTGGAGGTGCCGGGACTGCATTCCACCCGAAAAAAAAGCCCTGACTATGTACATTTAAAATGACCACACAAACAACCCTTTCCAATATTAATGGATTCCAGTTGGCTTCAAAGCATACAATAAAAACAAGATGAGACAGGTTATACTTTTCCACAGAGTGTTGTATTGCCAGTGTCCAATCTCCTGAGCGGACCCCTAACCAGAGGGATCACTGCTACTGTCTCGCTGTTGGATTTGGTGAGACTATCCTCAAGTGCGCCAACGATGCTATTGGTCCACAACGCTAGCCAGCTGAAAAGTCAGGACTACATACTGCTCTTACAGTTGCTACCCAGAGACCCTTGCCCCTTATTTAAGAGGTATCTCTCCGTGGACTCTACACCATACCCTAGCCATTAGAGTGCATAGAGTGCACTCTAATATTCTAAAATTCACATTGCAGTTAACATTTTTATGCATTGTGTATTGCTGAAATTGGTGATTCATGTGTTGATTAAGTTAAGTGGTATAGAACCTGATTCTAAGTTACTGTGGCGTAGTCTGCCTAGCAGAATTTACCTGTGTGTGTTCTCATTAGACATGTGCATTCGTTTTCGTCCGAATGCATTTTCGTCCGAATTTCAGGTATTTTCGTTATCGTTTTGACAAGCGATAACAAAAGCACAGAATCGGAAAAACGAAAGATCCGACATAAATAAATGCTTTATTTTCGTTTTAGTTTTGACACAGTTCGATACAGATAGGAGATTCGACGTGACTCTAACAATAACAATTTGTGTCTATTGAACTTGTATCATAACAGTTCATTCATTCATACAGGGGCAACACGACTTTGGGAGGCAACTTGGACATGACTTGAGTGTGAATGACAGCGCAACTTACAACACGACTTTAATGTAAAAAAAAAAAGAAAGATGGCGCGGGGTCCCCCTCAAAATCCATACCAGACCCTTATCCGAGCATGCAACCTGGAAGGCCGCAGGAAAAGAGGGGGGGACAAGAGAGCGCCCTCCTGAACAGTACCAGGCCACATGCCCTCAACATTGGGAGGGTGCTTTGGGAATTTATGGGAAAAAATAGGACATCAGTTTTGTTTGGGAGCCACGTCGCATGACGGACAATTGTCAGTTAAAGCAACGACGCAGTGCCGAATCGCAAAAAGTGGTCTGGTCTTTGGCCAGCAAAATGGTCCGGGCTGAAGTGGTTAAAGGCCTCTATACTCATGTCCTTATACGTGCTTGCAGTGACTTTCATTCAACCAGGTGTACCAAAGAGGCTGAGGTTGTTCTTGGAGTTGAGGTGTAGGCAGGGGCAGACTGACCATTCAGCCACTCGGGCACTGCCCGAGGGCCCCGGGCCACTAAGGGGGCCCCATCAGGGTTGCCAGCCTCAGTAAAACCAGGGACAGTATGTCAAAATCTGTGTTTTTTTTACATCTGTCTCTGAAATGCCCCTTACGGACATCCTTTTGGTCTAAAAATCCAGAGATTATAGCTGCCCCGCCTCTCCAGTACCTTCTCAGCCCAATAGAAACATGTCTGTGTATACTGTGTGTACATGTATGTGCATACTGTGTGATTGTATACTGTGTGTGTGTATACTGTGTGGCCCCATAATCTCAGATTTCCTGGGGGCCCCATAATCTTCTATTGCCCGGGGGCCCTATGAGTTGTCAGTCCGCCCCTGGGAATAGGACAGAGAACCCAAAGTTGCTAAACGGCTCCTTTGGGGGTCACGCTACACAAGTTTTCAGGATGTCTAGAAATGTGGACCCTAAACAAATTTCCCTCTTCCTTTCGGGAAAGACAGGACGTCACAGAATCTTAGCCCCCTCCTCCTCTGGCATACAGGTAAGATGCTTTAATATATGCATCCAAAGGCAGGGAGGGGGTCAAGGGCTTAGCCTCTTAGGCAAGGACCAGAGGTTTCTAATGGCCGTTTTTATTTTTTGTAATTATTCTCTCACTTTAACGTTAACCTGCAATTTCAAGTCATTTGAAAGGTTTACTGTGTGCTAGAAGTGGGCTAGAAATGAATACCAATAGTTGGCACCACTGCATGCATTTTCTTTTCAGTTACAGCACTAGGTTAAAGGCTAAATGGAGGCTCTTTTAAATAATATTATCTTCATTACAAGTGGAAGAGTGACTATTAACAATAATTACCTACATTACCATAATTGTGATTCCCGTAAACTTTCCATTTGCATTAGCACAAAGTTCCCTGATTCATGCTCTGTCAGTTACCTTACTACCCGACTAAAGTATGCTAGTAATAAAAAAAAAGAGGATATTGAGGTGACAGACTGTTCCAGGCTTTGTGTAAAAGAATTGGGAGTATGCCACAAACAATACACATATTAGGCATGTCTTTCCTGTTATACTGAGCCTTAACATGTCACCTTTTGCTGGTCTGTGACTTGCTTGAGCTAAAAGTTGCTGAATAGGATGTGTGTTCCTATTGCCACTGAAGCAGGGGGTGTAGATAAGGGGGGTTTAGGGGGTTCAACTCCCCCGGCGTCCTGTCCATGTGCCAAGTGCACCTGCAATGCTTGTCGACAGTGCACAGGGATGGCACCAGGGAGATGCATGAGTGTTTTATAGCTCTCTCATAGCACTTCCATCTCACGGTATACATTACATTTACTCCGGCCCGCTGCAATGTGACCTCCCACCCGCTGCTGTCAGTGCTGGCAGTTGGTTGCTAGAACCGCCAAGTGTCCTAACAACCATCCAAGTGCTTGCTCTGCCCCCAGCTACAGAGGAGGAGGATGGAACTTCCTCGTACAGACCTGCTTCTAGTGTCCCGCCTCCCAGCTTTCACTTTCGGTTGCACTGAGAACAAAACAGAGTGGACTCTGCTGCAAGGGGGCTTATGGAGACCTTGATTTAATGGTAGGGAGGCAACTCTGGGGACCCTGATGTAACGAGGGGGCACTTGGGAACCTGATGTAAGGGGGAGGGGCTCTGGAGACGCTGATGAAAGGAGGGGGAGCTATGGGGACCCTGATGTAAGGAAGGGGAGCTCTGGGGATCCTGATGTAAGGAAGTGGCTCTGAGAAACCTGATGTACGGAGGTGGAGCTCTGGGGACCCTGATGTAAATTGGGGGTGACTCTGGTTATCCTAATTTAAGGAAGGGGGCTGTGGAGACCCTGATGTAAGGGGGTGTCTCTGAGGACCCTGATGTAAGCAGGTGGAGCTTTGGGGACCGCAATGTAAGGAAGGGGCTCTGGAGATCTGGCTGTAAATTGGGGGTGACTCTGGGGATGCTAATGTCAGGAAGGGGGCTCTGGAGACTCAAATGTAGGGAGGGTGTCTCTGGGGACCCTGATGTAAGGAAGGGGGCTCTAGGGATCCTGATGTAAGGAGGGGGAGCTCTGGGGACCCTGATGTAAGGAGGGGGCTCTGGGTAGCCTGATGTAAATTAAGGGTGAATCTGGGCATCCTAATAAAAGAAAGGGGACTCTGGAGACCCTGATGTGAGGGGGTGTCTCTGGAGATCCTGATGTAAAGAGGGGGGTCTAGGGACCCTGATGTAAGGGTGGTGTCTCTGGGGATCATTATATAATGAAGAGGGCTCTGGGGACCCCAATGTAAGGAGGGGGCGGGCTCTGGGGACCCTGATGTAAAGTGGGGATAACTCTGGGGAGACTGGTGTAAGGAATTTGGCTCTGGGAACCATGATGTAAGGGGGTGTCTCTTGGGACCCCGGTGTAAGGAGGGTTGGGCTCTGGGGACCCTGAAGTAAGGAGATGGAGCTCTGGGGACCCTGATGTAAAGAGGGGGAGCTCTGGGGACCCTGATGCAAAGAGTGGGGCTTTGGGGACCCTGATACTAAGTGAGGGTGACTCTGAAGAACCTTAAGGAAAGGGGGTGTCTCTGTGGACCCCAATGTAAGGAGATGGAGCTCTGGGGACTCTGATGTAAGGGGGGGGGTAACCCTGGGGACCCTGATGTAAAGAGGGGGAATCTAGGGACCCTGATGTAAAGAGGGGGAATCTAGGGACCCTGATGTAAGGGGGAATAACTCTGGGGATCCTGACCAAGGGGGCGACTGCTGATGTTGAGTCATTAAGTAAGGGCGGAATCCGATGTGAACAGGTGAGTCTGTCCTGACTTCTGCACTCTATATATTGTGTGTGTTGTATGTCATTTATTTTGGCACCTGCACTCTATATACATTATATTCCTGTCAATCCAGCCTGAACATAGGTATTATTTGCACTTGTGTGTTGGTGTTCAAGCAACATGTCTCCATGTGGAAGCCAGACCCCTTTGTTCCTGTGGTGTTCGCCACCATCTGAGTATTCCTATATTTTGTTTTGATCCTGTCTTTGTTCTCAGTGCTTTCCCTCTGGGTGTGAAGTTATATTCCCTTTGGTTTCTGTCCTTGGATCCCTTCATTTCCTGTACTGTGTGTTCTTGTTGTTTTGCCTGCAGTCCTTTCTAGCTTGCCATGTCTTTCTCTCTCTGCACTGTTGCTTAGCATTCCCCGTCTCTTCTGTGCTTTATGCTTGCTGCCTGCGTCCTCTCCCCCGGTATCCCTTCCTAGCTAGCTACAGTAGATTTATTGGTTCCTAGTCTCCTGCGGGTACCCGTGTCCTTCCAGCATGATATTGGGTTTCACTGTGCCCATACAGGTGTGCTAGAGAGCCGCAACGTGGGGGCTGCCTTGCAGAGCAACATCCACACCTCCAGTAGCTCTGATGAAGACCAGGTGGCTCCTTAGATCCTGTGACTCTGGCACACCACCGTGTGCATGCGATCAAACTGCTCCCACATCTGTGAGGACCGATACCCGGGCACACCTGTTTAGTTGTTACATTGGCCTGCTAGATCATAAGTTTACAATCCCAGGTGGTCTTACCCTTTGATCGTGACAGCACCACACTTTGTTTTTCTGGGGCATGAGACTTATGACCTTGCACACAAGACCATTGCTTTCAGAAAACACCCTCAAAGCCAACCTTATTGAGCACGCGCAAGAGGCGCCATCTTGTGTCACTTTTGCCGTTTGATTTATTTGATTTCAAAGATTACTATGCTTTGTATGCATTGCATACAAGCACATTATGACTTAATCCTACAGGGGGGCCATTTTTTTTCTTCCCAGAGAACTGGACTACTAATGGAGCTAAAGCCTGGTACACACAGTCATTTTTTTTATTTGTTCAGCCCAGTGGACTAAACGAAAAAAAAACTGAGGATCTCTTAAGGAGGTCATGTATTATTGATGGGAAGTAGTACAGTGATCTCCCTGTTGAGCTATTGCATTCTGAAAAGACAACCGTCCCACCAACAGAACATAGCGATCAGCGCTTGCAGCCATTGGCTAAGAGCATTGATCAGAAGCCAATTGACTGCTGGTTTTCCAGCATACTCGTTCATCAGAAGATGGTCATGGCTTTTATCAAACAAGGACCTGTACACATGGGGCGAATGTTAGCCAGTATCTACTGTACCGGCTGATTTTAGCCAATATTTGGCCCATTTGTACGAGGCTTAAAAGAGAAGAATGTTTTTTGTTTTTTAGATTCATACTTATCTAGGTGTCCCCTGCCGCCTCTTCACTGAGAACCGAGCCACCGAACATCGCCGATGGCTCGGTTCTCCCACCTCCCAGAGTGGAGAGCTGCTGCCCGTCAATCAGCAGCTCTCCTCTTTGCTCCTCCACCCTTACTGGAGCGCTGAGCTGTGGAGGGGCGGGAAGCGGCTGTCTCAGCATCTCAGTGGCTTGCTGAGAGGCTGAGACTGCCAACAGTCCAGGCAGCTGGCAGATCCAGAGATCTGAGATGACGCGCTGCCTGGACTGATTCCAGTGACGACATCAGAGAGCGGACTTCAAACTGCTCTCTGCTAAAAACGGTTCACAGGGGTGCAAAATGAATTGCACTCCTGTGACCCATAGGAGAAGCCCAGACAAACAAGCTCAGGCCAGACTTCTCCTTTATCATGGGCTATTAGTGCTGTCCAATGTTGATTGTAATAAACATAACAGAAAACAATTGTTATACAAAGGGAACTAAATAAATACTTACATAGTTACATTAGTTAGTCAGGTTGAAAAAAGACACAAGTCCATCTAGTTCAACCATAAAAAATAAAAAGCAAATGTAAATAAAAAATATCATATAATCCCATATACCCAATCCTATACCCACAGTTGATCCAGAGGAAGGCGAAAAAACCCCAGTAAAGCATGAACCAATTTGCTACAGCAGGGGAAAAAATTCCTTCCTGATCCCAGAGAGGCAATCAGATTATCCCCGGATCAACTTCACCTATAAATGTTAGTACCCAGTTATATTTTGTACATTTAGGAAAGAATCCAGGCCTTTCTTAAAATCTACTGAGCTGGCCAGAACCACCTCTGCAGGGAGTCTATTCCACATTTTCACAGCTCTTACTGTGAAGAAATCTTTCCGTATTTGGAGATGAAATCTCTTTTCCTCTAGATGTAGAGTTCCCCCTTTTCCTCAGTATTGACCGTAAATATGAATAACTCAACACCAAGTTCACTATATGGACCACTTATATATTTATACATAGTGATCATATCCCCCTTAATTTCCTCTTCTACATAAACATCCCCCCTTAATCTCCTCTAATAAACATCTAATGCCCTGTACACACGGTCGGACTTTCCGAGGACAAAATCTGTCTGATTTGTTTCCGACGTATTTTGGCCCAAACTTGTCTAGCATACACACAGTCGCACAAAGTTGTCGGAAAATCCGATCGTTTTGAACGCGGTGACGTAGAACACGTACGGTGGGACTATAAGAAGGCCAGTAGCCAATAGCTTTCATCTCGTAATTTATTCTGAGCATGCGTGGCACTTTGTCCGTCAGAATTATCTACACACACGATCGGAATTGAAACAATCAGATTTTTTTTTTTTTTTCCCCCAAATTTTAGATCCGGCTCTCAAACTTTGTGTGTCGGAAATTCCGACGGAAAAAGTCCGATGGAGCCCACACACGATCGGATTTTCTGACAACACGATCCGATCGCACATTTTCCGCCGGAAAGTCCGGTTCGTGTGTACAGGGCATTAGTGTAAAAGCACCCGAAACTACACTTGAAAGACAATTTAAAAAATAAGAATTATGACAATGTCCTATATCACATATTTTTTATTTTTTGGCATGTACGTCAAAGGGCTAATATCTCTTAATTTCTCCTCTGAACAGAAGATCTGCTCGGGAGCAGAAAACCGGACAAAAGAGAATGGATTCGGAATAAATACTTGGAAGAGTTTCCAAGGGCACCATGGGTAACCCTCCGTTGCCACCTGTCTTCTGGTAAGCTGCCTGTATTACATAGCTGTGCACAGTGGCTGATTATATCAGGATGTCCTTGTGGCGTCTGAATAAGTGAGACATCATGTAGATGAGCAAATCCCACGTGGAGCGAGGGACTCAAAACGTCCCTGAATGTCATTGTTAAAAGACAATTTTTTTATTTTATTTTTTTCCCGTATTGCTCAATTATTCCATAAACAGCTATTATCTGCTCCATACAAATAACTATTTTTTTATATGCATCTCAGCCAGTAACAGGTCTGATGTTCCCCTTTTCTTTTCTTTTTTTTTCTATTTTTTTTTCTTTTTTTTTTTTCCTAGATCTCCCTTTTGTTGCTCTACTTAAAATGTTTCTACATCTGTAGGCTGCAGCCAACAAAGCGGTTGAGAACAGGAGGTAATCTTTCTGTTTTCGTTCCAGCCACCTAGCCCTGAATGAGTGTAATCGGCTGAGAAATAAGAGTGAAAAGCTTTCGCTACCCTTTCTAACTCTGTCGGGCCTTGGCTTTTTTTTTTTTTTTTTTTTTTCGGCCTACTGAGCAACACCCTGTGTTTTATTTCATTGTGGATTATTCAGAAGGCTTCAATAGTGGCAGGTCTGCAGGCCTGCGACAGATCAAGACACGCTCTCCAGAGAAAGAAACTCTGTGTGAGTATGACGTGACTGGTAAACAATAGATTAATACCTCTTAATTTAGTCTTTTAAAAGTGCTTTACCTCCCGTGGCCTTTTTGGAAAAAAAAACGGCATCTATCATTAAAGAAAGAATAAAGACTTTTTTTTTTTTCTTCTTATCCCTCAATATCCCGCTCTATAACCTGCGATTATTGATTCCAGCCTCTGTGTACATTTCATAGGCCTTGGCTGTAGCCCCACTTGAAAGAGATTTATTAATGGTGTCATTTGAAAAGTACCATTGTTCAAGCGGTATTAGATGTGACATATTTTCCCGGGTTGTTGTGACAAAACATTTCTCCCCTCGTTATAGAGAAGTAAAAATCAATTCATTACAACGTTATTTTGGGAGCTTTGAAATTTTAATTGACAGCTCCAATTTATAAAATTCTCGTAGGCCGGCTTGATAAGTTAAAAAGTGGTATTAAACCCCCCCCCCCCCCCCCTGAAGCTTATTCATTTTTAGCCCTACACACAGTTGGAGAATCCATCGTCAGATAATCCGACTGTGTGTGGTCTGCATCGGACTGATTCCGTCGGAATATCCGTCGGACCCAATTTTCCAACTTGTTGGAAATATTTCCCGACCAACTGGGCCGATCGGACCTAATCCGATCATGTGTAGAGAATTTTGATCGGACCAAGTGCCACGCATGCTCAGATCAAATTCCTACACCAAAGCTATTGGCTACTAGCCTGAATCGTAACGAAATTACGTCATCACGTTCTGAAAGATCGGATTTTCTGACAACTTTGTCCGATCGTGTGTATGCAACAGTTTCGGACAAGATCCAATGGACAAAATCCGATGGACAAAATCCGACGGATTTGGTTGTCGGAATCTCCGACCGTGTTTATTTTTACCTGGTGATACGGCCGGTCGGTAAGTATGTTTTTTTTTTTCAACTTCTGTTAAAGAGGAAGTAAACCCTGATGGGTGTTACTTCCTCTTTGTCTCCCTGCAAAGGTAAAACATAATGGGCTACTATGCATCGCACAGTAGTCCATTATGTGTCACTTACCTGACACAGGAGCCAGCGATGTCACCGCTGTCCCCTGTAGCACGGAGCGTCCATCTTCTTCCGGGTGTCGCTGCTCCGGCCACTCACAGCGCCGGAGAAGCGATGACGTCACTCCCGCGCTTCAAGCATTACTGATTTAGAAATTTTAACATTTGTAACTCAGTACTGCTTGGACCTTAAAGAAAGGGACATACCTCGAAAGCTAGTCCTGAAAAATTGTATGTTAGTGCAAATAAAAAAAGCATCACGGACAGTACTCAATTTTCTCTGACCAAAAGCTCACATCCGACTTTTGCTGGCAGAATTTCCGATCGTGTGTACGGGGCTTAAAGGGCGATCAAGGGGTTAAGAGTGTTCCCTCAGCGTGTTCTAACTGTAGGGAGGGATGGGCTCACTAGAACATGACAGAGATCACTGCTCTCGATCTCTGGGAGCAGTAGATCGCTATCCTGTTGCTAGTCAGAACAGGTAAATGCCTTGTTTGCCTCTCCATGCCACGATCGCGGGCCACTGGCAAACACAGAGTCTGCGGGATCTGCGCGCTCGCTCATGCAGCACGCGGCGGGGGCGTACGCCCACCAGCCGGCCAATTTGATCAAAGATTATACCCCGAAAGCTAGTCCTGAAAAATTGTATGTTAGTGCAAATAAAAAAAGTATCACAGACAGTACTCAATTTTCTCTGTCACAATTGCATTAATACGGCTACAATCACCTCAAGCTTTTGGTCAGTCCATCGGACTTTTGCTGGCAGAATTCCAGCCAGAAAAAGATCGAGAGCAGGCTCTAGATTTTTCGGTCGGCAAAAGTTTCCAATCGGAAATTCTGATCGTCTGTACGAGTCCCAAAATAGTGTAAAAAGTGTCCGATGTGTCCTCCGCAATGTCACAGCCACGATAAAAAGATCGCCGCCATTACTAATAAAAAAAATTAATAAAACAAATGAATAATAAAAATGCCATAAATCTATTCCCTATTTTGTAGACGAGATAACTTTTGCACAAACCAATAAACTTATTGCGATTTTTTTACCAAAAATATGTAGAAGATACATATCGGCCTAAACTGAGGAAGAAATTTGTTTTTTATATATTATTTGGGGGTATTTATTGTAGTAAAAGAAAAAAATATTGCTTTTTTTTTTCAAAATTGTCACTCTTTTTTTGTTTATAGCGCAAAAAATAAAAACCGTAAAGGTGATCAAACACCACCAAATGAAAGCTCTATTTGTGGGAAAAAAAGGACTTCAATTTTGTTTGGGTACAACGTTGCATGACCGCTCAATTGTCTGTTTAAAGCTATGCAGTGCTGTATAGCAAAAAAGGGCCTGGTCAGGAAGGGGGTAAATTCTTTCGGTGCTGAAGTGGTTAAGTGTGAATGGGCCTAAAAGGCATTAAAATATTTGTGTTTTCTACTTTTCTTTATATTTCCAATCCTTCTGGGGCTGAAGTGGTTAAAAAAAAACAGTTTCCTCTTTAACACCTTCCTGCCCATTCCAGGGGTCCCCTAAAATGTGTCTTTGCACCAGGGACAGGAAGAATTGACCGATCACGTGACCACTATGATTGGCTGTAACAATCACGTGACCACTATGATTGGCTGTCGCAGAGGTCATATGATTGGGATCCCACCAGCTCTTGATCATTATTATAAACCAGGATCTGTCTTTAACACTGTGCTGGGCGCATGTAGTGAATGTGCCTGGGCTGTTCATGGGTGTATATGTACATTACAACCCATTGGTTTGGCCCCCTAACATGTGCAATACGTGGGCTGAAAGTGGTTAAAGTATAACTAAAGGCAAAACATTATTTTGCATAGAGTAGACAGAGATTAGAACCCCTGTCAAGGAGCTTACACTTAACACTTAAGGCCCATACACACGATCAGACTTTTTGACAACAAACATGCAAATTAGCTGTTTTGGAGCAACATCCGACCGTGTGTACGCTCCATCAGACAAACTTTTTTGGTTTTCATCGGACTTTTGTTGGCTGTGCGAACGGACAAACTTTCTGGCAACAAAAGTCCGATGAAGCAAAGTCTGATCGTGTGTACAGAAAACCATAGGACTTTTGTACAAAGTACAAACAGGCATGCTCAGAACCAATGCAAAAGATCAGACAACAATACAGAAGTTGACCAAAGGTGGCGGTAAAGAGCAGAAAAACCACGTGATTTGGTGAAAGTTGGCTGAAAAAGTCCTGCTGTGTGTATGCAACACAAGTTCAGGGCCGACACCCTTTGTACAAAAATCCAAGGGAAAGTTTGTACAAAGTCCTATCGTGTGTATGAGGCTTTACACTTACACTTAACACTGGTGGTCCATCCATACGGGACACAGGCGCCCTAATCCATGCGCCCACCCGCCTAATCTACACGTTGGATGCATGGATTCCAATGTTTTTTTTTTGAAGCACGTGATTAGAGCCACAGGCTCTAATAGGCTTAAAAAATAGTGACAATAGTGAATGATTGAGATGAGAATGATTCTCCTCCCGGCCAATCAGGAAGCCGTCCTTCATCACCCGTTTGGCTGAAAAAGACAAACCTATTGGACGCCTAGGAGAAGGGAGGAGACACACTCAGGAGCCGCCATGATGCAGAGGAGGAGGAGACACTATGGAAGCCGCCGCCTGTAGGATCGCTGTATACACCGCTCCCGCACCACCCCAAAGATGCTGCTTGCAGGAATTTTTTTTCCCATCCTGCAAGCGCACCACCCCAGTGTGAAAGCACTTGGGCTTTCACACTGGGTTGGCTTGAGAGGCACTTTTTAGGTGCTTTACAGTCCCCATATTTTAAAGCTAAAACACCTGAAAATCGCCCCAGTGTGAAAGGGGTCTGAGTGAGTTGCGCTAATTAATGAAATTAAATTAAAAATGACAAAAATCAAAAGTCCACAAGGGACATATATTGATGTTCCTGGTGAGTATCTCCATTCTCCACCATCCACCACCTTGACTTGTAATTCTGTGCATCAACACCACCACCAAAAGCTGAAAGCCTCTATTACCAACTCACATAGACATAGGCACTGTCGGTGGCCCTTGAAGCAAACCACCTAGTCTGGCAGGGCGGGGGGGGGGGTACTCTTCCTTGGGCTGGAGCTGAGGTGCTGGCCTGGGAGGATCCTGACAACAGGAGCAGTTTGGAGGATCCGACCATGTGTGGGCTCCATTGGACTGTTTCCGTCTGAATATCCGACGGACCAAGTTTTCCAGCATGGCTATAAAACTTTCTGACAACATGATCCGATCAGACAAAATCCGTCGGACAAAATCCGTCGGACAAAATCCGACGGATTTGGTTGTCGGAATGTCCTACCGTGTGTAAAAGGGCTTAGACAGAAAAATTAGCAATCAAAGACTGCTGATTGCTCAGTTCTTGGTCTTCAGGGAGCAGAGAGCCAGTGACTGTCAGTCACTGGCTCTCTGTTCTGCCCCTCCAGCGCTCACTGGAGCTCTGGGCTGTGGAGGGGGCAGGATCAGCTGGCTCACTGAGAGGCTGAGACAGCTGCCAGTCCAGGTATCTGGGTGGACTGTAAAGTCGGGATTTTTTCAGATCCTGGACCAGCTTAATGATATCCGCCGTCAGCTGACTTGAGCCCGCTGTCAGCTGAAAATCGGTCTTATGAGTGCAGAACTAAGTGGCCTTGGTCCTACTTCTCCTTTAACAATTTCAGCTCTGAAGGGATTTACCCCCCCCCCCCCCTTCATGACAAAGCCAGTTTTTGCTTTTAAGCACTGCACTACTTTAACTGGTAATTGTGTGGTCATGCAACACTGTACCCAAATGAAATTTATATAATTTTTTTCACGCAAATAGAGCTTTCTTTTTAGTGATATTTGATCACCACTGGGTTTTACATTTATTAATATATAAACAGAAAAAAAATTTAAAGAAATCACATTTCTTCATTAATTGTAGACCAAATGTATTCTACTACCTGTCTTTGGTAAAAAAAAATCCCAATAAGTATATATTAATGGGTTTGTTTGAAAGTTATAGCATCTACAAACTATGGGATATATTTTGTTTTGTTTTTTTATACTAGCAATGGCAGTGATCAGCGACTTATAGTGGGACTGTTATAGTGCAGCGGACAATCTGACACTAATACTGGGGGGGGGGCGGGGACTTACTAACTGCCACTGACATCAACAGTGACACTAATATAGTGATCAGTGATAATAATATATGCTGTTACTGACCTAAAATACAGTATATAATCAATCCACCTGCACAATCCTCCAGTGAAGTGAACAGCCTCAGATGATACACAGAGATAAAACAAATCCTCCTACATAAGTTTTAATTGTATATCTGCAGTCTTTTCTTTATACACTCTTAGCCCTTGTACACACGGTTCGACATTCCGACCACAAAATCCGTCATATTTTTTCTGACGGATTTTGGCCGAAACTTGTCTTGCATACACACAGTCACACAAAGTTTCGAAAAATCCGATCGTTCGGAACGAGGTGGTGTACAAAACATACGATGGGACTACGTAGAGGTCAGTAACCAATAGCTTTCGTCTCCAAATTTTTTCTGAGCATGCGTGCCAATTTGTGCGTCGGAATTCTCTACATACAATCTGAAAAAGTCTGATCGGATTTTGTTGTCGGAAAATTTTGGATCCAGCTCTCAAACTTTTTCCGTCGTAAATTCCGACAGAAAAAGTCTGATAGAGCACACACACGATCAGATTTTCCGACAACATAATCCGATCGGACCTTTTCCATCGGAATTTCCGACCGCGTGTACAGGGCTAGGGAAAGTGCAGATCATGTTAGTAATCTTTCTTCCTCTTTCAGCAGTAGGTGGGGTGTCTGGACTTATGCTCTGTGAGAGCTGATTAGAGGAAATAGACACACCCCCCCCTCCACATAGGCAGAGGAACGAAGGAACATGCAGAGCTGCTCTCTGCTTATCTCCCTCTAAGTTTACCTCCTTGACACAAATTTTCAGCTGCTATTATCTTGTGTGTTGGAGAGATTGTCAGAAGAGACTCTGCCGATAACAGAGGAACGGAGCAGCAGAGTGAAACAGCACTTAGAGTTTTGGTGAGCGATAAGTAAACAGTGCATATATATGTGGGCAGCACAGTGGTGTAGTGGTTAGCACTCTTGCCTAGCAGTAAAAAGGATCGCTGGTTAAAATCCCAACCACAACACTACCTACCTGGAGTTTGCATGTTCTCCCTCTGCCTGTGTAGGTTTCCTCCAGGTACTCTGGCTTCCTCCCACACTCCAAAGACATGCAGGTAGGCTAATTGGCTTCTGTCTCAATTGGCCCTAGTATATGAATGTGAGTTTGGGACCTTACATTGTAAACTCCTTGAGGGTAGGGGCCAATGTACAATGTATATGTAAAGCGCTGTGTAAATTGATGGTGCTATATAAGTACCTTAAATAATATGTGCTTAGGTCAATTTTCATAAATGGGTTTTACAACCACTTTAAGGTAATGCGATTCAACTGGGAAAAAGCACCTAGCACAAACTGGATGCCCTTGATGAAGTCTGCTTACAAGGAAACACATTGGATGCATGACATCACTGAGCACGAGGACCGTGGCCATCTTGTTGGTTGGAAACTTCTATAGCAGGGATATGCAATTAATGGCCCTCCAGCTGTTGCAGAACTACAATTCCCATGAGGCATAGCAAGACTCTTAGAGCCACAACCATGACACCCAGAGGCAGAGGCATGATGGGACTTGTAGTTTAGCAACAGCTGGAGGTCTGCTAATTGCATATCCCTGCTCTATAGGATGTTGATGACATGCTTGATTTGATCATATACTTTGTGAGTAATCTGGAATATTTCACTAACCAATGAAGTGTCTTCACATACTACAGCATGAGATTATCCAAGAAGGGAGACCACGATTGAGCCATAACTTCTGTAAAGTCTATAAGTGCTGTTGACCACTTATAATTTGGTGGTCCATACCTGAGAATAAGAAGCCCCGTGTGCTGTGGTGTTGGCGGAGGATCTATTCACCACATATGGGAGAATATTAGACATACACCTGAGGTACTCTCTATACTTTTCATCTATGGACATTTTTGAAAGACTCTCCATATTTTAAAAGGGCTGCATTTTATTTTTATCTGTAACTGTACCAATGACACTGGCTGAGACATCTAGGGTGATCAGGGGGTTAACTGTGTGCCTAACAATGTGTTGATGTGTGTATTATGTGCTGCTTTTTACTAAAGATCTCTTTCTTTCAAACGCCTGATTTGCAGGGATAAGAAACAGAAAGATTGTTCCTTCTATACAGAGTCACGTGTTGTTTGTCGTCACAGGGCTCTGGGCTGTGATTGGACACAGCTGATCAGCAAGTCCCAGCTGCTGACAGATTTACGCTTTATACAATCACAGCGGGTGTTCGTGGAGGGCATGCATGCGCACGCCTTTAACCCGAAAGAAGACAGCGGTGTAGGGGTATGTCGCTTTACCTGCATGGGCCGCCCATTTGCAGTACATTGTGGGCGGGCAGTCTGCAAGTGGTTAAAGTGTAGGTTCACCTTTACAGAAAATCTGTAAGGTGAACTTACACTGGACCAGCCCCCCCCCCCCTCCCCTGATCCCGCTGTACCCGAGGCCGGCGACCACCCACTAGAAGATATCGGGTCATGGCTTTACGGGTCTAGGGATTTGAAATCCCCCGTCTTTCTCTCTTCTTCTCCCCAGCTGACAGGATGGGCTAGGCAGGTTCTGACTGGTCAACACATTCCATGTGATGGTGTCAACCAATTAGGATGCCTCCTATATGAGTCACATTTAGGAGATTATGCTGCAGGGATTTCAAATCCCTGGACCGGTGAAGTGGGACCGGGGGTGGGGAGATTTTCTGTAATTTTCTGTAAAGTTGAACTTACCCTTTAAAAGTACTATAAATAAATATACTGTATTACTATTAAAGTATATGTAGTAAAGCAGGCTTGTTATAATCACAAAGAAACCTAAGGGGTTAATTCTCTGCGTTGTGTAAAAAGGCAGTTTGATCCTGTCTTCTCTGATCCTCCCCTTCTTCCACTGTCCCAAACCCATCGCCTGATAGTACTTGGGGGCACTCTGCACATGCTCAGTTTGGTGTGTATTCCTAGAGTTTATTTTATTTTTTCTTGGGAGGGTGCGTGTGATCAGCACAGGGCTAATCAGCACTGTCCAGACAGAGGGTCAGGGGTCCTGCAGCCTCATAGGACAGTCAGAGGAGAATGAAAACCTCTCCTACAAGCTTTAAAATGATTGTAAAGGCAGAAGGTTTTATTTATTTTAATGCATTCTATTCATTAAGATTAAAAGCCTTCTGTGTGTAGCTCCCCCCTTAGCCCCACTAATACTCACCTAAGCCCCATCTTGATCCAGCGATGGTGCATGAGAGACTTGGATGTCCGGGACTCTCCCTCCTGGGTTTAGTAAAATTTTACTTTTTTTTTTATGCCGCGTATACATGATCGGAATTTCGGCCAGTAAAAGACCGATGAGAGTTTTTATCGGAAAATGTGACCGTGTGTATGCTCCATCAGAATTTAGCTGGCCGAATTCCCGCCAGAAAAAATTTGATAGCATGTTCTCAACTTTCCAGATGGAAAAACTTTCTATCGGAAATTCCGATCGTGTGTACGCAATTCCGACGCGTAAAAACCTCACGCACGCTCAGATTCAACTACGAGACAGAAGCTATTGGCTACTGGGTATTGAACTTCCTTTTTCTAGTCCCATCGTATGTGTTGTGTGTCACTGCATTCTTGGCAGTTGGAATTTGGTGTGACCGTGTGTAGGCAAGACAGTTTGAGCAAAATTCCATCGGAATTCCGACTGGAAAACCATAATAGCTTTTTCCGATCGTGTGTACGCGACATAATAGTTAAGAGAATAAATGAAAAATATATTTGAAAGGATAACCTCATCGCCCCCAAACCTCCGGGACTCTCTTTCCTCACTGGCTGAGACAGCAGTGCAGCGCCATTGGCTCCCGCCGTTGTCAATAAAAGTCAATGAGCCAATGAGGAGAGAGAGAGGGGGTGGGGCCAAGGCACAGCCCCATGTCTGAATGGAGACATGAAGCTGTGGCTCGGCTCGGGTGCCCCCATAGCAAGTTGCTTGCTGTGGGGGGCACTCAACAGGAGGGAGGGGCCTGGATCACAGAAGAGGTACCCGAGAAGAGAAGGATCCGGGCTGATATGTGCAAAACCACTGCACAGAGCAGGTAAGTGTAACATGTTTGTTATTTTTAACAAAAAAAAAACAGACTTTAGTATCACTTTAACCAGACAATGATAGAAGTCACAAGACTGCTATGTACTGCTGATGAGAAAAAGGTATTTAGCAGTTTATATTTACTAAAATAATTGCATTTCCATGTTCTGTGTACTGTTGGAGACCAGATATAGTGAATGCAGAGTCCTGGGTTTAGTAACACTTTAAATTTATTTTTTCTAATAGTTAAGAGAATAAATTAAAAATATATTTTAAAGCATAACCTCATCGCCCAAACCTATACACTGATAAATTGCAAAAACAAAAAGAGGTCTGGTCCTTATTCGCTCATCCCGCTTTTGCAGATAGATTCATTTTTTTTTATCTTTTGTTATACAGCTGTATTTAGAAAATGAAAAAGCTTTAATATTTCAAGGTTAATCTAAGGAAACAGTGATATGAAAAGAATATTATAAAAACAACCATTTAACAGCTGGAAGCTCACCCACTCTAGTTTCACACAAAAGCGCTGTTTACCAAAAATGAAAGCCTGCCAATTTTTCTTTTTTTTTTTCTTCTTGGACCTCACATAAATGATACTCCTCTTATTCTTACTGCTGTGCCGATGTTATTTTTGACATCATGGTTGCTAACCTTCCTAACTCACCAGGTCGTGCACTTAGTGGCCCGGTCGCTTCCTCCCTCGGGATACTAAAAAAAAATAATATTTGTAGGACATGAAATCCTGCACATTGCACACCTGTGCTTTCTCTAAGGGCGGACACTCATCTCAAACTGTCTAGTTTAATCACTTAATTCAAAAATAAGCTCTGTCACTAGAATATATTCTTCTGTCACAGTGAATTTCATTTTTGTTGTAACGTTGATCTGCCCTCTCTCTCTCTCGTTTTGAATTCTGTCTTATACATGCCGTTCACAGCATAAAGAATCAAAACAATCATTTAGATGTCAGATATTCTCTATGCCCCTATTAATCATAAGAAGAGAGAAGAAAAAAATACATTAATGCAAAGAGATGCGTTTAACCACTTGCTGCCTGCGCTATAGCCGAAAGAAGGCAACGGCGTGGGCTGAAATTGTCGGGAGGGGCGTATATGGACGTCCCGCCCTCCCCCATCTCACGCTTCCCGGACTGGTGCGCGCTGCAATCTCCGAGTCTGCATGACTCGGCTGATCAGAGATCGGGTAAAGGGCCAATCACAGCAGGCCTTTTACCATGTGGGTCCTACAAAAGCTCCAGAAGAAGCCACATTTGTGGTGAAACATGTAGCAGCAATCACACTTTTGTACTTTGACCAATAGGTTGATATGGCCCACATTTTATAAATTGTTTTATACTATCTATGTAATAAAAATTCTATATTTTTTGTAAATTTGATTGTATTTCTTTTTCTCTTTGGGCATACACTTTTTTGTTATATTTAAAGGAGATGGTGTGTTTATTAGAATCTCCAAGCTCCAATACCAAATTTGATAAATCTCTTATTTTAGAAGTTAGAACAGGACATGGAACAACTTAGCCCTTGTACACACGGTAGGAGAATCCGTCGGAATGTGTCCTATCGGACCGTGTCATCAGATAATCCGACTGTGTGTGGTATGCATCGGACTGATTCCATCCGAATCTCCGTCCGACCCAATTTTCCAACATGTTTTCCAACATTTTCCAACAGAAATAGATAGATAGATAGATAGATAGATAGATAGATAGACAGACAGACAGACAGACAGACAGACAGACAGACAGACAGACAGACAGACAGACAGACAGATAGATAGAGTAAAACCTTGGATTGCGAGCATAATTTGTTCCAGTAACATGCTTGTAATCCAAAACACTTGTATATCAAAGCAAATTTCACCCTAAGAAATAATAGGAAAGTCAGATGAGTTTCTTGTATATCAAAGTAAATTTCCCCATAAGAAATAATGGAAAACTCAGATGATTCCTTCCATAACCATTTATTCATAAGGCCTTTAGTTTATAGTCCAAATAAAAATATTATAGCAATGTGATTGATTTTAAGGATGTGTAACCATAAAATCTCCATCCACAAATAGAAGCCTCCACAAGGAGATTATAAGCTAAATCCAGCAGGAGCTACAGAGTATAAGACCCCTTTCACACTGTGCCACCCATAGCGTCGGCGGTATTTATGGTGGATTTATGGCACATTTCGGCCACTAGCGGGGCACTTTAAACCCCCACTAGCAGCCGAGAAAGGGTTAAAACCACCCTCAATGTGCCGCAATAGCAGCGTTTTGTCGGCGGTATAGCCGTGCTGCCCCATTGATTTCAATGGGGAGCAGCGGCGGAGGAGCAGTAAACACACGGCTCCTTCACCGCTCCGAAGAAGCTGCTGACAGGACTTTTCCTGAAGTCCTGCCAGCACACCGCTCCAGTGTGAAAGCCCTTGGGCTTTCACACTGGAGACAATGGAGCAGCTGTTTGAGGGCGAATTGCAGGCGCTACTTTTCACACTATAGCGCCTCAGTGTGAAAGGGGTCTTAAGAGAAGAGAGGTGCCTCTAAGTGTAGCAATATGGTTCCATTTAATAACAACATGTAATAACTCACATGGTTGATGCTCAAATGTTGTACCTTCATTAAATGTAACCATATTGCTACACTTAGAGGCGCCTCCCTACTCTTTTATACCCAGTTGTAACATGACGCTACTTGCATATCAAGACATCGCTTGTTTATCAAGTCACAATTTCTAGAAAAATGTCTTGCAAAACTCTCTCAAACCAAGTTACTCTCAATCCAAGGCTTTACTGTAGATAGATAAATAGATAGATAGTGAGGGGGTAGGTGGGTGGATGGATTGTAGATGGATGGATAGATGGATGGATAGAAAGATAGATTTGTTGTAGATAGATAGATCAAAAGATAGATTGGTAGATGAATAGACCAACATAATTGTGTAAGTAGGATCATTGAGAAATAAATGAACCTACAGACACACTAAGGCCGGGTTCACACTGATGCTACATAGGCTCCTACTTTGGTAGCTCTTGTCGCATGACGTGTATAAATCAATGGTTCCCTATGAGAGCCATCTTAACTGGTCTGACACAAGTCTGACTTTGGCATGCGACTTGTGCTCTGAGGATTATGAAGGTGAACCCAACGCCTAAAGACAGGTTGATTTGGTTGTCCACAGGCTGGTCGGTAAGTAAGCTTAGAGATTTCCTTGGATTTATCCTTGGTCTTTTTTATATCATATGTTGCCTTCCAATGCTGGTTGCAATGGCTAGTTATAGGTAGGGGAGGAATGGACACCTTTTTTGTATCTTTGTCATGTTGAGGGCATGTGGCCTGATGTGGTTAGGGGGGGGGGGGGGGGCGTTCTCTCTCTCCCCCCTTTCCTGACCTGCCAGGCTTCATGCTTGGATAAGGGGTCTGGCAAGGATTTTGTGTGGACCCCGCACGTTTTTTTTTTTTTTTTATAATTTTAGCATGGGGGTTTGCCTTAAAATCCATACCAGACTCAAAGGGCCTGGTATTGTCTGATCAAAGTCGGATCCCATTCATTGAAGTCGCATGGAAGTCAGACATGAAGTTGTAGGGCAAAGTCAGAGAGGAAGTCATCTGGCTTTCTTGTCGTACCAGTGTGAACCCAGCCTAAGGGGTGCAATATCTGGTGTTGCTGTGCATTGTAGCCAATTAGCTTCTAACTTCAGGTTGTTAAGTTAAGCTTGGACAAAAACCTTGGAAGGTGATTGGTTTCTATGCAGACCTGCACCAGGTGTTGCACTCTTCAGTTTTAGTAAATCAACCCCAATGTGTCATTCATCCTGTAATATGCCTCCAATTTAAAGCGGTATTAAAGCCATAAATGTAATATATTGCAGCTTACTAATCAATAGATGTGGTGGCTGCATTCCTTTTATTTTTTTTAGGGTTTGTTTTCCCCTCTGTGTACACCTGGTGATCTGGCCAGAAATATACCTCCTCTATTAGTGAGACACCACTGTGGATAAAGGAGCAGATGGGGCACCTTTGGACAGCAGCATTGTCTGTCTTGATAGGGGGTAGGGTGTTTTAGAGGAACTAGCATATTTAGATATACTACCATTTGAAATAAAGTAAAATAAATACATGCATGAATAGAATGTGATCATTGTAAGCACCCCTGTTGGTGGTAAATGGTTTGTCGTAACCCTGTAACTGCTACATCTGCAGGACAGTTTATTCTTTTGAAAAACAACAACTTCTTAGGATCCTTTCCCAAGGTGACAGACAAAATAACAACTGTGAAGCACCAATATGTCATTGTGTAGAGTGGATGCCTAAAATGTGATTTATGATTGTCATTATTGGATTAAGGTGACTGTGGTGTGTCTGCCATGTGGTCTGTAGTGCTTCACGTAGCAGGAATATTTAAGCAGGAAAGGACTGAACCCCAGGGGTTCTTGGTCATGGGAGTAAGAAGAACCAAACATGAGGAGATGTAGAGTTGCACCTATGTGATGTTACCCCTTGGTAGGACCCAGAAGTGGCACTCTTAGTGAGTCAAATTACCATTGGTTGGGGACTAATGCGAGTTAGCCACAAAATGGAACACTGATCACTTTGATAACCTGTTGCATTGCCACGTAATTGACGAAAGAAATGTAATGTGGAAATGAAGAGGAATTGTACATTCATGCCATTTTATTCAGTAAAAGAAGCTGCTGGTTAAGTGAAATGTCTGATCTGATTTACTGTGAACAGAGAGTACAAGTGACCTCCTATAGTGAATGGAAATTGAAAATGAAGTGTAACCTTCATAATAACCTTCTAGGTCAGGGATCCTCAAACTACGGCCCTCCAGCTGTTGCAGAACTATGCATCCCATGAGGCATTGAAAAACTCTGACATTCACAGACATGACTAGGCATGATGGGAATTGTAGTTTCTGAACAACTGGAGGGCCATAGTTTGAAGGCCCATGTTCTAGGTAAAAGGAAGGAGGAACTTCCAGTTTGGTGGAGGAGGCAGAGGCCAGTGGTGGAAGATCTGTTTGGAGGGGTGGATTGGTGGCTGTATAACCTACACTTCTAAGTGGTAGGAACCCTAAGTTAGGGTCCACTGCATAGCAGAACCTTCCTATTGATTGGGCTTGGACCACGGGTGTGTGCGGCCTTGTGAAGTATACAGCAGCTTCCCTCTATGCCTTCAGATTGAATCAAGTAATGTGGAACATGTGTAAAAAGCCGTTGGAGCAAAATCAGTGCTCAACACTATTTCCCTCAAAATGACTTTGTAGTCAGTGTCGGGACAAGTGTCATTGGCAGGTCAAAAGATGCTATCTATCTGGTGTGGGGTCAAGTGTAGTAGTTTGGCCTTTGGCCATGAGGGGGGCACTAACTCATGCAAGAAAGAAATTCCATTATGCTAACACAGTGTTTCTCAACTCCAGTCCTCAAGGCGCCCCAACAGGTCATGTTTTCAGGATTTCCCTCAGATGAAATGGCTGTGGCAATTACTAAGGCAGTGAAACTGATCAAATCACCTGTGGAAAATAATGGAAAGCCTGAAAACATGACCTGTTGGGGCGCCTTGAGGACTGGAGTTGAGAAACATTGCGCTAACACATTGCAGCATTCATTCAAGCAAGTAAAGCAACATGTTTTTGCTCATTTTCCTTTGTCACCTGTATTGTTGAGCTCTCAGTTAAACAACTGAGGCTCATTAGGGGGTTGTGAATTTTTTCCTTATTTATGAGCTATAAAATGGTATCACCAAAACCCATGTACTCCCCATCAATGGCATTCAGGGTCAGGCATTGGATGGATTTGTCTATAGTTTGATCACATGACAGATTGTTGCCACAAGTCATTGTCACAATTAAGTGGCATGAACTGAACATAACATATCAGAGATCACCAATCAACATCTTCTAACTACTAATGGGGATGGGACTTGGCATGTGAGGGCACAGGCATTGTTACAGCCCTGGCTATTGGCAGAGGAAAGTGCCTCAATGCATGCTGGGATACTGTACTGTATAAATGCCAAGGGCACGTGTACTCTGGGTCTTTGCCGCTGGTGAGTGGGGTACCGGAGGGAGGGGAGGCTGCTCCTCCCCAGTAGAATTTGTCATGCAACTTTGGGTAGTCGAACTAAGGGCCCAAAGTCAGAGAGGAGCTGAACCCAGAGGTTCTGCAGAGCTGACTGGAAGGTGGACACCAGCAAGGATCTGATTCTGCCTACAGTGAGTACAGATATGTGTCTTTGGGCCTGTCATGTGAGGGCCACCCCTTCAGCCAGAAGATAAAGCAGTTGAATCAAGTCTGCTTCTAGAGAGAGTAAGAAGACTTATTTCTCCAATACCAGTATGGTAAAAGCAGTGTATCTGTTTCCATCTTCTACTGAGGCCAAGTGGGAGTTGTCCTTATCTACTGGTAATAGTTCAAGTTGGAGTATCCTACTGTTCCCTTCTCCCATCCAAGTTCCACAATACATATCAAAACCACAAATACCCTGGACTGTTAATTAGGACTATTCCCAAGCCACTCCCATCCTATGGAACTCCCTACACCAATCTGTCCATCTATATGCTACTCTGTCTGCTGTTAGGTCATTCATGAGAACCCTTCTCTTTGGAGAAGCCTATCATGCCTCCACCTAAGGACTATACTTTTATTTTCTCCATCAGCTCATCCCCCACAGCTATTACCTTAGGCTGGCCATAATCTTCAAATTTCAAATCTGAAGCAGAGAAGGCGCTTCTAAGTACCGTAATAAAACACTTTAATGACAAGGAAGGGTTAAAAGCATTTACAAGATGGAAGTGAAAAATAGGCATTTCAACAAATCCATAATGTTGGTTCGAAGAAGGAGTGACTGGGCATGCTCCAAAAACATGCCCCATCCACTCTGACATCACATATGGTTGCCTGGATTTCATGGTGGTCCTGACAATATGGCTCTCCATCTTGGATCAAAGACACAGTGTTTACCACCACTGGTCAGCTGGAATTTCCACCTGCAGCTGTCTTTACTCCCAGGAGGCATCCCGCTGGACATTATGGATTCATTGATATGCCTGTTTTTCACTTCCATCTTGTAAGTGTTTTTAACCCTTCCTCGTCATTAAGGTTTTTTTTATTACTGCACTCAGAAGCGCCTTCTTCTCTGCTTTGTTTTTCCTATAGAGTGTGCTTCCCTCTTCTGAAGTGCTGCTGTGGCGCATTAATCACATTTCAAGAGCCAGTCATGTACTGTTTGTTATCCAGACCGCCCTATTCTCCACACTCCAGGTTCAAATTTGAATCTGATGAACCGGCCGAGATTCAAACCATGTATGGGCAAGCTGAATGTGCCAAGTTGATCAATAAACTTGGGTAGAACCAGCCTGCTGGCTTTTACTTGTGATTATCAATAGCAACAATCCTTGTCTTCTCCTAGGGGGGCACAATGTCTCGGCAGGAGGGAGTCCCCTATCAGCACTGTCTGTGTTGATTAGGGAAACCGTGCAAATTTCTTGCCTGCAACCGCAGGTTGCAGGCAAGAAATCCACATCATCTATGGCAGGGGTGCCCAACCAGTGGCCTGGGGGCCACATGTGGCCCGCGGAGCCCTCTGATGTGGCCCACGACCTCCTGCTCTGGGATAGTGGGTTGGCAAGCCCAGATTGCAGGTTGTCTACCCACCATGTCAGAGCATCAGTGTTGTGAATGAAGCCAGCGGTAGAGGAAGCAAGCAGCTGTGGAGAAGAGTGTCCATTTACACCTGCCTCCTTCCAATACGATCTGCTAAAAAAACGGAAAATGGACCCATACCCTTCCATTTGATCAGATGAGAGGGCCCATAGAGTAGAGTGCGCTGTGTCTTTGTCCGCTTTGCGTAGGCAGATTGGACGCAGAACTGTCATCTGCTCATTGTGGCCCACGACTGGTTACTAAGACGCTTAAGTGGCCCTCGCTCTTCAAAAGGTTGGGCACCCCTGACCTATGGCCTGCCTTGCCCTCCCTCTTAGATTGTAAACTCTAAGGAGCAGGGGCCTCTGATTCTTCCTGTATTCAATTGTATTGTGTCTGCCCTCATGTTGTTAAAGCACTGTGCAAATTGTTGGCCCTATAAAAATCCTGTATCATAATAATAACAATATTAATAAAAAAAATCATAAAACCTTTCTTATCACAGTAACTCCAACAATCATAGAATAAGATGCACATAAATACGTTTAAATAGTATCATCAACTCCCGGTTGGCTAAAATCACTTTTTCCAAGAAGAGGCTTCTCCCTCTTGATGTGAAGTGTACATTGTTAAGAATGAGCGGTATTCTAGACAGAGTCTCATAGGGGTAAGTCTAACAAACTAACAGGATTCTGATTAATAAACCCAGATAGGCAAAGATCACATCGGGGAACCTTCACAGCTTACTGCGCTGTTAGCAACGGCAGCATATTTTCAGCCCCATTTCGCAGCCAAGACTTACGATCTTTAAATGACCCCCACTGTGCTATACATGGAAATAGCTAAAACTCAGTATGTCAGTTTACTGAGTCATTTCACTGTGACTACTGGAGCCTGTCTTGAATGATAACAAAGATATTAATCTGGTGGCTCCCATATTTTATACCTTTCCGCTGTTCCAAGTTAGTGTCTAAAGGATTCTATTCATGAACAAGATTGTAAGGTTACCGGCTGAATCGGGAAGGTTGTAGCTGGAAGAGATAAAATAGGCACCCTTTCTGTATAAACACAAATGTTGAATGATTGTAGCAAATACGAAATTATTTTAATGAAAAAGGGTTATTTATTCCCAAATATGGTTAAAAGTAAAAATATCAAGCAATTATTACTCTTATCTTTATCTACTACTATTCCCCCAATCCTAGTGTCATTTAGTTACCCCAGAATTGTGGTGGTGGTTGGTACGATTGTTCTCTTCCTGTACTTGAACTCTCTTTGTAATTTGAAATGAACTTTCACCGTAAAATAATTTTGGTGGTTGAATTTTTTTTTGTAATTTGAAATTAAATTTCATTGTAAACATTTTTTACAATGACAATACATCTTATCTTATCTATCTTATTTTTATTATTGTATACATTTTCTATGGAGAATGTAATGAGTGTCCCTTATTTGCTCAATCTTAGTATTGTTTAGGTCCCCCAGCATTTTGGTGGTTAGTACGATTATTCTCTTCCTGTACTTGAACTCTCTATGTAATTTGAAATTAACTTTCACCGTAAAAGAATTTTGGTGGTTGAATTTTTTTTTTTGTAATTTGAAATTAAATTTCATTGTAATTTTTTTTTTTACAATGACAATACATCTATTATCTTATCTATCCTATCTCTTATTTTTATTATTGTATACATTTTCTATGGAGAATGTAATGAGTGTCCCTTATTTGCTCAATCTTAGTATTGTTTAGGTTCTCCAGCATTTTGGTGGTTGGTAAGATTGTTCTCTTCCTCTACTTGAATTTTCTTTGTAAATTGAAATGAATTTTCATTGTAAAATTATTTTACATAATGACAGTAAATGTTATCTTATCTATCTTATCTCTTATTTCTATTATTGTATACGTTTTCTATGGACGATGTAATGAGTGTGCCTTATTTCCCCAATCCTTCTTTTTTTTTCACACTAAACGTTTATTGAAAGTTAGGTTGAATACATACATGCTATAGTATGATATAAATCAAAAGAAAAGAAAAAGTAAAAAAATAAAATAAAAATAAAAATTAAAAGGGATAATATAATATTAATTATTATTATTATTATACAGGATTTATATAGTGCCAACAGTTTACGTAGCGCTTTACAACTTGAGGATAGACGGTACGAATACAATACACTTTAATACACTAGGAATCAGGGCGCCCTGCTGTTTAAAGCTTACAATCTAAGAAATGATGTATTAATATATGAGTTATTAGCCCCAATGCTAATGTTGTTTATATTCCCCAGAATGTTGGTGGTTGTTAAGATTTTTCTCTTCCTGGGCCTGAAATTTCTTTGTAATTTGAAATAAAATTTCATTGTAAAATTATTTTTTTACAATGACAATAAATCTTATCTATCTGATCTCTTATCTTTATTATTGTATACAGTTTCTATGGAGAATGTAATGAGTGTCCCTTATTTCCTCAGTCTTAGTGTTGTTTAGGTACCCCAGCATTTTGGTGGTTGGTAAGATTGTGTACTTGAAATTTCATTGCAATTTGAAATTAAATTTAATTGAAAATGTATTTTTTACAATGATGATAACATTTATTTTATCTATCTTACCTCTTATCTTTATTATTGTATACATTTTCTATGCAGATTCTAAAGCATGTCCCCTATTTATTGTGCTGTAAATAACCATGCAATAAGTTAGTGATTTGTGGATGTAAAATTAAAAATAATAGTGACATCGTATGACTCTTGTCAAACAACGATATGCCAATCTTATATAATGTACAACTAGTCAATAAGGTTTACAGACCATTATTAACTGGTTAATTAATACCAATTGGTCAATGTTTTAAAAATGTCAAGAGGTTATACCATGGCATGACATACTGTGCGAAGCCTGACTGATTGGTCACCCTGACTTTTTATGATCTAAATCAGGAGTTTCCAAACTTTCTAAGCAAAGGGCTACTTTACTGTCTTTCAAAATTGAGGGGGGCCGGACTGTGGCCAGTGGGAGAAGAAACTGCCCTGGCATCAGTGGGAGTAAACAATCCCCGTCATTGGTATTAGGCGGAGTAATAGTATCCCATCGTTGGTGTCAGTGGAAGGAATAGTGCCCCGTCATTTGTATCAGTGGGGGGAATAGTTCCCCATCATTAATATCAGTGGAAATAATAGTGCTCTATCATTGATATCAGTGGGAGGAACAGTGCCCCATCATTGGCATCAATGGGAGGAATAGTGCCCCATTTTTGACATCAGTGAGAGAAATAGTGCCCCATCATTGGTATCAGTGGAAATAATAGTTCTCTATCATTGGTATCAATTGGAGGAAGAGTGCCCCATCATTGGTATCTGTGGAAGGAATAGTGCCCCATCATTGGTATCAGTGGGAGGAATAGTGCCCCATCATTGGTATCAGTGGGAGAAATAGTGACCCATCATTGGTATCAGTGGGTGGAATAGTGCCCCATCATTGGCATCAATGGGAGGAATAGTGTCCCATCATTGATATCAGTGGGAGGAATAGTGCCCCATCATTGATATCCATGGGAGGAATAGTGCCCCATCATTGGGATCAGTGGGAGGAATAGTGCCCCATCATTGGTATTAGTGGAATGAATAGAGCCTCATCATTGGGATCAGTGGGAGGAATAATGCCCCATCTTTGGTGCCAGTGGAAGGAATAGTGCCCCATCATTTGTATCAGTGGGGCGAATAGTTCCCCATCATTGATATCAGTGGGAATAATAGTGCTCTATCATTGGTATCAGTGGGAAGAATAGTACTCCATCATTGGTATCAGTGGAAGGAATAGTGCCCCATCATTGATATCAGTTGGAGGAATAGTGCCCTATTATTGGTATCAGTGGGAGGAATAGTGCCCCATCATTCGTATCAGTGGGAGAAATAGTGCCCCATCATTGGAATCCATTGGAGGAATAGAGCCCCATCATTGGCATCAGTGGGAGGAATAGTGCCCCATTGTCTGTGTCCGTGGCAGGAACTATGTTGTCAGCAACGGTGGGGGGTGGAATAAAGCCCCAAAGGTTTCCTCCCACACTCCAAATACATGCTGGTAGGTTTATTGCCTCCTGTTTAAATTGGCCCGAGTATATGTATGTATTGTATGAATATGACTTATGAACCTTAGATTGAAAGCTCTATGAGGCAGGGACTGTTGTGAACATAAAATAAATATGTAAAGTGCTGCATAAAATTGACTGTGCTATATAAGTACATGTAATAAATAAATACATAAATGATGTGGCAATTAGTAGCTGAGCTTTTTTTAGACGTCTTCACACTCACCTAATCCGGAGCTGGAGGCTGCCGATCCTCTGCAGCCAACCTCCTGCAGCGGGACCCAGAAGCTATGTGAGGCCAAGCTGTACCAATATAACTAAGAAAAAAATGCAATACCTCCAATTCTTCTTTAAGCATATACTATGTTTATGTGTATTATAAGCCAAATGTAATTAAGTTATTCAAAGCTTGACCAAACTATATATATGCTACATATTTTTGGTAAAAAAAAAATCACAATAAGTGTATATTGACTGGTTCGTGCAAAAGTTATAGCATCTACAAACTATGGAATATACTATATTATTATTATTATACAGGATTAATATAGCACCGACAGTTTTCGCAGAGCTTTACAACATTAGGGCAGACAGAACAATTACAATACAATTCAACACAGGGGGAATCAGAGGGCCCTGCTCGTTAGAGCTTACAATCTAGGAGGGAGGGTCAAGTTATACAAAAGGGTAATAGCTGTGGGGGATGAGCTAATGGAGAAAATAGTGCAGTTGTTAGATGGAGGCAGGATAGGCTTCTCTGAGGAGGAAAGTTTTCAGGGCTCGCCTAAAAGTGGATAAATGTGGAGACAGTCTGACAGATTGTGGTAGCGAATTCCAGAGGATGGGAGAGGCTCAGGAGAAGTCCTGGAGGCGGATATGGGAGGTGGTGATGAGGGAGATAGAGAGGAGGAGGTCTTGGGAGGAAAGAAGAGGGCGATTAGGTTGGTATTTTGAGACTAGGCTAATGATGTGGCTGGGGGCAGAGTTGTGGATGGCTTTGTAACTTAATGTTAGTATTTTGAATTGAATCCGTTGGGCAACTGGCAGCCAATGGAGGGATTGGCAGAGAGGGGTAGCAGACACTGAATCACCAATTTTCACCAATCCTAATCACCAATTTGTGGTTTCCTTGGTTAGAAAGGGACATAGCTTAGAGATGTTGCAGAGGTTGAGGCAGCAAGCTTTGGAAAGTGATTGGATATGGGTCCGAAAGGAGAGTTCAGAGTCCAGGATAACACCTAGAACCTTGGCATGTGGGGATGGGTGGATGGTTGTGCCATTGCTCTTGACAGAGAAGTCAGGGGAAGATGCACATGGGGGAGGAAATATTATAAGCTCGGTTTTGGACAAGTTGAGTTTGAGGAAGTGGTGTGACATTCATACAGATATGTCTGTTAGCAAGTTAGTGATGCGTGTGGAGAATGATGGAGTGAGTTGAGGGGTGGAGAGATAGATTTGTGTGTCGTCAGCATAGAAATGATATTGAAAGCCATGAGAGGCTATCAGCTGGCCCAAGGCAGAGGTGTAGATTTAAAATAAAAGAGGTCCAAGAACAGAACCTTGGGGAACCCCGACGGAGAAGGGAAGAGGATTGGAGGAAGTAGAATTGTAAGTGACACTGAAGGTGTGTTGGGATAGGTAGGATGAGAGCCACTGAAGAGCACAGTCACGGAGACCAAGGGTGTAAAGTTTTTTTTTGAGGAGAGGGTGGTCAACTGTGTCAAAGGCAGCTGAAAGGTCCAGAAGTAGGAGTACAGAATAGTGTCCATTGGTTTTTACAGTTAGTAAGTCATTTGTGAGTTTTAAAAGAGCAGTTTCTGTGGAGTGTTGAGGGCGAAATCCAGATTGAAGGGGACCAAGAAGGTTATTCTTAATGAGGTGGTCACTCAGTTGGTTGTAAACCAGGCGTTCAAGGAGTTTAGAGGAAAACGGGAGCAAGGAGATAGGGTGTAGGTTGTTAAGATTGGTAGGGTCCAAGGATGGCTTTTTAAGTATGGGGGTGACCAGTGCGTGTTTTTTTGGGGAAAATGCCAGAGGTGAGGGAGAGATTGAAGATGTGGGTTAAAGAGTGTAGGATAGAGTCAGAGGGCGACAGTAGTGTTTGAGAGGGAATAGGGTCCAGGGGGCAGGTGGTAAGGTGGACGTTAGAAAGGAGCTTAGCAACTTCATCTGTTGTAGCAGATTTGAATAAGGGGAGTGTCAATTGTATTTGTGGATATGGGGTCTTAACTGGGGGTGATACCTGTAGAGTGGAGATTTCATCACGGATTGTATCAATCTTGTTTTTGAAGTGATTAGCAATCTCCTGGGCAGTGAGTGAGTCAGTGGGTGGAGGCTGTGGAGGACGAAGTAGAGAGTTGAAGGTAGAGAAAAGTTTCCTGGGACTGGATGAGAAGGTGTTAATAAGAGTTGTAAAATAGGTCTGCTTGGCAGTGGGGAGGAAAGAATAGTATTTCTGGAGGGCAGATTTGTATTAATTGAAGTCTTTGAGAGTCTTGTGCCACAGACGCTCAAGAGCGCGACTACGTTTTTTGAGAAGTTTAGTGTCATCTGTTTGCCAGGGTTGTAGGGGTCGAGGCCTGATTCTGCATGTAGTGAGGGGAACGAGCTTGTCCAGGTTGGAGGACAGGGATTTATTGTAGATGTTAGTGGCTTGGTTGGGGCAGGACAGGGGAGAGATTTTGTCATAGAGGTGGTCAGTAGCAGAATAGAGGAGAGAAGGGTTGAAGTTGCGAAAATTTCTATGGGTGATGGTTAGGCGATTGGAGGTAAAGGTGGTGGAAGACAGGGAGAGAGAGAAACGAATAAGGTGGTGATCGGAGAGAGGAAAAGGATTGTTTGAGAAGTCGGTTGGTAGGAGAATACAAGATCAAGGGTGTTGCCATCAGAGTGAGTAGAAGCCTGTTCCCATGGCATCAGGTCAAATGAAAGGTTAGACTAAGAAGTTTAGAAGTAGCAGGAGTGTTTGCATTAACAGGGATGTTGAAATCACCGAGAAGGATTGTGGGAATTTCCAAAGAGAGAAAGTAGGGTAGCCAGGCAGAAAACTCATCAAGGAAAGTCGATAATGGTCCAGAGGGGCGGTAGATCACAGCAATTCTGAGGTAAGTTGGAGAGAATAGACGTATACAGTGAGCTTCAAATGATGAGAGGGAAAGAGAGGGAGGGGAGTGAATAACCTGGAAGGTGCATTGGGGGGATAGGAGGAATCCCACTCCACCTCCCTTGTGTCCATTAGGCCTAGGGGAGTGGGTCCAGTGAATATATATATACAATATTTTGCAGAACTGAGTACATCCCTCACATTTTTGTAAATATTTTATTATATCTTTTCATGTGACAACACTGAAGAAATGACACTTTGCTACAATGTAAAGTAGTGAGTGTACAGCTTGTATAACAGAGTACATTTTCTGCCCCTTCCAAATAACTCAACACGCAGCCATTAATGTCTAAACCACTGGCAACAAAAGTGAGTACACCCCTAAGTGAAAATGTCAAAATTGGGCCCAAAGTGTCAATATTTTGTGTGGCTACCATTATTTTCCAGCACTGCCTTAACCCTCTTGGGCATGGAGTTCACCAGAGCTTCACAGGTTGCCACTGGAGTCCTCTCCTCCATGACGACATCAGGGAGCTGGTGGATGTTAGAGACCTAGCGCTCTTCCACCTTCTGTTTGAGGATTCCCTACAGATGCTCAATAGAATATAGGTCTTGAGACATGCTTGGCCAGTCCATCACCTTTACCCTCAGCTTCTTTAGCAAGGCAGTGGTCGTCTTAGAGGTGTGTTTGGGGTCATTATCCTATTGGAATACTGCCCTGCGGCCCAGTCTCTGAAGGGAGGGGATCATGCTCTGCGTCAGTATGTCACAGTACATGTTGGCATTCATGGTTCCCTCAATGAACTGTAGCTCCCCAGTGCCGGCAGCACTCATGCAGCCCCAGACAATGACACTCCCACCACCATGCTTGACTGTAGACAAGACACACTTGTCTTTGTACTCCTCACCTGGATGCCGCCACACACGCTTGACACCATCTGAACCAAATAAGTTTATCTTGGTCTCATCAGACCACAGGACATGGTTCCAGTAATCCATGTACTTAATCTGCTTTTCTTCAGCAAACTGTTTGCGGGCTTTCTTGTGCATCATCTTTAGAAGAAGCTTCCTTCTGGGATGACAGCCATGCAGATCAATTTGATGCACTGTGCTGTGTATGGTCTAAGCACTGACAGGCTGACCCCCCACCCCTTCAACCTCTGCAGCAATGCTGGCAGCATTCATACGTCTATTTCCCAAAGACAACCTTTGGATATGACGCTGAGCATGGGCACTCAACCTCTTTGGTCAGCCATGGCAAGGCCTGTTCTGAGTGGAACCCGTCCTGTTAAACCGCTGTATGGTCTTGGCCACCATCCTGCAGCTCAGTTTCAGTGTCTTGGCAATCTTCTTATAGCCTAGGTCTTATTTATGTAGAGCAACAATTCTTTTTTTCAGATCCTCAGAGAGTTCTTTGCCATGAGGTGCCATGTTGAACTTCCAGTGACCAGTATGAGAGAGTGAGAGCGATAACACCAAATTTAACACACATGCTTCCCATTCACACCTGAGACCTTGTAACAGTACTAGTCACATGACTCCGGGGAGGGAAAATGGCTAATTGGGCCAAATTTGGACATTTTCACTTTGGGGTGTACTCACTTTTGTTGCCAGCGGTTTAGACATTAATGGCTGTGTGTTGAGTGGAGAGGAGTATCCACCGGGATATATATATATATATATATATATATATATATATATATATATATATATATATATATATATATATTGTAGACATGTCACTGGAGAAGTGATCGAGGGGGTGTACATCTCACCTAGGTTGCTACACAGTGTGAGATGGTAAATCCAGGATGGATCAGTTTCTCAGCAGCGATATGCTGCTGAGTTGTTATTTAATTTTGCCGGGCCTGGGTTTATATGGAATGGCAGGTAGGTTTGGTAGAGGGACCTGTCATTCCACATCCCCCGATCCAGTTCTGGGTTTGGGATCAGGTGAGCTTGGATCCTAATTAGCCTGGGAAGCTAAAGGCTCTGTAGGGTCTGCAGGTGATTGCTCTCAGCCAGGGAATGAACAATCTGTGTGTTGAAGGAAGCTGCAAGCACAGCCACTGCTGGAGCTAAAACTCACCCTGCGATATCCAGGCGAAAGACGCTGTGTTTGTAAGTGTCAGATAGGTGAGCAGAACCTGTTAGTAAGCGCCCAGCCGGGCTAGGACTTTTATTTTTGTTGTACTTAGAAAGCACGGTGTTGCTGTATATTTTGTTTGCTGGACTGTTTGTACCACGAATAAACGCCAAGATCTGCTTTATAAATTCCAAGTCTGCTGTGAACTGTGTCCAAACACACCCTACCCCGGGAAGATCCCTTACAATTGGTGGAGGTAGCGGGCAACGCGGTTGCTAGGGGCAACGGTGTGGACAGACTTGGCTACAGCTGCTGATGTCCTGGGTGAAAGCTGCAACTACACTCCAAAAACAGTCCAGCAACATGGAGGAGATGCTGAAGCAGTTTATGCAAGTGAGTTTGCAACAACAGCAGGCTCAGACAGAGGCCAATAGACGACATGAACAGTCCATGGCTGAACAACAGCAGATGATGGCTGCACAACAGCAGGCGCAGACAGAGGCCAATAGACGACATGAACAGTCCATGGCTGCACAACAGCAGATGATGGCTGCACAACAGCGGATGCATAAGGAAGAGTTGCAAGCTTTGCGCCAAAGCCAACAACAACTTATCGAGCACCTGATAGTAAATCGAGAGGCGCCTGTGGTTGCTAATCCACCCTCAATGGAGGGAGCCGCTCCAGAGATTTTTTCTGGGAGAAGGACTGTGCAGAAAGCGCTGCAAAAGATGACTGCTGAGGACGATGTTGAGGCCTATCTAACAGTATTTGAGCGCGTGGCTGAGCGAGAGAAGTTACCAGCCGCTGAGTGGGCAGAGGTAATTGCGCCCTATTTAACAGGTGAACCTCAAAAGGCCTACTATGACCTCAGTGAGCAAGAGGTTAAGGACTATACTCGGCTAAAAGAGGAGATGCTTGCCCGACTAGGAGTTACTACTGCAGTCCGTGCCCGGAGGGTACGCAACTGGAGCTACAGTCTGGACAAATCAGCGAGGTCCCAGATGTATGACCTAATCCATTTGGCAAGAAAGTGGTTGGAGCCAGACACTTCTACTCCTGCACAAATCCTAGAGAAGGTCGTGATGGATCGCTACCTCCGAGCCCTTCCTACTGACTTGCAACGCTGGGTGGGACAAGGTGATCCTAAGTAGTGATGGACGAACGTTTCGCCCGGCGGTCGTTTCGCGGCGAATTTCCGACTTTCGCCGTCCGCGGGTTCGAACGCCTTTTTCCGTCGTTCGCCCCGGCGGACTTACGTGTTTAATGTATACAAGAACTTTAACCTTTCGTGACACGTTTATCATGTGTTACAGGACAACCAATTGAGACATGACAGCTCATGGACACTTGGACATTCCCCCTAACCTATAAATACACCCGATCCGGTGGCCATTTTACATTCTTTCTTCTGTCACTGTAGGGAAAGGATCCTGTGTGGAGTAGGGACAGAGAAAACGCTAGCTATTTGGTACACAAAAGTTCTTTTCAGGACTGGTATAGGTGTTAGGTCAGCAGCCTGAGTTTCTTTTGTCAGTTTAGATAAAGGGACAGAGCGCTGTATGCTGCTATTTTAGGGACAGCTCAGCCAGATTAGTCTTTCTTCATCATCATCATCATCATCATCATTAGCTGTTACTATCAGGTCCACAAAAGAGCTGTTCCAGCTAATCGTTCCAGCCTACTCTTTTTTGCCAATTTGTATAGGGACAGGCAGGAAGCAGTGTGTCAGGCAGTGAGGATAATTTTAAAGACTTGCTGTTACTATTAGTTCCACAAAGGTTCTTTTCAGGACTGGTATCAGTGGTACGGTAATAGGCTTGTACACGTATAATATTCTTTCTTCCAAATATAGAAAGAATATTATACTTGACTGCTGCCCTTCTGCTGCAGTCTGCTAATCATTCACAACTCACTTGTTCCACAAAGCTCTTTATCAGGACTGGTAACTTGGTCTGTCTAGGGTGCTACGGTACATAGGCTTGGGTGCGGTACAGTCTGCTGTTCTGTAAGGACCGCTATCGGTCCACAATACATAGGGTTGCCGTGCACTACTGCTGACCGCTGCCCTATACTGCAGCAGTCCTTCAGCGGTATAGGGACTGACGCACAGTCTGCTAAACACTAACACACAACCTGCTTGGTCCACAAAAGTTTTTATAAGGACTGGTAACTTGGTATAGGGTGCTACGGTACATAGGCCTGAGTGCAGTACAGTCTGCTGTTCTGTAAGGACCGCTATCGGTCCACAATACATAGGGTTGCCGTGCACTACTGCTGACCGCTGCCCTATACTGCAGCAGTCCTTCATTGGTATAGGGACTGACGTACAGTCTGCTAATCACTAACACACAACCTGCTTGGTCCACAAAAGTTCTTATAAGGACTGGTAACTTGGTATAGGGTGCTACGGTACATAGGCCTGAGTGCGTTACAGTCTGCTGTTCTGTAAGGACCGCTATCGGTCCACAATACATAGGGTTGCCGTGCACTACTGCTGACCGCTGCCCTATACTGCAGCAGTCCTTCAGCGGTATAGGGACTGACGCACAGTCTGCTAAACACTAACACACAACCTGCTTGGTCCACAAAAGTTTTTATAAGGACTGGTAACTTGGTATAGGGTGCTACGGTACATAGGCCTGAGTGCAGTACAGTCTGCTGTTCTGTAAGGACCGCTATCGGTCCACAATACATAGGGTTGACGTGCACTACTGCTGACCGCTGCCCTATACTGCAGCAGTCCTTCAGCGGTATAGGGACTAAGAGTTTTGTCACAGGGTGATTTAAAAAATGACAGGCAGAGGAAGAGGCAGGCCCTTCCGCAGGGGTGGTAGGGGTAGGGCAGGAGCAACAGCCTTGAGCCAAAGTGGGAAGTTGCAGAAGGTGCGTTCAATTACTTTAAAGGACGCACCAGACTTGGTTGAGTGGCTCACTCAGCCTTATTCTTCTGCACCCTCCTCATCCTCTCGATCTGCACCCTCTTCTTCACTCTCTGCTATGTGCACCCCCAAAGACACTACCACCAACAACACCACCACCACCACATACCTTCCGCTTGAGTGCAAATGGGGGCCTTCATGCTCCAGTGTTTTAATAGGGACCCCCGTATAAAAAGCATGAGGGTCAAGGACCAGTACTGGGTGGCAACGTACTTAGATCCCCGGTACAAACACAAAATGGCGGAAATGTTACCGCCGTCGCAGAGGGCTGTCAGAATGCAGCACTTCCAGGCCTTGCTTCGAGAAATGCTGCATTCTGCTTTTGCGTGCGCTGGCAGAGGAGCAATTCCCACTCCCAGAGAAGGATTTGCGGGTACCAATCCAACAGCGCCTGCAAGAAGAGGCCGGTTTGAAGATGTGTTGGTGACTTCGGATATGAGGTCATTCTTTCAGCCGACCCATCGACAGGTGTCATCCGGATCCAGCATCAGGGAACGCCTAGACCGTCAGGTGTCCGACTACATTGGGTTAACGGCCGATGTGGACGCTCTGAGGAGTGATGAACCCCTAGACTACTGGGTGGGCAGGCTTGACCTCTGGCCAGAGCTTGCCCAATTTGCAATCGAACTGTTGGCTTGCCCCTCATCCAGTGTCCTGTCCGAAAGGACGTTCAGCGCAGCAGGGGGGATTGTGACCGATAAGCGTACTCGCCTAGCTCACGACAGTGTTAACTACCTCACATTTCTAAAAATGAATGAGGCATGGATCTCGGAGGAATTCAACACATGTGATCAGTAGACCATGTATATGTCTATAAACAATTTTTGGAATCAAGCACACAGACCTTCTTAATTCATTTGGCTCACTTCCCTGACCCAAAAAAGCACACCGTACTATATGCCCCTACCCTCCTCTTTGAAGAGGTTGAGCGGTGTCATATTTCTACTGGGGCTGCTTATTATGAGGGGTTCCCACCATCCCTGTGCTGTGCTGACTTCCTCCTGGGTGTTCTTATTATGAGGGGCTCCCACCATCCCTGTGCTGTGCTGACTTCCTCCTGGGGGTTCTTATTATGAGGGGATCACACCATCCCTGTGCTGTGCTGACTTCCTCCTGGGGCTGCTTACGGTGCTGCTGTCAGCGCTGTATGTCACGGAGCTGCTGTCAGCGCTGTATGTCACGGAGCTGCTGTCAGCGCTGTATGTCACGGAGCTGCTGTCAGCGCTGTATGTCACGGAGCTGCTGTCAGCGCTGTATGTCACGGAGCTGCTGTCAGCGCTGTATGTCACGGAGCTGCTGTCAGCGCTGTATGTCACGGAGCTGCTGTCAGCGCTGTATGTCACGGAGCTGCTGTCAGCGCTGTATGTCACGGTGCTGCTGTCAGCGCTGTATGTCACGGAGCTGCTGTCAGCGCTGTATGTCACGGAGCTGCTGTCAGTGCTGTATGTCACGGAGCTGCTGTCAGCGCTGTATGTCACGGAGCTGCTGTCAGCGCTGTATGTCACGGAGCTGCTGTCAGCGCTGTATGTCACGGTGCTGCTGTCAGCGCTGTATGTCACGGAGCTGCTGTCAGCGCTGTATGTCACGGAGCTGCTGTCAGTGCTGTATGTCACGGAGCTGCTGTCAGCGCTGTATGTCACGGAGCTGCTGTCAGCGCTGTATGTCACGGAGCTGCTGTCAGCGCTGTATGTCACGGTGCTGCTGTCAGCGCTGTATGTCACGGAGCTGCTGTCAGCGCTGTATGTCACGGAGCTGCTGTCAGCGCTGTATGTCACGGAGCTGCTGTCAGCGCTGTATGTCACGGAGCTGCTGTCAGCGCTGTATGTCACGGAGCTGCTGTCAGCGCTGTATGTCACGGTGCTGATGTCAGTGCTCTGTATTACGGTGCTGCTGTCAGTGCTCTGTATCTCCTGCACCCTCTTGTTTGCCTACCCTGGTCCCTGACCTTCCCTCTCCTCCATTGCCTTCATTAGCTCCATAGTCCTGAATTGTCAGAACAATTTCCCAAATAAAAAAAAAATGCTTGTAGTTATCGATCCCAAATTCACCTCATACATGTATTATGCTATTGTCCAGGTGGTGGGACTACGTGCTACCCCCTAATAATTACCCCGTGGCCGCAAATTCGACCTAAAGGTTTGCGAAATTCGCCTCCCATTGAAGTCAATGGAGCCCGCGGCGAACGGTCGTTTTCGCGAACGTTTGTGTCCGTTCGCGTTTCGCGTTCGCGAAACGTCCCGTCGGAAGTTCGTCCATCACTAATCCTAAGAATGCAAACGAACTTGTCAACCTTGTGGAGAGGTTCCAGGCGACTGAGGACTACCTCCGTGATGTTCCTGCAGCATCTTCACCTCCCCGGAGCGCCAGATCTGTGCCGTCAGCTGGTAAGAGACTTCCATCTATTGGGGGAGTGTGGAGGGGTGCTGATGGGGGGAAAAGGGCTCAAGTGGTGTCTCAGGGACAAAAGACTGGTGATGGTCCCGGGTGGCTAAGGGGCTCTGAAAAGGACTCCTTGCCAAAGAGACCAGGCCCTATCCAGTGTTGGAGATGCCATGAGGCGGGACACGTGTCGGCCCATTGCCCTCTTACCTCTGAACCCATGGAATGTGACGCTAGCAGGCGTCAGTCGCTATTTGCGGAACCATCTTGTGCTGCAGTTCCTGGACTAGAGACTGAACCGCAAATCTGCAACATCACAATCAATGACTTTCCTGTTAAAGCGTTAATGGACTCAGGAAGCCTTGTAACCTTGGTGCATGCTAGCCTGGTGACTGGGGACTTAGAGTCTAAAAAGCATATGAGTGTTGTGTGCATACATGGTGATACAAAAGTGTACCCTATAGTGCTGGCTAAAGTCGGGACTGAACAAGGCACCGTACAATATGAAGTGGGTGTGGTTAAAAACCTCATGCATAATGTAATATTGGGGCGCGATTTTCCATTATTCTGGGCTCTTTGGGAAAAAAGAAAAATCCCCAAAAGGAGTGAGGATACCTCTAAGGGGGTTGCCTTGTCCACTGTGAATGATAAAAATGTGCAGGATGAAAATGATTGTTTTCCTTTGCAGGTCCTGGCTGGGGAGGAGGAGGCTCCTCCCACTGAGCAAAATATACTAGACTTAGAGGTGTCTAGCGATAATTTTGGGACTGCACAATTACAGGACCCCACTCTCAAAAATGCGAGAGAGCAGGTTGCTGTTATGAACGGGGTACCTCAGGAACCAGATGCTGAAAAAAGATTTCCACATTTTTCGGTGACTAATGATCTTTTCTATAGAGTCAATAAGGTTAAAGATGAGATTGTGGAACAGCTTCTGGTACCTAAGCCGTACCGGCGTCAGGTGCTTGACATGGCACATAACCATGTTCTTGGGGGACACTTGGGGACTGACAAAACGCGAGAGAGGGTTCTCCAGAGGTTTTTTTGGCCGGCCATATATGATGACATTAAAAAATACTGTGAGTCGTGCCCCACATGTCAGGTTAGTGCCCCAGTGTCACATTTTCGCAGTCCTTTGGTTTCGCTCCCTATTATAGAGGTGCCTTTTGAGCGTATTGCCATGGATTTAGTGGGTCCCATTGTAAAGTCAGCTAGAGGACACCAGTATATTTTGGTAGTCCTGGATTATGCGACCCGCTATCCTGAGGCTGTACCCTTAAGAAACACTGCATCTAAAACAATTGCACGTGAGTTGTTTTATATGTTCTCTAGGACTGGGATCCCCAAAGAAATCCTAACTGACCAAGGTACGCCATTTATGTCGAAAGTAATGAAGGAATTATGCAGACTATTTAAAATCTCACACATCCGTACCTCTGTGTACCACCCCCAGACGGACGGATTGGTGGAGAGATTTAATAAAACTTTGAAACATATGTTGAAGAAAGTGGTGGCAAAAGATGGTCGTGACTGGGATCATTTATTACCCTACCTCATGTTTGCTATTAGGGAGGTGCCCCAAGCGTCCACAGGGTTCTCACCATTCGAGTTGGTCTATGGTCATCACCCTAGGGGTCTACTAGACATTGCAAAAGAGACATGGGAGAATGAGTCCACCCCATACAAGAGTGTTATTGAGCATGTAGCACAAATGCAGGACCGTATAGCCACTGTAATGCCCCTGGTAAGGGAACACCTCCAGAGAGCTCAAGAGGCCCAAAGTAGAATTTACAACCGGTCCGCAAGAATCAGGACATTCAACCCAGGCGATAGGGTCCTTATACTAGTCCCCACTGTTGAGAGTAAATTCTTGGCGAAGTGGCAAGGTCCTTATGAAATTGTTGAAAAGATCAGTGAGGTGAACTACAAGGTGCACCAACCAGGTAGAAGGAAGCCTTTCCAAGTTTATCACATAAACTTGATCAAGCCCTGGAAAGACAGGGAATCCTTGGGGGCGACAAATACTGTTAATAATTTGTCACAACCAATCCCTCCAGTCAAGGTAGGTGATACTCTATCAGTGTCACAGAAACAGGAGGCTCAGGAATTTTTACAGAAAAACAAAAACAAGTTCTCTGACCTCCCAGGGCGTACACACCTCATCCATCATCACATTGAAACTGAGCCTAGAAGCAGAGTAAACCTTAAGCCCTATAGGATACCCGAGGCACGTAGGGAAGCCGTATCTGCCGAGGTAAAACGTATGCTTGCTCTGGGGGTAATTGAGGCAATACAGAATTGGCCTAGACCCCTGACAAGGAAACAGGTTAGAGCTTTCCTGGGTATTACGGGTTATTACCGTAGATTTGTGCCGAACTTTGCCTCAGTTGCTGCTCCGCTAACTGACTTGACAAAGGGCGGAAAGACAGCAATGGTCACGTGGACCCCAGAGGCCGAGGAGGCTTTCCAAAGCCTTAAGTCTGCCTTGTGCCAACCACCTGTGTTAGTCACCCCCGATTTCAGGCGAGAATTTCTGGTCCAGACAGATGCCTCTAGCACAGGCTTAGGTGCAGTACTCTCACAAGTAGTGAATGGTGAGGAGCATCCGGTGACGTACTTGAGTAGAAAACTAACCCCGGCCGAGAAAAATTATGCCATTGTGGAGCGAGAATGTTTGGCAGTGAAGTGGGCCCTAGAATCTTTAAAGTATTACTTGCTAGGCAGGAAATTCAAGTTGGTGACAGACCATGCCCCCCTAACATGGATGAAGTTAAACAAGGAGAGAAATGCAAGAGTGACTAGATGGTTTCTCTCCCTACAAAACTTTAATTTCACTGTGGAACACAGGTCAGGGAAATTACAGGCAAATGCTGACGCATTGTCAAGGGTAAGTTGTCTGTGGGGACAAAAGGCTCAGCCCTCCGGTCTGAAAAAGAGGGGGGGGATATGTAGACATGTCACTGGAGAAGTGATCGAGGGGGTGTACATCTCACCTAGGTTGCTACACAGTGTGAGATGGTAAATCCAGGATGGATCAGTTTCTCAGCAGCGATATGCTGCTGAGTTGTTATTTAATTTTGCCGGGCCTGGGTTTATATGGAATGGCAGGTAGGTTTGGTAGAGGGACCTGTCATTCCACATCCCCCGATCCAGTTCTGGGTTTGGGATCAGGTGAGCTTGGATCCTAATTAGCCTGGGAAGCTAAAGGCTCTGTAGGGTCTGCAGGTGATTGCTCTCAGCCAGGGAATGAACAATCTGTGTGTTGAAGGAAGCTGCAAGCACAGCCACTGCTGGAGCTAAAACTCACCCTGCGATATCCAGGCGAAAGACGCTGTGTTTGTAAGTGTCAGATAGGTGAGCAGAACCTGTTAGTAAGCGCCCAGCCGGGCTAGGACTTTTATTTTTGTTGTACTTAGAAAGCACGGTGTTGCTGTATATTTTGTTTGCTGGACTGTTTGTACCACGAATAAACGCCAAGATCTGCTTTATAAATTCCAAGTCTGCTGTGAACTGTGTCCAAACACACCCTACCCCGGGAAGATCCCTTACAATATATATATATATTTCTAAATGGAAATTATAAATAGTAAATACAAATGTGTGGAAAAACAAAACAAAATTATTATATAGTTTTATTAATGTATTTATTTTCAGAAAATAATATAGCCCTTTTTTTTTTTTTTCCATTTTTTTAGTTTTGCAAAAACAGTTCTGCTTCCACTTGAATTTCCCAATTGTAATAGAGCATCGGGTCAAGCAAGATGTGCTGCAAAATCTTCTAGGAGTTTAAACATACACAAGAACAATTGATGATACTTTGTTTAATTGCACTATAACATTTTTCAGGACAAGCTTTCAGACAAGAGTATGTCTCCTATTTCAAGGTCCAACCAGTACTAATTCACAAAGTTTTAGCAGAATGTAAAAAAAAAAAAAAAAGTAAAGTAAAGGAAAAAACAAAACAAAAAAAAACCTGAAAGCATGTCCCAAAAAATTGTATGTTAGTGCAAACAAATAAAGTATCAAGGACAGTACTAGATTGTTTCTGTCGCAAGCGCACTAATGCGGCTACAATCACCTCTCGCAACACAAACAAGAACATCTTTGTCACATAATTTGCAATAATGTAAGCTATCCTCTGAATGCATCCCAAGGCCAGCATTGTTAAATTAGTAGAAGGCACATACGAGGCACAATTACTTTAAAAAAATAAAATAAAAAAATTCCAATTTTTATTTAAACAATTTCATAGCAAATATATTAGATCATTAATAAATTACGAATGCGCAAACCAAATGTGGAGGAGTCACCCTCCCTCCTAGATTGTAAGCTCTAAGGAGCAGAGCTCTCTGATTCCCTCCTGTATCGAATTGTATTGTAATGTTGTAAAGCGATGCGTAAACTCTCGGTGCTATATAAATCCTGTATTATAATTATAATAAAAATGAGTCGATGAGTGGCTGCCGACATGAACCAGTGTTCTCATACAGTGATAAATATAAATGTAAAAAATGTGGCGCTTACATAAAGTGCACATATTTCCAAAGTGACAACGCAATAATAAAGTCACAATGCAATATTAATGATTCAATAATTATTCAATAATTCAATAGATGATAATTCCAACAACTCGATCCAAAAATGTAAAAAAAAAAAAAAAAAAAATCAAAAACCCCCAAAATTTCAGGGCTCACCTTTTTTGGAAATATCAGCTATTGAATTATTATTTACATTTATATTTTAAACATATTAGATGGTATCCACTTCCATCATGTATTAATAATGTTATCTTGTAGGTCTTGCTTTAAAGGCAAGTACATTATCTTTCTATCCCATACTAAGCTCAAAAGCTAGCAAGGAGCATCTGCGATTGAGATACTTCCATAGGTCCCAAAGCTCCACTCATTATGGAAACAAATAAAATGTCACACAAGAACCATCATACGTGCTTGCTCATATATAAAATATAAGGTCTTCTATCTGGAGTTCCTTCAGTCACAACTATTTCCCAGGAGTCTCTGACATTTCCTATTGGCTTATGACTCTGCGCCGTTAAACGGTATTGTGCAAATCTGTTCTTTTTTTTTTTTTTTTTTTTTTTTTTAGCTCTGCATATTATGGGTATTGCTTGTGTACAAAGCGGATACATACTCTTCCCTGCTCCCCAATCTTCTTATCAAATAAAAAAAAAAAAAAAAAAAAGAATAGTTGATAAGGGCTGGGTGCAGATAAACATGAGTGTAGCACTTCCAGAAAGGTTACGACCTGCCCATAAGGTGGCTCTTGTTATGCCTGACCTTCAGATTTTCATCATCAGACCTGTCTGACAACTTAATAATGCAGAGGTGCTGGATTCATTTTTCCCCTCTGAGAAAGCCTGCATAGGACGCCCTTTCTCCTGATTATTTCTTTGCACTCCCGGCTGCCCTTTACAAGCCAACCACAACTCTATCAATCATGCTCTTCTCTCCTCTGTCTCAGCCCCCCAATCGGAGAGGCTCTAAAGCTGCTGTGTGCCTTTTGTCTTATATAATAATAATAAAAGGAAAAAAAAAATAATAAAAAAAAAATAAAAAAAAATACAATAAAACTCCAGCTGTAACAAATGCTTAAAGCCACAATTCCCCTTTTGGCTGAAATCAGAACACGGAGCATTGGCGTGTCCTGTTGTTGTGATACTGAGTGCAAGCTTCAGGGATCAGGAGCCTGTTTTATTTGATCGTATACTATTTTATATTGTCTTAGTAATAAGTAATAAAAAAAAAAAAAGAAGTGTAATGCAGCTGCATATTAGATCATGATATGGGGCAATATAATAGCTCATCACAGCCGGTAATTACCAATATAGGAATGCCTGCATTTATAGCTGGCTACACACTATTATTATTATTATTATTCAGGATTTATATAGCGCCAACAGTTTGCGCAGCGCTTTACAATATGAGGGCAGACAGTACACTTACAATACAAATCAATACAGGAGGGATCAGAGGGCCCTGCTCGTTAGAGCTTACAATCTAGAAGGGAGGGTATATTATTATTATTATACAGGATTTATACAGTGCCAACAGTTTGCACAGCGCTTTACGACATGAGGGCAGACAGTACAATTACAATACAATCCAATACAAGAGCAATCAGAGGGCCCCGCTCGTTAGAGCTTAGGCTGGACTCACACCTATGGCATTTGTAGTGCTTTCCATAGGAAACCATGTTAAATGGGCCGTAGTGCAAATCTGCAAAATGCAAAACGAACTGAAACTGCATAGGTGTGAATCCAGCCTTACAATCTAGATTTAAAGGGTAACTCCACTTTCATGAGAAAAAACAAAAAAAGAAGTGCAATGCAGCACTTAGATCATGGAGAAAATGTGATTGCTATGCCCTGGGGTGGCAATCAAAAGCCCCGAGTAACAAAGTGCCACATCCTAAAATAGAAAATTGATAGATAAGGAAAAATGGACTTTAACGGCACGTATAGAAAAATATAACAAATTTTAATAGTTCCCCCTACATTGACTACACATAGTGTACACATTCAATATCCAATATTCTTCAATATTCCAATAAAACATTTATTGTTTAACCACTTAAATATAGAGCCTCGTTTTGAGATTTGGTGTTTACTGGTTTAAAGCAGTTTTTGCTAGAAAATTACTTAGAACCCCTAAACATTATATATATATATATATATATATATATATATATATATATATATATATATATATATATATATATATATTTATTTTTTTTTTTTCGAACACTCTAGAGAATAAAATGGCGGGTATTGTAATACTTTCTGTCACACCGCAGCGGTCTTACAAGCGCACTTTAAAAAAAAATATATGTTTTTGAATAAAGTACAGTAAAGTTAGCCCAATTGTTTTTATATTGTGAAAGATAATGTTACACCAAGTAAATTAATACCCAACATGTCACGCTTCAAAATTGCGCCCGCTCGTGGAATGGCGACAAACTTTTACTCTTAAAAATCTCCATAGGCAAAGTTTAAAAAATTTGAAAGGAACAATGGACTTTAACGACACGTATAGAAAAATATAACAAATTATAATAGTTCACCTACATTGACTACACATAGTGCACACATTCGATATTCAATATTCTTCAATTGTTTTGAGTTACAGAGGAGACCTAGGGCTAGAATTATTGGTCTCGCTCTATTGATTGCGGTGATACCTCACATGTGTGGTTTGAATACCGTTTAGATATGCAGGCGCTACTCACGTATGTGTTCACTTCTGTGCGTGAGCTCAGTGGGACGGGGTGCTTTAAAATGTATTTTTTTTTTCTTATTTTTTTTTTTTTACACTGTTCTTTTAAAAAAATCGTGTCACTTATATTCCTATTACAAGGAATGTCAACATCCCTTGTAATAGAAAAAAGCATGACAGTACCTCTTAAATATGAGATCTGGGGTCAAAAAGACCTCAGATCTCATATTTACACTAAAATGCAAAAAAAAAATGTAATTTGAAAAAAATAAATAATAAAAAGTCCCTTTAAGAGCTATGGGCGGAAGTGACGTTTTGACGTCACTTCCGCCCTGCAATGGTATGGAGCCGGGTGGGGGCCATCTTCCCCTCACTCAGCCTTTGTTCAGGTGCTAGAATCAATTTTTATCGAAAGACCAGAAAATGGTGTCAGAGCATGATGATAGAACACCAGGTTGTATGCTCAGAATTTTACAACTAGCCCTCGAGCCTGAACTCTAATGCCTAATTGGCATCATATTTTAAGAGGCAAATCATTTGTCATTTGGCAGTTCAAGGGCATTTTATTTGTACATGTATATGTGTATTCCAACTCATGTTTATCTGTTGTTTATTTCACCCATTTAAGGATCAACGCAAAATAAATGATTTGAAAATGAGATGAAACAAATGTTGCACCATTCATGCATGAGAACCCAGTGATTCCCAGCATCATGGAGAGACCTTAGGGTACAGTGCCTCCACAAACTCAATAATGTGCCCACTTCTCTACCCCAGGACTCCAAACGGCTGAATGTAGGAGTTCAGGAGACCACTAATGAACAGACCAAATCACTATCATTACACACCAAACCGCAGTCTTCGATCAGCCAACAAAAACCTCCTCCTCGTGCCCAAAGCCCGGTATAAATCCAAGGGGGATCGGAGACTCGCTGTCCAAGGGCCTCGGCTATGGAATGCTCTATCAATCAACATCCGCCTGGAAGAAAATCACCTGGCTTTTATGAAAAAACTCAAGACCTTCCTCTTTTAGCAGATGATCAAAGCTCGCCACAGCACCTAAAGGCGATTCAGTTCGCATTGTGCGCTATACAAGTATTTCATTCATTCATTCATTCACTATTGGCAAGTGTGAATGTCCTACTTTCAAGTCGTGGGTAGGAGTTAGAAAGGTAAACAGTTTAGCAAGATTTGTGAAGTGGTCATATGAAAGAACTATATTGTATCTCCAAAATGTTGATTCCCGTTGCTGGTAAGAACAACGATCAAGGAATTATCTCTTGACCCCCCCCCCCCCCAGAGAAAGAGAGCGTTAACTGATGGGGGTATGGTCAGGTGCCGGACAAAGGAGACAATTGGTGAAAACATGGGGGATGGGCCAGAGCTCAGGGAATATGTGCCCCAGGAAATTCTGGGTCTTTTTCGGAAGAAGTCGATGGAAGAGCTGCCCACCATCCCACCCCTTTTTTCCTCTGTTATGGTATGTCACAGCTTGATGCAGTTTCTTGACCTTGCCAGCATTTAAAGTTGTTGTAATGTGCTATGCCCTTGAAGAAAAAAATGGAAAATAGTCTGTCTGTCCAGCACTCATGGTAAGGACAGGCATCACTTCACCCTTTTGGAATTGAGTGCTGACAGTACCACTGTGACTGGCACTGATTAAATGTGTTCACATGTTACGAGTTGGAATTTAATAAAGCTGTGGCCTTGCCATTTCCAACCTAATGGTTGTAAGTGTTTTATTTCATGGGGTAAAAGGGCAAGGGTGGTGGGGGATTTGATCCCATTGTGTTACATTAATTTGTACCTAGGCCCATTGCGCCTCAGCAGTCAAGCAACTATTCTAGTGGATCCTTTGCTCTCGTTAACCATAATCCACCCTTCAGAGGTCCTGAAGAGCCTCTGTTCAGGTGCTGCAATCAATTATTTGCAAAAGACCAGAAAATGGTGTCAGAGCATGGTGGCAGAACACCAGGTTGTATGCTCAGAATTTCCAAGTAGCCCTCAAGCCTAAACTATAAAGCTTAATTGGCTTCATAATTTAAGAATTTCTTGTAAGGCAAAACATTTGTCAAAGGCATTTTATTTGGTATAGAAAAAATATATATAAACTGCGCTCAGGAAAGAATTACAAGTGAAAATTACAAAAATAAAAATACAAATAAATAAAAAATGAATACAAACTATAGGCAGCAGCTCTAAGTGAGATACAAGCACTGAATTAAATGGAAAATATGGAAAGCTGCGCCAATAACAATATATAATAAAAATAACTACATAAAACTAAAAATATATATAGAGGGTATATGACTCTCATACAAAATCAATGCCTAAAGAGCAATCACCCAATTGTGCATATAGCAAACACAAAAAATATATTATGTGGAGAACATGTAGTCCATATGAAATATAAAACTACATATAAAAAAGTAAAAGTAAAGAGATTTTTTTATAGTCCAATAAGGTGTTCCAATGTGAAGACGATTAACATGTCACCACCGTGAATCCACTCAAGAGCGTGGTGACGTCACCACGCTCTATGAGGGGAGGACGGGACGCTTTGTTTGAATGCCGGCCGGCGTTTTTCAGTTCCGCTTTCAATGCTGATTTAAAATTGTTTTCATGTAAGTGTGATTCTTTTATTTTAATAAAATACCCAAACGTTTTTACGCTATGGAGGCATCTCTTTTTCCTTAATGGTGTTACCGGAGACATATGTGACCATTGATCATTGGAGCTGGAGGCTGCGGTATCGCCATATACCCATGTTAAGGGCCATTGTGGATGCCAGAATTGAGATTTGATGTTTCATTACCCTGCTGTGGACTAGTGTCAATAAGGCTGTTATTGTCCATATTTCTGGTAAGCGCATCACTTATCTGGTGACGGGCACAGATCTTCAGCTTTGTGTGGATTCACAGTGGTGACATGTTAATCGTCTTCACATTGGAACACCTTATTGGACTATAAAAAAATCTCTTTACTTTTACTTTTTTATATGTAGTTTTATATTTCATATGGACTACATGTTCTCCACATAATATATTTTTTGTGTTTGCTATATGCACAATTGGGTGATTGCTCTTTAGGCATTGATTTTGTATGAGAGTCATATACCCTCTATGTATATTTTTCGTTTTATATAGTTAGTTTTATTATATATTGTTATTGGCGCAGCTTTCCATATTTTCCATTTTATTTGGTATATTTACATATTAATTCCAACTAATGCTTATCTGTTGTTTAGTTCACCCATTTAGGCCTGGTTTACACCTATGCATTTTTTCAATGCGTTTTCAGTTTTGCAGAAACACACTGCAGATCATTTAAAATGGTTTCCTATGGATGTAGTTTACATCATTTTATGGAATGGGCCAGGGACTTTTTTCTGGTTTTTGGTTCCATTGACTTCAATGGATCAAAAACATGTATTGAAAAATGCAAAATATACCTGGAACATGCAAACTGCAACCTGCATAGGTGTGAACCAGGCCTTAAGGATCAACCCACAATAAATTGTTTGAAAATGAGAAGAAGTGAATGTTGCACCATTCGTGAGTCAATAGAAACCAGTCGATTCCAAGCATCATGGAGAGACATTAGGGTTCAGTGCCTTCCCAAACTAAATAATGAGCCCACTTCTCTACCCCAGGACTCCAAACTATTAAATGCAGTTGCTAAGGAGAACACTACTGAAGAGACCACAATAATTATGCCAAGTGAGAATGTCCTACTTTCCAACCGTGGGCAGGAGATTGAATTTACATGGTCTAGAAAGGATTTGTGAAGGAGTCATTAGAAAGAACTATATTGTATCTGCATTTTGTTGATATCTGATGGCGGTAACGTCATCAATTAAGGAATTATCTTCAATCAACTATGGTAATAGATCCTTTGATATGCCCTTGTTGACCATAATTAACACTTCAGAGGTCCTCAAGAGGCGCTATTCAGGTGCTGCAATCAGTTTCTAGAAAAAGACCAGAAAATAGTGTCAGAGCATGATGACAGAACACGAGGTTGTATGTTCAACATTTTCCAAGCACATTAAACATGTTTATACTCTGCGAATGTGCTACATTAAAGCAAGAATTTCCCTAGAGCATTTTTACACTACCCAGGCATATGAGCATTCCGAGAACAAGCCATGGATGTCACTATTCAATTGATGTCAGTGCTAAGTTCACCACCAGTAATTGCTAGTAATTATTTTATGCCACATGCAGAAGACTTAGAAGAAGACTCAAGCTGTATTGTTAATTTTAAACATATTTCCTATGCAACTAATATTTTGCAGAATGCTGAGATTAATAAAAACAAAAATGGACATCACTTGTTACATCATACTAATTCTGTAACTTAGGCCATTTTTTAAAACGGTACTTCTGTAGAGTATTGTATATACAGTGCCTTGCAAAAGTATTCACCCTCCTTGGCTTTTTACCTATTTTGTTACATTACAACCTTTAGTACAATGTTTTTTTTAATCTGAATTATATGCGATGGATCAGAACACAATAGTCTAAGCTGGGGAAGTAAAATTAGGAAAACATATACATAAAACTATTTTTCAGAAATAAAAAACTGTACTCACCCCCTTTGTTAGGAAGACCATAAAAAGCTCTGGTGCAACCAATTACCTTCAGAAGTCACATAATTAGTGAAATGATGTCCACCTGTGTGCAATCTAAGTGTCAAATGATCTGTTATTACATATACACACCTTTTTTAAATGCCCCAGAGGCTGCAACACCTAAGCAAGAGGCACCACTAACCAAACACTGCCATGAAGACCAAGGAACTCTCCAGACAAGTAAGGGACAATGTTGTTGAGAAGTAAATGTCATGGTTAGGTTATAAAAAGATATCCAAATCTTTGCTAATCCCTAGGAGCACCATCAAATCTATCATAACCAAATGGAAAGAACATGGCACAACAGCAAACCTGCCAAGAGACGGTCGCACACCAAAACTCACGGACCGGGCAAGGAGGGCATTAATCAGAGAGGCAGCACAGAGATCTAAGGTAACCCTGGAGGAGCTGCAGAGTTCCACAGCAGAGACTGGAGTATCTGTACATAGGACAACAATAAGCCGTATGCTCCATAGAGTTGGGCTTTATGGCAGAGTGTCCAGAAGAAGGCCATTACTTTCAGCAAAAAACAAAATGGCACGATTTGAATTTGTGAAAAGGCATGTGGGAGACTCCCAAAACGTATGGAGGAAGGTGCTCTGGTCTGATGAGACTAAAATTGACCTTTTTGGCCATCAAAGAAAAGGCTATGTCTGGCGCAAACTCAACACATCACATCACCCAAAGAACACCATCCACACAGTGAAACATGGTGGTGGCAGTATCATGCTGTGGGGAGGTTTTCCAGCAGTCGGGACTGGGAAACTGGTCAGAGTTGAGGGAAAGATGGATGGTGCTAAATACAGGGATATTCTTGAGCAAAACCTGTACCACTCTGGGTATGATTTGAGGCTAGGACGGAGGTTCACCTTCCAGCAGGACAATGACCCCAAACACACTGCTAAAGCAACACTTGAGTGGTTTAAGTGGAAGCATGTAAATGTGTTGGAATGGCCTAGTAAAAGCCCAGACCTCAATCCAATAGAAAATCTGTGGTCAGACTTAAAGATTGCTGTTCACAAGAGCAAACCATCCAACTTGAAGGAGCTGGAGCAGTTTTGCAAAGAGGAATGGGCAAAATCCCAGTGGTAAGATGTGGCAAGCTTATAGAGACTTATCCAAAGCTGTGATAGCCGCAAAAGGTGGCTCTACAAAGTATTGACTTTAGGGGGGTGAATAGTTATGCACAATGACTTTTTCTGTTATTTTGTCCTATTTGTTGTTTGCTTCACAATAATAATAAAAAAAAAAAATCTTCAAAGTTGTGGACATGTTCTGTAAATTAAATGATGCAAATCCTCAAACAATCCATGTGAATTCCAGGTTGTGAGTCAACAAAACACGAAAAATAGAGAGGAGAATACTTTTGCAAAGCACTGTAATTGCATAGGTTCTTGTAATTTGTTATTTTTACTTTAATTGATTGTATTTGTTTTCTAAGCATAACAGGTTTCAAAACAAGAGTCACGCCTAACATTGTGTTATTTAAAGTGTAAACGCTTCAATTTATTTATTATACCATTGAATGCATTTTGTTATATTCACTTGATAAGTAAAAAGGGCCCTACCAGTTCTTATTTTGGACTACAGAATATTCTGCTTTTGCTTTTTGTAAAGATTAGATAGTGGGAGTGGTTAACCACTTTCAGACCGGACCATTTTGCTGGTAAATGACCAGAGGTCTTTTTACACTTTGGCACTGCGCTGCTTTAACTGGTAATTGCGCGGTCATGCAATGTTGTACCCAAACAAAATTTGCGTCCTTTTCTTCCCACAAATGGAGCTTTCTTTTGATGGTATTTGATTGCCTCTGTGATTTTTATTTTTTGCGATATAAACGTAAAAAGACCGCAAATTTTGAAAAAAAATGATATTTTCTACTTTTTGTTATTAGAAAAATCCAATAAACTCAATTTTAGTCATACATTTAGGCCAAAATGTATTCAGCCACATGTCTTTGGTAAAAAAAAAGTCAATAATTGTATATTTATTGGTTTGCGCAAAAGTTGTCACATCTACAAACTAAGGTACGTTTTCTGGAATTTACGCAGCTTTTAGTTTACGACTGCCTATCTCATTTCTTGAGGTGCTAAAATGGCAGGGCAGTACAAAACCCCCCCAAATGACCCCATTTTGGAAAGTAGACCCCCTAAGGAAATTGATAAGAGGCATGTTGAGCCCATTGAATATTTTATTTTTTTGCTTTAAGCGATTGAATAATGACAAAAAAAAAAATTTTTTTTTTTTTTTACACAAAGTTGTCACTAAATGATATATTGCTCACACATGCTATGGGCGTATGTGAAATGACACCCCAAAATAAATTCTGCTGCTTCTCCTGAGTACGGGGATACCACATATGTGGGACTTTTTGGGAGCCTAGCCGCGTACGGGGCCCCGAAAACCAAGCACCGCCTTCAGGCTTTCTAAGGGCGTAAATTTTTGATTTCACGCCTCAGTACCTATTACAGTTTTGAAGGCCATAAAATGCCAAGATGGCACAAAACCCCCACAAATGACCCCATTTTAGAAAGTAGACACCCCAAGCTATTTGCTGAGAGGCATGTTGAGTCCATGGAATATTTTATATTTTGCCACAAGTTGCGGGAAAATTACACACTTTTTTTTTTTCACAAAGTTGTCACTAAATGATATATTGCTCACGCATGCCATGGGCATATGTGAAATGACACCCCAAAATAAATTCTGCTGCTTCTCCTGAGTACGGGGATACCACATATGTGGGACTTTTTGGGAGCCTAGCCGCGTACGGGGCCCCGAAAACCAAGCACCGCCTTCAGGCTTTCTAAGGGCGTTACAGTTTTGAAGGCCATAAAATGCCAAGATGGCACAAACCCCCCCCAAATGACCCCATTTTGGAAAGTAGACACCCCTAAATTTAGGGGTACACTAGTGAGACTAGGTAATAAATGGCGGGTGCCCTGAAACTATAAAAAAATAACTAACCAACCAGCGTCACCTGTAACAGTTATATGGTGATCACTGGTGAAAGGGTTAACTAGGGGGCAATCAGGGGGCTTTATGCGGTAGTATATGGGGGTCCCTGGCGCTATAAAAAGCTGCGGCGAACCTAAATACCTACCTGCCTAACTAGCGTCACCTGTGACACTAATACAGCGATCAGAAAAACGATCGCTTATTAGGCTGGGTTCACACTGGAGCGATGCGGGAACGCCACGAATGCGCGGCGGGTTCCCGCATCGCATGCCTCCCGGCGGCAGTTCACACTGCCCTATGCGAACTGCTGGGAGTGTCAGTGAAATGTTAATGACACCCCCAGATCAGTTCGCATATCGCAGTGCGATCTGCAAACTTGGATCGCATGGTGTGAACACCCATGCGATCCGATTCTGCTGCGGACCAAAAAAAGGGTCCCGTGCGAGTTTGCGGCGGGTGCGGCGGGTGCGACACGAATTCAGCCATACTATCTGTATAGCTGAACTCGAATCGCACAGAGATCGGATGTGATTTGCACTGCAGTGCGGTGCGAATCACATCCGTTCTCATAAACCGCTGCAATGTGAACCCAGCCTTAGTGACACTGGCGACGGGGGGTGATCACGGGGTTAAACCTTTATTGGGGGGGTTAGGGGGGTACCTTAGAACTAAAGGGGGCTAACCCTAACTGCCCTAACAGTTATTAGTCACAAATGACACCCGCCGGGTGATCAGGGGGTTAAACCTTTATTAGGTAATAAATGGCGGGTGCCCTGAAACTATAAAAAAATAACTAACCAACCAGCGTCACCTGTAACAGTTATATGGTGATCACTGGTGAAAGGGTTAACTAGGGGGCAATCAGGGGGCTTTATGCGGTAGTATATGGGGGTCCCTGGCGCTATAAAAAGCTGCGGCGAACCTAAATACCTACCTGCCTAACTAGTGTCACCTGTGACACTAATACGGCGATCAGAAAAATGATCGCTTATTAGGCTGGGTTCACACTGGAGCGATGCGGAAACGCCGCGAATCCGCGGCGGGTTCCCGCATCGCATGCCTCCCGGCGGCAGTTCACACTGCCCTATGCGAACTGCTGGGAGTGTCAGTGAAATGTTACTGACACCCCCAGATCAGTTCGCATATCGCAGTGCGATCTGCAAACTCGGATCGCATGGTGTGAACACCCATGCGATCCGATTCTGCTGCGGGCCAAAAAAAGGGTCCCGTGCGAATTTGCGGCGGGTGCGGCGGGTGTGGCGGGTGCGGCGAATGGCTGAACTCGAATCGCACAGAGATCGGATGTGATTTGCACTGCAGTGCGGTGCGAATCACATTCGTTCTCATAAACCGCTGCAATGTGAACCCAGCCTTAGTGACACTGGCGACGGGGGGTGATCACGGGGTTAAACCTTTATTGGGGGGGTTAGGGGGGTACATTAGAACTAAAGGGGGCTAACCCTAACTGCCCTAACAGTTATTACAGTCACAAATGACACCAATGCAAAAAAAAAAAAAAAATGACATTGGTGTCACTGTGACTGGGGGGCAGGGGTAATTGGGGGGGTGATCGGGGGGTAAAGGGGGGGTGTGAGTGTGCCTGGCATGTTCTACTGTGTGTGTAGAGTGTTGGTGCAACTCACCGATCCGCTCTCCTCCGTGTCGGAACGAAAACTACCGACACGGAGGAGAGAATACATCACTTCCTCTCCTGTGTTTACATTACAGGAGAGGAAGTGATGTCACCGGGGATTTCTATTCGTCGGGAGCGATCGCGAGGGGGTGGCCATGAATGAATGGCCGTCCCCTCGTCCGGGATCGCTCCCGAACGAATACCGACCGCCGCAGGCACCGGGCGGGGGCCCGATCGGGCCCCCGACCTGCGGGAGGCAAGGGACGTACATGTATGTCCTTATGCCTGCCCGTGCCATTCTGCCGACGTACATCGGCGTGCGGCGGTCGGCAACTGGTTAAGTAATTTACAAAAGACACTGGGTAGGACTGACACCATGCAGGAAGGAAGGTGTGCGTAGCTGACAAAGTCCCTCCTCCTTCAGATGAAAGTAAAGATTACCCGTGAAGACTCCTATGATGTGTGACCATGGCTATTGTTAAAAATCATAGAGCCCCATACAGCGCACCAGACAGGGCCCTCCCCCGCCCCCCATCCAAAAAAATATTAAATTATAGTTTTACTTAAAATGGCTTCGCAGCCACGGGAGAAATTTTACCCCGGTTGAACAAGACCCACTTAAGTGAATAGTGCTGCTCTGCAAGTGCCCCGTAACCAAGAAAGAGGCGTGAAACCGGCAGGGCGACAGGGGGAACCACAAGAGTCACAAGTGTCAGAAATAAGGTAGTACAGCCAGTATTCCTGCTTGGCAGGTGCCCAGGCCCCCCCATTTGAACTGATGGGGCCTGGGCCCAGTACAAGAGGACCGGCTTATCAGCGTCCCTGTGTATGACATCATTTTGGCCTAGGCCAGATACCAGGAACTGAAGGAATGTAAAAATAAAGTATAAAACAAGTAAATATGAGGGGATGCTGATAAGTATTGAGCCTTACCTAGAAAAATATCAACTAGTAAGATGTAAATTGCAGGGTGCGCTGGCCAATTTGTCTATATTCAATGGTGCAAAAATCAACTCTTTCTTTTTCAGATCCAAAGTGAACACGGGAGCACCTCCAGAAAAATTCAATGTGGAAGAGCATAGGACCATAATCAGGTTCCTGTTTCTCCAAGGGAAAGGTGTGAAGCAGATCCATGATGAAATGTCACAAACTTTGGATGACTGTGGACCTTCATATGCAACAGTTAAATGTCGGGTTGTCAATTTTAAAACTGACCATTTCGGGTGTGAAAGTGAGAAACCCAGTGAAAGGCCTGCTTCTATCTCTGTGCCTGCCAATGTGAAAGCCATCCATGACATGATCATGGAGGACCATCGAATATCAGCCAAAAGTATTGCTACATATCTGGGAATATCACGTAAGAGAGTTGGTGCTATTATCCACAACGACTTGGAAATGAGAAAGCTTACAGCAAAGTGGATCCCAAAATGTTTGACTTTTGGGATTTTGTGTTTGAGTTGGATGGAGGTGAATCCATCAGAATCTCTGAATCAAAACATAATGAATGAGTCCGAAATTGATTTGGTTCTATTTCCCACTTTTGGATGCACGCAACACCAGTCAATATCATCCAATAAGCTTATTCCATTTCTCTTTGTGAGTTGGACTAGCAGGGATCACTCAGAGCGCATGAGTAATCTCCCAAAATAAAAAATTAACACATTAAAAACGGATATAGGGGGTAATTTACTAAAGGAAAATCCACTTTTCACTGCAAGTGCACTTGAAAGTAAAGTCGCTGTAGATCCGAGGGGGACATGCAAGGAAAATAAAAAACAGCATTTTAGCTTGCACATGATTGAGTGATAAAATCAGCAGAGATTCCCCTCATTTCTGATCTACCCCTTAGATTTAGAGTGACTGCACTTCCAAGTGCACTTGCAGTGCAAAGTGGAGTTACCTTTCGTAAATAACCCCCATAGTCAATCTTTTGAAATAACTTCCAAAAATACGAATCGATTAGGTGCAACGAATATACAGAATTTATCTGAATATAAGAAACATATTCTGAAAACAAATCACTATAACATAATGAATATGACAAAATTAAATGATTAACTTAACTAATGAATCTGAAATGACAAGATCCAAAAACATTGTTCACACCTGTAAGGGACATCATGAGGAACCTCTGGTAAAGTGCATATAAGCTAACACGGAACATTCTAACAGGAGGAAGTAAACAGGGGGATGTCACTGTGCTATTGCTGTCCAGTCACCAGGCCGTGTTTTTTAGGTCCGGTTCACACTGCAGCGACTTCAAAGTTGCGCAACTTTGAAGCCAACATCCCAGCATGACTTCGGCATGACTTGCACATGATTTCTTTAACAGAAGTCAATGCAAGTCATGCCAAAGTTGGACCAGAAGTAGTGCAGGAACCTTTTTATAAACTGGAGCGACTCAAGTCGCTCCTATTAGAACGGTTCCATTGCACTTAATGGGGTGCAACTTGTGATGCGACATGTGCTCTCAAAATTTGAGCTCATGTTGCACCAGTGTGAACCAGGACTTAAAGTGGACCTGAACACAATAAGTAAAGACTTGCTATGCTGTAGGCATGGGCGTGTGCAGGGAGTGTGCCAGGTGTGCCTGGGCACATCCTAATCACTATGTGTGGTGCCGTTTCCCCCTACTGCCCACACTTCCTCCTGTGTTGGCCGTCTCCACCCTGCAGTGCTGCTGGTTTCCCTCCTCTCCTTTCCCCCAGTTGCTGCTGGGGGGATGTTTTAGGATGGATAGCGGGAAGGGGCCAGTAAATATGTAATTTACCGGCCCCTTCCTTTTCTAAATTAACACAGTAAACACACTCACTCACTGCATTCATAACTGAAGCATAGAAAACTACTGTTTACTTCAGTTTGTAAATGAACAGAAAGCCGCTCAGCTCAGAGCACTTCCCATTCATTCATGTCCAGTGCAGCTGAGACTACAGGAAAAGGTATGTGTGTTTGAGCTTTGGGGTGCACACCCTAATGTAATAGGCTGTGCACACATATAGTTTTAGGGAACATGTCGAATGTGAATTGTGCCTGAAACATTTTACTTTTGCCTTGAGCTCCTCCTGAAAAACAACAGTGCACTTTCTGGTATGTGATGGTGCTTAGGCACCCTTGTGTCTACGGCTTCATAGCTGTCTATCTGCACTGTTAGATCTAAGGCACTGCTGCATCAGAGCTGCCAGTCTCATGATATTTGGAGTGCGATTTGGTGATATCACCTCTGTGCAGCTTCACTGCTCCCCTTGCTGGACACGCTGACATGAAGAAGCAAAACCCTGCCTCTACCAAGATGGCCACCTCCACATAGTGAAGGACAAGGCATGGTGCAAGTCAGTAATGGGGAAAGATCAGCTGCAGCAAGATTCCCTTGCCTTTTACATGCTTTTTTTGGCAAAGCTTTCAGCAGTTCAGTTCCAAAAAACATAATAGGTCACCAACCTTGCTCTGAAGTCTAGTAGTAACTAGTCAAATGATTTTGGTGCTCTCTTTGTCCTAAGGACCACTTAGTAGCTAGTCGCAGGCCACAATGAATGATGGGGTTTTTCCGCCCTCCCAAATCACAAATGAGCTGCACCTGCAGATCTGTGTGAAAAGCAGCCTAATATCTAAATATAAGTGCTTATATGCCCATTGCAAAAGTGCAGTGAATGTGATGTTTACCTACTTGCCTACCGGGCACTTTCATCCCCTTCCTGACCAGGCCAATTTTCAGCTCTCACTGCTATTGTACTTTGAATGACAACTGCGGGGTCATGCAACACTGCACCCAAATAAAAATTTTATAACAGAGATTTCTTTTGGTGGTATTTAATCAACACAGTTTTTTCTTTTTTTCCCCCTTTTTTTTTGCTAAGCAAAACTAAAAACGACCGAAAATTCTGAAAACAAAAACTTTTTTTTGTTTCTGTTATACAATTTTGCAAATAAGTACTTTTCTTCTTTGTTGATATGTGCTGATGAGGTTGAACTGATGGACACCGATGGGCACTGATGAGGCTGAGCTGATAAGGTGGCACTGATGGGCACTGATACTGTATGCTGCCCTGATGGGCACTGTTTGGCACTAATGGGGCTGCACTGATAATCAGGGCACCAATGCAAGCCCCAAGCGTGTGCAGTGGGTTGGGTTTTGGAAGCACGTCAATAGGCGCCCTACCACAACTGAATGACCGCGCTGTAGCCGTCTTACGGCGTTTAGCAAGTGGTTAACACACTGAACTTTTTCAGGCAAAATATAATAATTTTGGCAAAGTGCACTTTGTATCACTCCACCTGATAAACGAGCCAATGCTACAGCAGAAGCATCGACTTATGTGGCTCCTGCTCCATCCATGACCACTCGCTTCCCCTGCTGCCGGCGCCAGATTCTATGCACTCTGATGCTGTGGGATGGTGGGTTGGCAACCTGTTGCTCAAGATCTAGGTTTGTCAACCTGCCATTCCAGAGAATAGGCATGCATTTCCTTGGTTTAAGGTTGTAGGCCATGTCAGAGGGCTCCACAGGCCATGGGTTGAATACCCCTGTGTTACACTTGGTTTTCTCAGCTTGGGTGAATTTCCTCTCTTGGGGGTCCTTGTCTTTGTAGTAAGCTGTGAAATACAGACCAATTGGACTCAAGTAATGACTTTGTCCACATTCTTTAAAAATATGTGTCCAGCACTTATCTCCATGGACCGATCTATAGAAGGGATGTGTATATATCAGGGCTGAGTGTACAGAAATCCCAAATCCTTTTTCAGGGTTCCCTTATATGTTAGCTGTTTGTCTGGTGTTCGGCTTCAACATCAAGCTAACCAATTGTTTTATAAATGTAATTGTCTTTCTTATTGACCTACCAAACTGTGTATATACTCTATGAGAATGCTTGTTATAGTTGTTCTAATTGTTATGGGCCAGTTTTATTTTTTTTAATAACCCCAGTGACAGAGCCACGGTAGCAGGAAACCCAGCTGGGTGTGGGAAATACACTGCATCCAGCAAGTGTGCTTGGATCATAGTCTGTTCAATGGCAGCAGGATGCAAATCTGTTCCCAGCTGGATACACACTTTAATGCAGCAACTCAACTATGGCATTAAATCCCACTGCTGCGCATGCAAGAACAATGAGGATTAGAATAGAACTGCTGTACCAAACCAAGATTACAGTGACAGAAATCTACCAGTGATAGCTCCATGGATGGAACTGCCAATAAGCCTGGCATTTTTCACACTGACTAGTCAAAAGAATCTGTTGAGGCGATAAATCTGTTTTGGCAACACCTTATTTGAATAGGATGCCAGCAAGTCCACGGAAACTACAATCTGGTCATTTTTTATTTTATTCTGACTCTTTTGAAATTTAGGGGGGACATTATTCATGTTCTGCCATAAATTCACCATTCATGGTAAATTATTTTTCCACCTCAGTTTTAAACTAGTTTTCGCTATGGAAATTTTTGTTTTAAGTGCTGAATCCACAGCAGTTGGAAGGAACCAAATTCAATTTTTGTTGTAAATTCTTTATTTACAACAGGATTTGAATAGAAGTCATGATATATTTCATTAAAAAAATCTTAAAGAGGATCATCAGTCTGTTTGAGAAAAATGAAAAGGATATTTACCTGTCCAAGGATCCAGTGCCGTCCTCAACCGGGCCAGTTCTTCACCGGCTTTGGGTTCCTGACATGTTTACTGTAGGAAGCCGGATGTGATTCCTTGCAGCTTCGCACCGCACATGCACGGGCCATACTGGGTTTTGTTAATGGTCTTACAGCCTTATGAGACCTATGATGTATCCCAGAAGTTTACGGATGGGGGAATGAACTTCCGGTGGGGTTGCTGAGGTGATCTAACCAGAAAAGGGAGCGGGTACCTGTGAAAACCAGGTGCCCTTTCCCCACTCCCCAAAAAAGTGCAAAAAGTAAAAGAGGAGGTGGGGAAGAGGGCATAAAGCAGTACTTCCACTTTAGGGTTAAAGCGGATCACCACCCAAAAGGGAAATCTCCGCTTATCTGCCCCCCCCCCCCTCCGGCTGCTACATTTGGCACCTTTTGAAGGGGGTGGGTACATGGTTTTTGCAGGTACCCTCTCCCACTTGCGGCTCAATTCACAGGAAGTTCAGCCCCCTCCTCCCGCAGCCGGCCTATCGAGAAAGCGTAGCGCAATCCGCCCATGCTCAGTAGGAAACGGGCAGTGAAATCGCAAGGTTTCACTGCCAGTTTCCCGTAGCCAAGGGGGCAGCAGCATCACCCAAGAGTTGATTCAAGAATTGGCCGGGATGAGGACACCACTCGATGGCTGGATATGTATGTACCCTAATAGTAAAAGTACAAATACTGTAGCTGCTGACTTTTAATTTTTTTATGGGGGTGGGGGCAGAACTCCTCTTTAAGTTCCTCTTTAAGATACATTTCTTGGGAAATCAAACATAACAAGTAAAAGTTTAAATTTTATATTTACATTTTTTAGGGTGAAATGGATTTTTATATAACGGTGACCTTGAGTTTTTTGCCCTTACCAAGAGAGACATTGCAATGTAATGAAGTGTGCAGAAAAGGTTAACCAGTGAAGGCTGCAGGCTTAAAGCTCCAGCTAAAAAATTTTTTTAATGAATAACCCAAAAACAGTAAAAATGAAGAAAATATTTAGCTGCTATACCAACCTCCAAACCAGAGCTGCCACATGCAATTTCTTTCCAATGCTATAATTCTGCCGTCTTCCTAGTTAAATGAAAAAATGGTGCAAAACAGAAGATTTTGATTATGTTAGTCAATATGCTAGTAGGTGGTCTGATAGTACGCTGTACAAAAGAGATGATCTGCTTCCCTTACACAAGGGCACTGAGCTACGTATGGATTTTAGGAGTTTTTTGGACATGCCTTTCAACTGAAAAATTTGTCAGAGATTTAATTTATTGTCCCTAGCAGGTTAAAACAATGTAAGAGTTTGTGCTGCTAAGGACTTGGCTGATGGGATAGTTAATTCAGTTCAGTGTTGATCACATGGTACAGACAGGGGCAATTACAGCCAATTTGCTCCATGTGCTCGCTTTGACCAAGCACAGTAGATCACATGACAATTGTACACAATGGATGTCTTTCATTCATGCCAAATCATGCCAAATCATTGTGTACTATTGTGATGAGCTATGTGATTGATCACAGTGATCCAATGGTACAGACAGGGACAATCACAGCCCATCTCTACCATGTGATTTGCTGTGGCCAATCACAGCTAATCTTAAAAAGTTAACACTGAATGGATAGTTTTCAGTCTGAAAAAATGGTTTCTTATAACTGTAAAATTCACAGTTATAAGCAATCATAAGAGAAAATCCTGAACACCATCTCCAGAGTAGTACATTGTTAATATTGTAACACTGTATTGCTCTGGTCACTGTATGTAAAAAAAAAAATGTAAAGAAAAGAGAAAATAAATATAACAAAAAAGAAAAAAATCTTTGAAAATGAAATATATATATATATATATATTTTTTTTTCCTACATACTGTCACCAATCAGTGTTTCTGATTAAGGCCACACCACTTCTATGATGATACTGTACTGCACTGGTGACAATATGTGAAAAAATAAAATTGTGAAAAATTTCTTAAATTTCTTAATTTTCCATAAAATTGTGACAAAAAAATTACAACTTCAAAAAACTCACCATGCCTCTTACTAAATACTTTGGACTCTACTTTCCAAAAAGGGGTAATTTGGGGGATATTTGTACTGTCCTGGCATTTTTGGGCTTCAAGAAATGAGCTTGCCCGTCAGTACATCAGGACTGATCGATGTTCAGGTATATGTACTATAGTTTGTGGACTCTATAACTTTCCTACAGACTAAATAATATACACTGATTTGGGTTATTTTCACCAAAGAAGTGTAGAAGTATATTGGAGTATTAGGTGGGAGAACTTGTACAAAGAGAAAAAGACACAATTCCCAAAAAGTCAATAATGGAAATAGCAAGGTAGTCCCTAATCACCCATTAGGGGAGACACGGGTATGTGGGGGATTTTTTGTATGCCTAGCAAGATAGTACACATGAGGGCAATGTATTTAAAAACAACACTATTTATTAAACACAATTAAAATTTAAGAATACAATCTAAAATCATGTAATGGATGCTGCCAAGAGCCAAAAGGTGATGGTAGGATTGACACGTTTTGCCCAAATTGGGCTTCTTCAGGATCAACTTGATGTTTTACAACATATTGGCTACTAAATAATACAAACAATACATTATTCTAACACGATATACCTACAGATTATACATTTACATATCATACACAAAAATGAAATAAAAAATGTAGAAGTATACATTTTGGCCTACATTTATTAAGAAAGCAGTATTTATTAAGAAAGGAGTACAGTCGTTTTGGGTGCTGAGAACATTACATTTTGGTTGGTATAGAGCAGGGAAGTAATAGAGCATCTAAACGTATTATTTATTTGCAAAATCTTATAACAGAAACTAAGAAATGCTCAGTCTTTTTTCCTTTATTTAGAAATAAAAAAAAAAAAAAACAGCGGTTATTAAAATCCACTGAAAGAAAGCTCTATTTCTGTGAAAAAAAATGATAAATATGTCTTATTGGTACAGTGTTGCATGCACGGGCGGACTGACCATTGGGCCACTCGGGCACTGCCCGAGGGCCCCATACCACTAGGGGGCCCCATCAGGGTTGCCAGCCTCAGTAAAAACAGGGACAGTATGTAGAAATTCGTGGGTTTTTTTTTTACATCTGTCTCTGAAATGTCCCTTACCGACATCTTTTGGTCTAAAAATCCAGAGATTATAGCTGCCCCATCTCTCTAGTGCCTTCTCAGCCAATAGAAACATGTCTGTGTATACTGTGTGTACATGTCTGTGTATACTGTGTGATTGTATACTGTGTGTGTGTGTGTGTGTGTGTGTGTACTGTGTGGCCCCATAATCTCTGATTGCCTGGGGGCCCCATAAACTTCTATTGCCCGGGGGCCCCATGAGTTGTCAGTCCGCCCCTGGTTGCATAAAGGCAAAATTGTCATTCAAAGTGAAAGCTGAAAATTTAAATGGGTAGGAAGGGGGTAAAAGTGTCCGGTATTGAAGAGGTTACAGTATCCAACGCTTCCTGCTGACAAATCCCTTATGAATCTTTCCTTAACGTATTTAATTAACGTTCCTATGGGCAAGCCAAATCATCACTGCTTTGATCACCTCGGGATCCATGCTCACTCCTCCTGGAGAATTAATGTATCCTTGATCAAACTGTTGGTGCTATATAAATCCTGTATAATAAAAATAATAATTTCTGGATGGTAAAACAAATTCATCATTTTCAAATAGAGATTCAACAAATGATACATTCTTTGTAAACCAGACCTGCTAAACCTATTTAGTTACTTAAAAGTGGCAGGGCTTATTTGAAAAACCATATGGGGGCATTGTGGTATTCAAGGCCAGTTGACTCTCACTGGTGGTACTTGGTAAATGTTGGCTTTTATATGGTGTACTGTTCTCAATATCATTGAAAAAACATATTGCATGGAGTATTTTTGACTCTGTACCTGTTTAAATAAAAACGGTCATTTCTATGTCACAATTGCATGTATGGTTTGCAGCAAAAAATGGCCCCATATACTGGCCTCTGGATCCAGGGTTAATTACAAACAGCTGCAATATTATGGGAACATTTATGATAAACCAAACCACCAGGGAATCCTGTGGCAGGTCACATTCATTTGAATTGGCAGCAAAGCCTGTGAATAGTCACCAGTTTTCAACTGTATAGAAACACAGTTAAAGAACAGAATATATAATAGTAGTGTTAAAATCTTAATAAACCCACAACAGTAAAATCAGCCTGTATGTGCGAGAAGGTACATTATACCACAAATGCATCTACAGCCAACGATAGACATAGGGTCTGTTTTAAAGGACAACACCCCCCCCCCCCCCGCCCTCTTGAGTAATATTACCCCTGTTTGTATATTTCACATTAGTGGGTGGCCTGGGAGCCATGGCCTCCTCCAAGCCACAGTTTACACGGTACAAAATATGTTCAACCTTTTCTCCATGTACTCCAGTGAAGAAGCCATCTATGTGTGACAGGAAGACATCTTGTAAATTATTGCCTAGGAAGAAAATTAATCATATTTTTTGCAGTACTTCCTAGACCCTGTGAAGCTGGTCTTAGTCTTTATATGGCAACCACTTCAAGACCGCTATACGTATATACACACATATATTTATATATATATATATACACATAGATAAGTAGTTTACCAGGATTCTTACTCAAGCTATCAGCCATAACCCCAGTATAGTATTTTTTTTTTCAGCTGACGTCTGGCTTTCTCATGAAAGCATTCAGAGCTGCTGCCTCACTTTCAGAAGCGGTGGGAGGGAATGCCCCTCTCCTGACCCTCTGGCCCTTTGCTCTTATTTGAACACCGCTCTCGGCTCTGCTGTTAGCAAGACCAAAGGGCACTCATACAGCTCTTTTCTCTTGTGCCATCTGTCCAAACTATCAGGGGCCCTGACCCCAAGTTGTTAGAGAGGCATACCTCATCACAGCAGACCTCTCCACCAGGTATGTGAAACTAACCCTGAGAAAGGGGGAGGTATTTACCCTGAAACGCGTTGGATTTATCTGTTGTCTTTCAATGAATAAACGTTTCAATAATAGACTCTTGAGTGATATGATATAGACTTTTGTACTGGGCACTGCTCTATAACCATTCCCAAAGTTCTCTATCTATACAGATGACATACTTCAGCCAATGCACCTGTAGTCACTTAGAATGGCTGGCAATCATCTCATTCATATTTTTGTCACAAAAGCTTGTCAAAAGGTTGCCTAGGAAACAATAAAAACCATAAAAACGTGTTAGGCTAATCATATAAGACTACACACATGCAGTCTACATTAAAATGTCTATGTCAGGGCTGGGCTCTCAGCCCTCCCTTCTCTATGCTCAGGTTGCTCAGCTGTTGGTTAATTGCCAGTACTCATCGTTCCACAGTGGCTCACCTGTTGAGCATCTCCTGCTCATCAGTCAAGCCCCCCTCTTTAAACTGCCTTTAAACTGCCTGGTTCCCCCGGACCCGGTTTTTATTCAATGCCTTTGCCTTGGTCAACATATCTAGAGACTCTCTGCTGTGTTCCTGTTGAAGACTTGCCTGGCTAACGTCCCTTCTGGTTCCTCATCTTGTCTGCTGTTTCTGCCTACGCTGATCTGTGGCTTCCTGATTTCCTGACTTGTTCTGACTACCCGATTTGGCTATTATTGACTGCCCGATTTGACTACTCTGGCTATGTTTTGACTACGTTTACCAGTTGTACAATTTTTAGCATTTTTTTTCAAAAGGTGTGATTTTTACTGCATTTTCTTTCTCCGTCTGTTTTATGATTCCTGACAGTCTGGTACCCGTTAGAGTGAACATTTTGGTAGACAGTGTAAAAATAATGCAAGAGAAACACTAAAAGCTCCACTATCACATAAATCATCATTTACAAAAAAAAAAGATTAAGCATTTTAGCTTGCAGGTAATGCGCAAAGCACATGGAGTGAACCAGCTTACTCTCATCTCTGCCCTAATCGATAGTCACAGAATGTTATGGAGACGAGATAATAGTAGATGCCATTATACTGTAAGTGCTGACCTAATTGCAAAGAAATATTGGTTTCTCTGTCTAGAGAAAGAGAGGTGCCGGAGGAATTTAAGTCTGCACCAGCAGACCAGTTTACATTCATTATCTTAGTTCTCATTCAGAGAAACTCCTGTGGGCAATGCTCAGGAAAGCTAACTGCTATCAGCTGGCTTCTAACTACATACAAACTGAATCACCTGTGTGCCTCACATTCTGCACATAACAGTGCGTACGTTGGATGGGAAGTGACATGTCTAGGGAAGCAGTTAAAGGCTACAGTATTATTATGAAACATTATCGGGAAGTCACTGAAGTGTTTCTACGCAAGTGCTTTCTATATGTCATGTGTATGAGGATGCAGTATAGTCCATTACAATTTATAATAGCATCCCCAGTGCCTAAGCCATGGTTCAGAAGCTAGGGAAAAAGTGAACATTAATACACTGCCAAATAAACAGCTTGACATAGGGGCCTATAGAATATATATTTATATTAATAATTACCAACAAGAGGTTCTATGGGGCGAGGTTCTGACTAAAGCTGGAAAATAGGTCAGTTTGGCTTAACAGTCTATTAAGAAGACCATGGGATCATGAGTTATGCATAGAGCAATCAAGAATTTTAATCTATAACGGTTAATGTTTAGGGTGCCAGGCTGTGGTGTTGATTTGTAAAAGCAAAAAACGCTGTTCAGTTTGCAAGGGAATTTGCCCCAGAGCTTAGTGAATGAGGTGAAGTTCCGCTGACTTCCATCATCCAATCCTGTGCAAGCAAAAATATTTGTATTTATATTATCCCTGTGTGAGATTGGGTATACTTTTTATTTTTTTTTAATCAGATTTTATTTTAGAATTTTTTATAACAATTAAGAATCAACAAAAAAAAAAGAAACAAATTAATATATAATCCAAGATCAAATCACTGTTCCAAGCAATCTCAACATATCAACATATCAACAAAGTGTTTACAGGTAAAAATATTAAAAAATATTCATAGATATACAAAATTATTCAGAGATTAAAAAATATTCAGAAATACTCTGGAGCAGATGGTATATAGGTCTCTGACTCCACTCCAATGTACACACCATTTTTGGCACTAGGAGGAAACACTTGAAATAAAATAATGTGAGTGTTCATAATTAATGCTAATATTAGATGTTTGCTTTAGTAGTGTTCTGATATGGGAACAGTCATAGAGTTAACATAAAGTGCAATACAAGGAAATACAATCAAATAAGTTCATGCTGTGAACTGAATTGCATACCTTACTAATTAATTAATTAGACTAAGCACACATTTCTATAACATATAGCAAGCTAGAGTAAAAGGGCACCTTAAACTAGCCGCAGATTTATTTAATTAGACATTGTGGATTACTCCATTTATTTGTCTTGTCTTATTTGTTAAAAAGCTATATAGAGTTGGCCCATGTCAGGTCACCTGAGACCAGGTGACAGATGCACCCAGTAGGAATCGGAAGTGCACCGCTAGGTAGTGGACCTTAGGACTGACTGCTGCGGATTGTACCCAGGGAGATTCAGGACACAGGTCTACTGGATCACTAACACAGATCTCAGTAGGAGCTAGAGCATAGATTCCCCAGGGCGCGGAGTCTAAGAGCCAGCAGGTGTTCACCAGAGCCTCAAGTGATGAGGATGGACTTGGCTGCAGTCTGGCTCCAGGTCGCGGCCCCTAGGGTCTCACAGCTCACAGTAGACTACAGGAGAAGGAAGCAGCAGGCTAGAAGAACAAGAATAGTAAGGGGATAAGGCAGAGGTCAGGGCAACTAGCAGACAGGAACAACAGAGTACACGCCAAAGGTTCAGGGTCACAGGCAGACAGGGATGGTCAGGAACATGCCAAAAGGTCAAGGTCACAAGCAGACAGGAATCGTTGAGAACACGCCAAGGTCGGTAACAGAGATAAACAAAGAGCACACGGCAAGCAGGAACCAGGAAGCCAAACACACAATGAATACACAATGGTTGATCAGCCCTGATGGCTTGCAGTGCACAGGTTAATATAGGGTTCCCTGATAGGGCCTGGGGTGGAGCCATGCTTAGAGGAGAGGTTATAAAAAACACCAGGTGGAAGTGGCTGGCCTCTTAGTCTGAACACATGAGGGGAGGTAAGCAAACACAGGAAGATCACTGCATAACCATGACAGTACTCTCCCTCTTACGAGGCCTCCCCCTCCCTCGCCTGGGTCCACGCTTAAAGGGAAACTCCAGATGGAACCTCCTTAACAGACAGGGAGCAAAGACCTCAGATGCAGTGATCCAAGACCTCTCCTCAGGGCCCAACCCTTTCCAAAGTACGAGGTACTGAAGAATGCCTTTATGGAGCCGGGAATCCAAAACTTGACTAACCTCGTATTTTAGATTATCCTCAGAGACTGGAACCGAGATAGGGAGAGGACGAGAGGACTTAAGGACTAAAGGCTTTTTAGGAGTGGGTAAGGGCATGAGAAGATCAGGAGTCTGAGCAGGGTCCCCCACACCCTTAAAGAGGAGCTGGACATCCAGCACAGGACCACCAGACTGGGCAGAGGTCAGTGGATCCCTGAGGTCAGGTTGGTTAGAAGGTGACATGTCACAAGAGTCAAGCTGGATAGCTGAAACACAAACAGAATGCAGAGAGCCCTGAGAAAAAGATTGAAAACCCCACCTGGCCGAATGAGGTATTCTATCCAAAGGATGGATTGAGCCTCTTAAACGGGTTTGAACGGACATAGTAGCAGTAGGGTGAGGCCAGGTTACAGAAGGTCCTGAACAAGAAGCAGGAAGCTCATTGGGCATGGGCTGGACTGGCATAACTGGTGCAGAGGCCGACTGAATAGTATTGTCAGGTGTAGCGACCATCTCAATCGCATCACAGGGCATAGCGACTGTGGAACTTGCAGACAAGTTAGCCTGGCTGTGCGTCCATGGGAGATTAGGAACAGGCAAAGGTAAATGGTTATGCAAACTGGAGTGAATGATCGACTCAGGTTCACAGGTGGGCCCCTCATCCAGAGTACCACATGACCTAGAGAGTGCATCAGTCCGACTATTGCAGGACACATCCCAGAGATCGCTATATACAGCGGGAAGAGCAGAAGATACTGGGATGGTGGTAACAGGAAGTTTCTCTTTTGGGGTACCATTGAGTAGGCAGGAAGAGGAACAGGAGGAACCCCAAGCCAGGATCTGTCCAGCAGACCAATCAACATGTGGAGAATGGAGCCATAACCAAGGAAGACCTAATATGATAGGAGATGAAGCCTTAGGTAAGACAAGGAAAGATATCCACTCCTGGTGGAGTGTCCCTACTGACATTTTAACAGGAAGGGTCTGGAAGCGGATAGGGCCCCCTGGGAGAATAGTGCCATCAATCGCCAAGACCACCAATGGCGTTGTAAGGGGCAAAAGGGTAAGTCTCATGGAGGATGCAGTTTCCCAATCCATGAAATTGGCAACGTCTCCGGAATCCAGATGTGCTGAGACCAAACGAGAGGAAGCACCGACATGAAGCAACACCGAAAGGAGAAAACGAGAAGGTGAAGGTGATATTTCAGGGTCTAATACTCCACCTTCCAGATGTATTAGCCCTGAGCGTTTTTCCGGACGAAGAGAACAAGTGTCACGGAAATTACCTTTAGCCCCACAATAGAGGCATAGGCCCAGAATTCTGCGCCTAGCACATTCTTCGGGAGATAACTTAGTCCAGCCCAACTGCATAGGTTCCTCGGTAGGCAGGGGGTGCTCCTAGGATTGAAGAGAAGGGACTGGGGGCTCAGGCTGCCTAAAGAACGGGGAGTGCTGGCGTCTTTTTTCCAGGGCCCTCTCCTGAAAGCGAATATCGATCTGGTTACACAAGGTGATGACACTGTCCAGATCAGCAGGAAGGGATCTTCCTGCTAATTTATCCTTCACTCTATCAGAGAGGCCATGTAAAAAGGTTGCAACTAGGGCCTCATTATTCCAGTTCAATTCAGCTGTGAGGATACGGAACTGAAGAGCATACTGTCCCACAGAAGCGGACTCTTGACGGAGACGGAGAGCGCTAGCTGCTGAGGAGACACGACCCGGATCCTCAAAGATATTCCGAAAAAGTTTCAAGAAATCAGACAGGCTAGAAACCACTGGATCATTCAGTTCCCACAGAGGGGCAGCCCAAGCTAGCGCCTCGCCGGACAGGAGGGATATAATATATGCTACTTTCGGGAGGTAAGCAAACACAGGAAGATCACTGCATAACCATGACAGCCCATAACTGTAAAGTACAGGAGTAATCATTATGTTTGCACATGGGGTATGTAGCCAGGTCACCTCCTTGGTGCCCTAGGTTAGTGACACCAGCACTGCATTTCTGTGCAAGAGTCACTGCATAGCATTAGTCTTGTCACCTCTGCCTTTGCAAGAGCACCTGCATAGTATCACGTTACTACTTACAGTGAGCCCACAGGCGAGCAGGTGACATGGGATCCCCCAGGGCGCAGAGTCTAAGGGCCAGCCGGTATTTACCAGGGACCCCCTCACGAGGGTTTGGGCTTAGCTACGTGCTGACCCCAGGTCACGACCCCCGGGTTAACCCTGCTCACTGGGGAAGTACCAGAAGACACTGTTAGACAAGGATGGCTGAAGCAAAGGAGAGCCGGATAGTGAGCCAAGGTCAGGGCGGGCTGCAGACAACGTAATCAGAACAAGCTGGGTCGGTACATAAGAGATCAGTTCACGAGAGGTTGGGTAAAACAGGTTACACGAAGGGAGCTCAGAAACAAATGATGCTCAAGCAACCAGTAGCTGGTTTGAAAGGGATTTAAATAGATAAGCACATGAGGGGCTGGACAGGAAGTAACAGGAAGGAAACGTATATTAGGCAACAGTTCAGGGGTGGTGACAGCCTTAGCTGCAGAGTGCACAGAGCTAAACACCACCTAGTGGAACAACAGGTGCCAGCTGACCTACAGCTGTATGGGGGCTGGCTTGGAGGGAAATTTCCAATGAAATCTGGTCACCAAATGTGTGGCTGAGACATCGGTGGCAGGAACCCAAGACCTCTCCTCCGGACCATAGCCCTTCCAATCAATGAGATAGAGTAGCCTCTCCCGGGAGTACCTGGAGTCCAATATTTCTTTAATCTCAAACTGATCCGAGGTATCAGCCACAGAAGCGGGGTGAGAAGAACGACGAGAGAAGCGATTGAGGACCAGTGGCCTGAGCAGGGAGACATGGAAGAAGCTTGTGTTTCTGCCTGCATTTCCGTTAAATGTGAACAAGGCCTTATTTGTGCATTATATAAAATTGTATCCAATTCCTGGTGGTAACTGACAAAATTAAATGGACCTCAAGGTGCAAGCAATCAATGACAGTTTAGTTAGGGCTCATTTACACTTGCTTCAGCTTCAAGACACATTAACGGCTAGTTTAAACTTGCTTCAAAAAATGGCTTAGGACAGGCTTTGTTAAAGCTCTCTGAACGCCAGTCACAGCCCCTGCCACTAAATAAAATGGTTAGCTTACAGTCCTGTTTACAACTTGCTTTTGTTGGTGCTTCAATGAGACTTTGTGGGGCTTTGATGAGGCTTTGGTAGAGCTTCGGTGGGGCTTCGGCGAGGCTTCAGTGAGGCTTCCTGGGGCTTCAATGAGGCTTCGGGGGGGTTTGAGTGAAGCTTCCAACGAGCTTTGCCATAGACTTCTATGGAGGCTTTGAAGACGCTTTGAAGCACCACTAAAGGTACAGTACATGGGGTAACATTTTTGAAGCAAAGCCGAATCGAAGCAAAGCAAAGCAAAAGCAGGTGTAAACAGGACTGTAAGCTAACCATTTTATTTAGTGACAGGGGCTTTGACTAGCGTTCAGAGAGCTTTAACAAAGCCTGTCCAAAGCCTTGTTTTGAAGCAAGTGTAAACTAGCCGTTAATGTGTGTTGAAGCTGAAGCAAGTTTAAATGAGCCCTAACTAAACTGTCATTGATTGCTTGCACCTTGAGGTCCATTTAATTTTGTCAGTTACCACCAGAAATTGGACACAATTTTATATAGTGCACAAATAAGGCCTTGTTCACACTTAGCGGAAACGCAGGCAGAAACACACATTTCTTCCAATGTTTCTGTAACCATGAGAAAAATGCACTAAAACACACAACACACTTGTGCTGCCATTATTTCCTAGTAGGGAAGCAGTTGCGCATTTTCCAAGCGTAAAAATGTGCAACGCAAATTGCGCTTGGCTCATGTCCAAAATTTGGTGCATGACTTCCTTTAGCGTGTTATTGGAGTGGAGGGAGGCCAATTTAAATGAATTGTGCCACTCCAAAAATGCTCTAAATATAACCGCTTGCCGACCGCCTCACGCCGATATACGTCGGCAGAAGGGCTCGTACAGGCAGAATCACATACCTGTACGTTGCCCTTTAAGAGGCGGCTAGCGGGTGCGCACACGCACCCGCGGCAAGCTCCGTGAGTCTTGTTGAAGGTCCCATGGACTCAATCACCGCGGGGATACCCACAATCGCCTCACGGGGAGGAAGAACGGGGAGATGCTAATGTAAACAAGCATCTCCCCATTCTGTCTAGTGACAGTGTCACTGATCTCTGCTCCCTGTGATCAGAGCAGAGATCAGTGACGTGTCACACACAGCCATGCCCCCCCCCCCACAGTTATAAACATGCCCCTAGGACACACTTAACCCCCACACTGCCACCTAGTGGTTAACCCCTTCACTGCCAGTGTCATTTACACAGGAATCAGTAAATTTGAACAGCACTGATTGCTGTATAAATGACAATGGTCCCAAAAATGTATCAAAAATGTCCGATGTGTCCGCCATAATGTCGCAGTCATGATAAAAATTGCTGATCGCTTTAAAAAAAAAAAAAATATATATATATATATATATATATATATATATATATATATATATACATTAATAAAAAAATCCATAATACTATCCCCTAATTTTAAATGCTATAACTTTTGCACAAATCAATCAATAATCGCTTATTGCAATTTTTTTTACCAAAAGAAAATGTAGAAGAATACATATCGGCCTAAACTGAGGCCATATATTAGGCCTAAACTGAGGAAACTGAGGAAAAAATATGTTTTTTTTATATAATACTATATTCGGGAAAGGGGAAGGAGAGAGAGGGAAAAATGCAGCAGGGGATTTTTGTGCGGTACAATTTACAAAAAAACAAAATATTTATAAAAATTCATTAAATTTTATTTTAGATATATTAAAAATATTATATCAAGACATTAAACACGACTACACAGATAGTACAAAATGTGCACACTCATAGCTACAAGGTATAAGGGATCCTAGAAATATTAGTTGGTTGCACTTCTTCCCGACATGTTTCGCTGTGTGCTTCTTCAGGGGAGTGTGCAGCTAGCAATAACATAAAAAAAGAGGAATTTTTATATGTGCATATAAAATATACAAATACATAAGTCAATGCTATACAAAATTTGTAGTACATGATGTTCTCAATATGCTTGGGCCAAAAAGAAGCTATGCTTACCCAAATGGAGGAATATAGGCAACGCAATACAGAGGCCGTTCCAAAGTATGGTAAAAAATGGCGAAATATTTGGAGTAGGATCAATTGAGGACCTCCCAGGCCCAATGCAGGGCAGTAGAATTAAATACTAATTATTACTTTTTTAAAACTGTTGTATCATTTTTGTAGCGTCTGCTTTCCTCCATCTGTGCCCTGCATTGGGCCTGGGAGGTCCTCAATTGATCCTACTCCAAATATTTCGCCATTTTTTACCATACTTTGGAACGGCCTCTGTATTGCGTTGCCTATATTCCTCCATTTGGGTAAGCATAGCTTCTTTTTGGCCCAAGCATATTGAGAACATCATGTACTACAAATTTTGTATAGCATTGACTTATGTATTTGTATATTTTATATGCACATATAAAAATTCCTCTTTTTTTATGTTATTGCTAGCTGCACACCTCCCTGAAGAAGCACACAGCGAAACATGTCGGGAAGAAGTGCAACCAACTAATATTTCTAGGATCCCTTATACCTTGTAGCTATGAATGTGCAAATTTTGTACTATCTGTGTAGTCGTGTTTAATGTCTTGATATAATATTTTTAATATATCTAAAATAAAATTTAATGAATTTTTATAAATATTTTGTTTTTTTGTAAATTGTACCGCACAAAAATCCCCTGCTGCATTTTTCCCTCTCTCTCCTTCCCCTTTCCCGAATATAGTATTTTCAAAATATTAGGGGATGAGGTACCTATAACATGAATGTGTCTCTGGGATAGTGTGGACCATCAATTTCTAATGTTTTTTTATATATTTTTGGGGGATATTTATTATAGCAAAATGTAAAAAATAATGTGTTTTTTTCAAAATTGTTGCTCTTTTTTTGTTTATAGCGCAAAAAATAAAAAAACGCAGGTGTGATCAAATACCACCAAAAGAAATCTCTATTTGTGGGAAAAAAAGGATGTCAATTTTGTTTGGGAGCCATGTCGCACGTCCGTGAAATTTCAGTTAAAGCGATGCAGTGCAGAATTGCAAAAAGTGCTCTGGTCAGGAAGGGGGTAAATTCTTCTGGGGCTGAAGTGGTTAAGTGTGAATGGGCCTAAAAGACATTATATTTGTGTCTTCTACTTTTCTTTATATTTCCACATTTACAGAACCTCATTTTGACCCAAACACTCAACAACTTTATAAAACAAAAAAATTCTCAACCAAAACGCTATTCTTATATATATATGAAAAATGTGGAAACAGCTGCTAACACACAACCAGGGTATAAAGTGTGACGTGATAAATATTATCCCGACGCGTTTCGTCATAGAAGACGTCATCTTCTCACCCCAGATGATGTCTTCTATGATGAAACGCGTCGGGACTTCACTGCAGCCTTGTTTTTTACTGAAAGGCGCTTAAACTTCTGTACACATGTGAGTTCAATACTTTTTATTAAATTCTTTTATACAAAACGGAATTACACTATTTTGGTCCCTGCTTTTCCTTATATGTGCTCAATCATCCCTGTGGATTTGTATGGTTGGAGATAAGTCACCTCTTAATACATAAATGGAGTAACTATATCTGAAATCCCTCTGGAAAACGCACTGTTGAAGGAACCTGCATATATATATGAGCCTATGTGATCCTCCAAATATAAATTTGAGTGGATCCACTGAATCTGGTAAGCGCCCATTTCGCTTGGTGAAGGGAATATCACGTGGTGACTACACGGTTTTTTAGGAAGGAGGTGTATGACTTTCTCTACACGTGGGTGGATTATACACGGATACTACATATAAGAGACTTTGGCATTTCCATGTTTGAATTCTCTCATTTTTTTTGATTCATTCTTTTGTGTCTTTTTCTTTATGGAATTAATCCATATCTATATATTTATGTATAGTAAGTAATATTTACACGTGACTTTGTATGTTGTGTGCACTATTTCACATTGGCAATATTTACTGAATATATATATATTTCTGTAAGGTTGGCATAAAATACGCCATATCCTTGAAGCGCTACACTTTTATATAAAATTTTATAAAACACAATTCATTTAAAGAAGAATTCCAGGTATGGATGTTTTATACAAAGTTACATTAGTCCAGCTTGGATCAATATAACTATGTACATACTATATCTGGCCAATGCACCTGGAAGCTGGAAATCAGTGAAGTAGACACCGCTGCTCCAGTCATCTCCACTGACTTCCAGGTCCTATGCTTAGCCGCTGGCCTGCTGCATTCTGAAAACAGGAGGTTGGCAGCCCGGCATGGGCACCATTCAGATGTTGTTTGCACTTTTTGAATGATTAGAAAGTGTTTGGTTGAGGTATAGAGGCAAGGCAGTGATGTTACACTCTCCCCTCATCCAACCAGAATCTATTTTGCAATCATTTAGAAAATGTAAACCATTATTTGAATGGCACCGATGGCAAGCAGCCAAGCTCCTGTTTTCAGAATGCAGCAGGCCAGCTGCTCGGCACAGGACCTGGAAGCTAGTTGTGTCAGGTTGATTTCTTTAATGTCCTGACACTGCAATTGACACATGATCTAACTTTATCTCCTGGCTGGCTCACCATCTCCTAAGGTCAGAAGTGGTCTCTTGCATACTAACTTAAAAATATATCTAAAATATAAAGAAGCCCGTACTGTGCACACAGGAAGAGAAAACCTGCACACAGAATGGTTGCGACAACGTTCTGCATTAGTTGTGCGTACTGGGCACTAAAAAATGGCTGTGTGCGTGGCAGCCATTTTGTTCAGGTCCCAAGTCAACCATTCCATTTTGTCATAAGAGAGACATAGCTTCAGTGACCTTTCCCCTCCTTCAGTTCATACAATACACAAGCCTTTTAGATCCTTGAGAGGACAGATGCAGACCCTCTCAGTCCTATTAGATAAATCCACATTTCAGTCTAGAAACCCTTGTAAAACTGTCAAATCCACAAGCTTGAGCAACCTGGAAAACAAACATAGTTCTTGCCAGCTCACCCCTATTGTAAATATCTTAGCTGGAGTCTTTAGGAATACACATGTCTGGGTCTTCCGCTTGGTAGAATCCATAATTCCAGTGTATTTAATAACTTCTAAAATAATAACCAGACAGCCAGAACAGGGACATATTTACCTCCCTCAGTTAATTTGTAGAATTTTGAGCTCAGCTACCCTATGAGTGTCGGGAGTAGAAAGGTCCAATTCCTCTCCCAGGCAAACTGAGCACCCAAAACCTGTCATATCTATATTCATTCCAAAGGTAATTCTATGCTGCACAATAATATGCAAGTTGCCAGGCTCCAATTGGTAGGTATTCAAAGGTATTAATAAATATATAAAACTGTATCTAGGACATGGTCGTAAACACAGTGACATCCCAGCAGCCACACCGTAGACCAGATGATCAAGACCAGATGATCAAGACCAAGCTGATTCTGTCAAAACCCCCTTGAGATCCAGAAAAAAGGGGCTGTGAGCACAGTGGTCAGCTCTCGTGTACCATTCAACGAAGGAAGATCTTTCAAGGTCCACTTTGCTCATTGATTGGACTTTGCTGAACTTAGGACTTGCAAGTATTTTCATTTTTCACCCCTTTTGTCTTGATGTTGGATTGTTGTCTCTTTGCAACACCTTTTTTTTGTAAATATCTTATTTGCACCATTTTTTACCTTAAACTATATTTTGAAAAGTGTTAAAACGGTCTCTAACACAAACTTAAAGAATCCCTGTCTCTTGAAAAGCGCTACTGTAGTGTATATCTCTAAATATCTGTGGTGACAGCATATGTTACAGATGCTTATTCTAAAATCATAGTTTACTACTTCTCTGTGAAAAAGTTGTTGGTGACAGTTTAACCACTTACATACTGAGCACTTTCACCACCTTCCTGACAATTGCCAGTCATGCAACACTATACCCATATGAAATTTTTTATAATTTTTTTACACAAATAGAGCTTTCTTTTAGCGGTATTTAATCACCATTGGTTTTTTTTGCTAAACAAACAAAACAAAGACAGAAAAGTTTTTAAACAAAAAAAAAGCATTTTTCTGTTCTAAAAAATTGCTCCTTCCCTGATACGCGTTGATGAGGCTGCACTGATGAGGCTGTACTGATGAGGTGGCACTGATGAGGCACTCATGGGTACTGATAGGCAGCACTAATAGGCACCACTGATGGGCACGGATAGGCATGGATAGGTGGCAAATGATGGGCACTGATAGGCAGCACTGATGAGGAGGCACTGATAAGTGGCACTGATGAGGAGGCACTGATAAGTGGCACTGATGGGCGGCACTGACGGGCACTGATAGACAGCACTGATATACTGAAATACTAGAGATAACAGGCAAGTCTGTTTACATTGTGATCAGCTGTGATTGGACACAACTGATCACATGGTAAAGGGCCACTGTGACTGGTCGTTTATGGCAATCTGTGATCAACTGTGTCTGAAGGACACAGCAATCACAGAGAACACTTGATGTATGCTCCAGGGATGCCCTCTCAGAACAACAGAGCCGCGCTGTAACTGTATTTTGGCTATAGAGTAGTAATGAAGAGTTAAATGCTTAGTTAACTAAACCCAGTGACAATTGCTCTATGTCTCTTGGTACCAAGATTGTGGCCCCGCAAACTGGTAAAACTTTGTGCAGGGTAAGGCTGAGAATGTCATTGTTGAGAATCAGTGACAGCGCGGTGTGGGGCTGACCAACCATTTGTCAGAAGTTGGTGCAAAGGGCCATGGTATGACACAGCATTTACCACACTCTCGTCTATTTAATTGCTTACAACTGCTTTATTACAGCTAAGAGATGAAGTTAGATCATGTGGCAATTGCCTAGAACAATACTGTTCTATGTCTTAGGATACTAGAAAGGTCACAGCTAGCTATGCTAGAATGCAGCCTAAGAAAGGGCATTTTAAGGGAGAACCCTACATGTATAACAAATATAATGTAAATTCTCTAAAACATAACTCTGAGCGATGGCCGATTTGCTCATAGTGGAGATCACTGGAGTAGCGGTGTCTACTTCAGTGATTTCCAGCTTCCAGTGGCATCAGCCAGGTATATACTGTAATACTTACATTGGTCCAGTGTCAGAAGTGTGTAAATGGTCCTGTTCCACAACAGCTGCTGGTCCCATTCCAGCATCCTGGTTCTGTCTGTGATGCATTCCCCCTGTCCACCTGCAAGGTGATTGATGTGACCAGTCTCTGGGTTGAGACCAAATCTGAATTAAGACAGCTAAGCTTGCAGTTTCATGCTTGTGATAGCCTTTTTCATATGTGCCTGTTTGGCTGCCCTGTCTGCTAGTTTGGATTCCCTTATTGAAGACCAAGGATCGGATGTCAAATACGCACAGAACTTAGCCTGCCCTGAACCAAAACTGTCACTGACCACTCTGATGATGAATGCACTATTCCTCCCACTGATAACAACGATGGAGCACCTGTCCTGGTCCTCCTCCGTCTCCCTGGGTCCTCCATGTACTCCTCGAGGTCTACGGGCCCTCCTTCGGTCCCCACCTTATCCCAGATCTGTCAGGATGGAGAGCAGGAGGAAGGAGGCGGTAAATATGTAATTTACCGCCTCCTTCCTTTTCTGAATTCACAGAATCAGTGATCACTGACTGTCCATGCATAACTGAGCATTGTAAACTTAAGCTTCATTTTATGAATGAACAGGAGCCTCTGTCACTGTTCATACGTCTTCAGTGCAGCCGAGGCTGCAGAGAAGGGGACTGATGGAAAAAAAAAAGAAAGAACTGAATTAAATAAATATTTAAAGGTTAAAAAAGGTTAAAACATTTAAAGTGGCGCCTATCAGTATCGTAGTTTGTCGTCATTCCATGAGCATGCACGATTTTAAAGCATGACATAAAATATTTCAACAATTGCCATTTTATTCTCTATGGTCTCTGCTTAAAAAAAAAATCTATAATGTTTGGGGGTTATAAGTAATTTTCTTAGCAAAAAATACTAATTTAAAGTGATTGTAAAGGCAGAAGGTTTTTTATCTAATACATTCTATGCATTAAAATAGAAAACCTTCTGTGTACAGCAGCCCCCTCAGCCCCCCTAATACTTACCTGAGGTCCCTCTAGATCAGGTGATGATGCAGGATTGTCTCGGCTGCCCGGGACACCCTTTCTCATTGGCTGAGATCGTAGCACAGCACCATTGGCTCCCACTGCTGTCAATCAGAGTCAGTCAGCCAATGAGGAGAGATCACTGCCGCCTATTAGTGCCTATTAGTGCTGCATATCAGTGTAGTCTATCGGTGCCCATCAGTGCCACCTTATCAGCGCCACCTCATCAGTGCCCAACAGTACCCATTAGTGCTGAATATCAGTATAGTCTATCGGTGCCCATTAGTGCTGCATATCAATGCCCATCAATTCTAAATATTAGTGCCTCCTCATTAGTGCCCATCAGTGCCACCTAATCAGTGCCCATTAGTGCTGCCTCATCAGTGCCCATCAGTGAAGGAGAAAACAAAATTTCATAGCAGAAACATAGAAAAACTTTTTGTTTTTCCAAAATTTCGGCCTTTTTTTAGTTTGTATAGCAAACAATAAAAATAAAACTCAAAGGTGATCAAATACCACCAAAAGAAAGCTCTATTTGTGGGAAGAAAATTATAAAAATGTATTTTGGGTACAGCGTTGCATGACCGCGTAACTGCCATTTAAAGTGCCACATCGCAGATAGCTGAAAATTGTCCTGGGCAGTGAGGGGGCGAAAGTGCCAAGTATCGAAGTGGTTAAACTTTAAACTGTTCTAAAAAAAAAAAAAAAAAGGCCTGGCCAGCAGGCTGTAGATGCCTTTCCATGCCCTCCTTTTTGTATCTTCTATCAAGGTAATACACGGCTCTTTGCTGTATCCTCCACTAACCTTCCCGCAGGGCTGCACCAAAAAAAAAAACAAAAAAAAAAACACGCCGCATGTTCTTTTCTTTGCGGGCAAAGGCAATCACAGATTATAAAAGTGGCATACCACTAGCTTTTTTGGAAGTACTGGATTTATTTTAACATACTAATTAAACTTCTAGTCCAAACGTTATTTTGCGAGGCACTAGGGCTTCCTCTGTAATCTCATCACCATTACCAGAGCCTGTCGTTCATTGCTCCCCGAATGACAGCCAGGCAAAACGGGCTTGAAAAGTTAATTGTCCAACTAATTTGTTAGACTTTTGTGGCTGAATCAAAGTCTTTCAATAACATTTGATGCTGTGACTGAAGCAAGATTATCAAATTGTAAAAAAATACTGCGGAGCTTGCATTAGACGGAGCATTTCTCGTCGGTAATAAACTTTTTGCAGCTGTCTTTCGCGAAAGAAAAACATGGCAAGATTTCGTAGGCTTACGCTTAAGCTGAAGTCAAGCCAGAGAAAACCCAAGCGCTCAAAACCTCCTTGCCAGACTGGAAGGGACAAAAAGTTCACTATTTTTCTTAGGCGAAGTTACCAGGCTTGGGCTGTGCCAAATGCTATTTTAATCATCAAATGAAAATCTGATCTAGGCACTTACTATGCACCAAAAAAATAAAAAAATATTAGGAGCAGAATATTATTAGAATAAATATTATTTCTTTAAAAAAAAAAAAAAAAAAAGATTTTTGTAATTTTAATTATATTGAACACGTTTTGTGTCAAATAACATCCAGGAAAATTAAATTGCTCTTTTCCCAGTGGCTGAATATTTAAGAAATACATAAAAAATAATCATTACAGTAAGTTCAAATATAACCTTTCCATTAAACAAGCGGAATCAGTCCAATGCTTGGTAAAATAATATAATTTAGTGTTTCTTTATATTTAGAGAAAGCCAAAGGCTTTCTCTGTTCTCATTTTCATTTATGGAGAGAAAAAAAAAAAAAAAAAAGATACATGTTACGATAACACAGTAAACGTTCAATACATTATTTCTCTTATAAGCTATTACCGGTACATTAGCAAAGCAGATTTCTAAAAAAAATAATAATTAAAAAAAAATGTAAAAAAATCACAGTGGTGGAATCCATTTACAAATGAGTAGTGAAAAATAAAAAAAATAAAAATTCAGATTACTATCTTGGAGTCTGAATGGAAAAAAAAATAAAAGAAAAACTCCAGATTATATGCTATGGGTAGTTACATAAAGGGTCAGCAAAAACCTATTTATTTGACACAATCATGTACAAATGAGTAGTGAGAAAGCAATAAAATAAAATTCTGATTGCTTACCAGCTTGGAGTCTGAATGAAAAAAAAAAAACAAAAAAAAAATATTCCAGATTTTTCAGATTATATGCTATGAGTATTTACATAAACTATTTATTTGACACAATCATGAACAAATGAGTAGCGAGAAAGCAATAAAATAAAATTCTGTTTTAATGCTTATGAGCTTGGAGACTGAATGAAAAAATAAAAAATAAAATAAAAATTCCAGATTATATAGATTATAGGCTATGAGTATTTACATAAAGGGTCAGCAAATAACTATTTACCCTTGATAGTTAATTTTTATATACTTATATACTTTTTTAAATAAAATATATTGCTTTTAAATCCTTATAAATAATTGTAATGTCTATGGTGGTACCACGAAAGTCCGTATTGCCTCAATTATTCCTTACTACATAGAATCAGGTACTGTTTATGAGTAGGGATGAGCTTGGTGTTCGATTCGAACGCATGTTTGACTCGAACATCGGCCGTTCATCTGGTCGGCGAATTCAGAACTTTGTGGACCATTCGTACCGAATTCATGTGGCACGAACGGTCCACAATGCACTACGCCATCGCAGTGCGTTGCTGGCATATGATTGGCCAAGCATGCACTGTCACCCCGCATGCTTGGCTAATCACAGCGGCGGCAGTGAGGAGAGCCATAATTGGCCACAGGCAGGATGCCTGTGGCCAATTATAGCTCAGGGGGTTTAGTACACGCCCCACACTATATAAGGCCGCCAGCGCAGCGGCCTTGTGTAGTGTGTTGGTGTGCAGGGAAAGAGCTAGATAGGCAGGGACAGTGTGTTCTTTTCTCAGGCATCTGCAGGAGTTAGTGGGTGTTGTGTGCCTCCAGCACAGTATATACCTGTATCTACCCTTTATTGCTGGGGTTCTCTAATACAGGCATCTGCAGGAGTTAGTGGGTGTTGTGTGCCTCCAGCACAGTATATACCTGTATCTACCCTTTATTGCTGGGGTTCTCTAATACAGGCATCTTCAGGAGTTATTGGGTGTTGTGTTCCTCCAGCGCAGTATATACCTGTATCTACCCTTTATTGCTGGTGTTCTCTAATACAGGCATCTGCAGGAGTTAGTGGTTGTTGTGTGCCTCCAGAGCAGTATACACCTGTATCTAATCTTTATTGTTGGTGTTCTCTAATACAGGCATCTGCAGATGTTAGTGGGTGTTGTGTGCCTCCAGCACAGTATACACCTGTATCTACCCTTTATTGCTGTTGCTCTCTAATACAGCCATATGCAGGAGTTAAAGTGTGTGTTGTGTGCCTCCAGCACAGTATACACCTGAAGATAACCCTTATTGCTGGTGTTGTCTGTTGCATATCTTGCATATTAGCCTTTAAAATTAGCACTTTTGATTTAGAACGTTCGAGTCCCATAGACTTTAATAGGGTTCTAAAGTTCGTACGAATTTTAGGTCCGTTCGAAGGTTCTGGTACAAAACAAACCGGGGGGTGTTCGGCTCATCCCTATTTATGAGCATTAACAAAAGAGAACCCCTGGTGGTGGACTTTAAAGGCATGTACAATAGATAACAATGTAGAATGAAAAAATAAATGTATTAGTTGAAAAATATCATAAAAAACATATCATAGAAAGACAGTTTAAACAGCATGGTTATCAGTAATATACAGTACAATAAGCTATAAAGCGCTACTACCCTACGCATTTCGGAGCCCTCACATCTCCTTCCTCAGGGGTGAGTATGTAGCAAAAGGGCATTTCTATTCAAAAGACAAATAACAAATATTAAAACATAAAAGTAACCATATATGTTTGCAAATATTATATAAATCTCCATATAATACACTTACAGATCAGAGTGAAGTATTAAACAGAGCATGTTTATGAGCATGTAATTCTCAGCCCTTTTCATTATATCCTTGATAGTTTTTAAAATAATTTTTTGAAAAAAAAATCACTTGTTCTGGATATGGTGTTGAGCAGTTGGTATCTCTTTCAGACTTTTATTTTACTATATAGCTAGGGAGGTAAGTATTTTCAGTATATTGGGGGTATTTCTGGAAAAAAAATGTTTTTAAAGCAATTAGAATTAATCAATGGTAATGCATTGACTACAAAAATAAGATTGTAGACGGTTCTTCCAATAAAGATGTTGTATTTGATAAATTATATGTATTGTTTCAATTTTTTTTGTTTGGAAAGGCCAGAAGCTTACTCCTGCTAACCTTCTACAATGACGGCATTAGGGAGATTTTTTCAATCCCTATTTCTCCCCTTCCTGGAGGAAAAGTGATTACAATCTATTATTTTGAGTTGTCAGAACTGCAAAAATGGATGAATATTCCAAAGGGACAGGAGGTATTTCCCTTACTTTGGCGAGAATTCCTTTCCTTACTTCCTGTTGTGGCTAGAAATAAAAAGGAAGTGAATAGAAATCTTCCCAGTGGGACACAGATGGCAAAAAAAAAAAAAAGATTAGGAGATTTAATAATTTGCTACACTTCCTAAAATAAAATAAAACATGGTTTTGGATACACTTTAGGCAAATCTATTTATAATAAAAAAGTTTTTTTTTTTTTTTTTGTGATAACAGATTTTTGTAAAACAGGAAAACAAAATGTAGGTCATTATCAAAATGGAAGATTCCTTATCAATTTTATTCATTTATTTATTAGAAATTTAGACTGACAGCATAATAAAAACCATGTGGTCCATCGTGTTTGCCAGTTTATTCTTTTTTTATTTTTTATTCATGCATTTTTTTATTTTTTACTTTTTTTTGTCTCAGTATAGATATGTGTTTGTCGCAAGCATGTTTGAAGCCACTTACTGTTGATTACTATGGGCCTCTTCTCCATTTCTGCCATTATTATGCTGTTAGCATTCCCTAGGTTCAGCTTCTACGCATGCATGTGCATGAGGAGATAGATAAAATGTATCTTGCTACTTCTATATATCTTAGTATGCAGGTAGGGAGAGATACAGATAAAAGAAAAAAATGTCTTTCTCAGAGTCCTCTACAATACAGAATAAGTTATCATCCCGCTAACATGCATGTCTGAATAGAGTCTTTTGCTGCACAGAGATGGTATCTGTCCTGACATGCCGGTTCCCATGTCTATCCATAGAAGTACTGAGGAATAAACTGGAAGGAAAAATGTGTGCAGCAAACCACCGGGAATTTCACTGAATTCTATTTTTCCTCATCTAACAGTCCCCCACCCCCCAATAGCCCCCCACGCCATGGGGGGGGGGTTATTGGAGGGGTGGGGGACGGTTAGCTGAGAAAAAATTGAATTCAGTGAAATTCCCGGTGGTTTGCTGCACACATTTTGATGAGGTGTCACCAGACACTTCATTAGGTACACCTGTTCACAGAGCTGGTCCAAGACCTGGGTCCGAAAATTTAATCCCCCCCCCCCCCCCGGTTGTCCCCACGTCCATTATTTTATATCATGAAAATTATATTCTTATCAGTGCCCACCAGTGCAGACTATCAGTGCCCATCAGTGCCACCTCATTAGTAGAGCCCATCCGTGCAGCCTACCAGTGTTCATCAGTGCCACTTCATCAGTGCCCACCAGTGCAGCCTATTAGTGTCCATCAGTGCCACCTTATCCATGCCCACCAGTGAAGCCTATTAGTGTCTGCCAGTGCCACCTCATCAGTGCCCATTAGTGCAGATTATCAGTGTCCATCAATGCCCACCATTGCAGCCTATCAGTGTCTTTCAGTGCCACCTCATCAGTGCACATCAGTGCCACCTCATCAGTGCCCATCAGTGCAGCTTATCAGTGCCACCTCATCAGTTCCCACCAGTGCATCCTATCGGTGTCCGTCAGTACAGCCTATCAGTGCCCATTAGTGCAGCCTATTCGTGTCCATCAGAGCCACCTCATCAGTGCCCACCAGTGCAGCCTATCAGTGTCCATAAGTGCAGCCTATGAGTGCTCATCAGTGCCACCTCATCAGTGCCCACCAGTGCAGCATATTGGTGTCCATCAGTGCAGCCTATCAGTGCCCATAAGTGCAGCATATGGTTGTCCATCAGTGCAGCCTATCAGTGTTCACCAGTGTAGCCTATCAGTGTCCATCAATGAAGCCTATCAGTGCCCATAAGTTTCCATCAATGCAGCTTATCAGTGCAGCCTATCAGTGCCATCTCATCAGTGCCCACTAATGCAGCCTATCAGTGCCCACCAGTGCAGCCTATCAGTGCCCATCAGTGCAGCCTATCAGTGCCCATTAGTGCAACCTATCAGTGTCTATCAATGCTGTTTATCAGCGTCCATCGACGCAGCCTTATCAGACAAACCACACAGGCATTGCATTGAGGAGAAGCCGAAGGACCTACTTGCCAGCCAGCGCTCTGGGGATCTCAGCGCTGCCGCTCCCAATCCAAACACCTTACTAAGCTCCACCCACAGCTTCTGCCTCTCCCGACCATACATCAGGGTGGGGGTCTAAGAGTTAGCAGTGCTCCCAGCCCTGTCGCCTCCCCTTCTCCCTGTTGACTACTGCAGCTGCCTCAATGTTAGTGGCATTGTGGGGCATGGGACAGCCCTTAATGTGCAGACAGCACAAGCAGCATAACACTACATGCTAATAGAGAGAGGGAGCCTCGGGTCCTCGGGAAGTCCGTCTGTGTTGTTAAAGTGACACCTGGGTCCCATGGTAGGACCGGCCCTGCTTATTCAATTGTTTAGTAACACAAATTGCTAATCAGCCAATCACATTGCAGCACCTCAATGCATTTATGAATCTAGACATGGTGAAGACAACTTTGTGAAGTCCAAACTGAGCATCAGAATGGGGAAGAGAGGTTATTTTAGTGTCTTTGAACGTGGCATGGTTGTTAGTGTCGGAGGGGCTGGTCTGGGTATTTCAAAAACTGCGTACCTACTGGGATTTTCATACACAACTATCTCTAGAGTTTCCAGATCTGGGAAAGGCTACAGAAAGATTTATTTTGCACTCAAGGTTCCCAAGAACACAGTGACCTCCATAATTTTCAAATGGAAGAAGTTTGACACAATCAGGACTCTTCCAAGAACTGGTCGTCTGGCCAAACTGAGCAAACGGGGGAGAAGAGCCTTAGTAAGAGAGGTGACCACGAACCCGATGGTCACTCTGACTAAGCTCCAAATATCCTATCTGGAGATGGGACAGATCAAATCATATTCATGTGTTAGAATGGCACAATCAAAGGCAAGACTTGAAAATTGCTGTTCACAGACGCTCGCCATACAATCTGACAGAGCTTGAGATATTTTGCAAAGAAGAAGAATGGGCAAACGTTTCACTCTCTAGATGTGCAAATCTGGTAGAGACATCCCCAAAAAGACTTGTAGCTGTAATTGCAGGATAGGAGGTTCTACAAAGTATTGTACCCCCCCCAACACTTTTCACATATTTATTTGTAAAAAATGCTGAAAAACATTTATCATTTTCCTTCCACTTCACAACTATGTGCCACTTTGTGTTGGTCTATCACGTACAATCCCAATAAAATACATTTACATTTTTGGTTGTAACATGACAAAAAGTGGAAAATTTCAAGGGGTATGAAAACTGTTTTACGGCACTGTATACTTACCTGTAATTTACCACAGGTGGACTCCTGTCAAGGTGTAGAACAGTGATGGTGAACCTTGGCACCCCAGATGTTTTGGAACTACAATTCCCATGATGCTCCACTACACTGCAGAGTGCATAAGTATCATGGGAAATGTAGTTCCAAAACATCTGGGGTGCCAAGGTTCGCCATCACTGGTGTAGAAGCATCTCAGCAACAGAAATGGAAGGCACCGGAGCAAAATTTCAAGTGTTGTTGCAAAGGGTCTAAATACTTATGCCAATGTGATATTTCAGCTTTTCCTTTTTCATACATTGGCAAACATTTCTAAAATTCTGTTTCCACGTTGTCATTATGGGGTACTGAGTGTAGATTAATGAGAAAAAAAAATATTTAAACAACTGTAGTATCAGGCTGCAATAAAGCAAAATTGAAAAAAGTGAAGGAGGTCTGAATACTTTCAGAATTCACCGTGTATTATGCATTCATAATGGTCCCTTCCCTCAAGGAGCTTACAATCTAAGGTCCCCAGCTCATATACTAGGGCCAAATACTCTACCAGAATGTCTCTGGAGTGTGGGAGGAAACCCACATAGGCACAGGGAGAACATGCAGACTCCAGGCAGGTAGTGCCATGGTTGGGACTTGAACCAATGACCCCAGTGCTTCTAGGTGCAAGTGCTAACCATTTAGTCACTGTGCTGCCCAGGTAGATTTTATTAACCATGTTAGCTGGAACTGGCTGAGATTTAAACCATTAATGGGCAGGCTGAATGCACCAAGTTGATTGATCAGTCAACTGGGGTACAAGCAGCCTACCTGATTTGCTTGTGATTATTGCAAGCAGCAGTGGCAGGGCATCCAGTGGTGGTGAGGACCGGGGCATCCATGCAGCGGGGGCGGGGACTGGGCATCCATGCAGTGGTGGTGAGGACCGGGGCATCCATGCAGTAGCGGTGGGGACCAAGCATCCATGCATCGGCGGGGACCGTGCGGCTCTTTACCTTATTCGCTTCCACTGTGCATCCTCTCCCTTCCTCCTAGGCATCCAATAGGATCGCCTGTCCTTTCAGCCAATAGGGTGATGGGTATCAGTCCCACTTCCTGATTGGCCCGGGAGGAGGATTAGTGTTGCAATTGCAAATATTCATTTGCTGTTTCAACACACCTGGGTGGGCTCTGGACGCATCCTCAGCGTCCCGAGCCCACTCTACTTTGAAGCCTATTAGAGCCTATGTACTTAAAAAAAACCTGGCCACTGTAATTCATGCACCCAATGACCCGACATATGAATAGGGGGTGGCTGCAGAGACTATGGATAGATTCACGCTATGAATGAAACTGTACATTACCATATAGGGGGTGCCGAGAAGAGAGGGGGCTGCGCCCGGGCGCCCATGATGGACGAGCCCCTAAGGGACGCCCCCCCCCCACCAGGAGTAGACAATGGCTCAGCAGGAGGAATTACCCTGTCACCACGGCACAGTGGTGTAGTGGTTAGCACTCTCACCTAGCAGTAATAAGGGTCGCTAGTTTGAATCTCAACCACGACACTACCTGCCTCGAGTTTGCATGTTCTCCCTGTGCCTGCGTGGGTTTCCTCCGGGTACTCCAGTTTCTTCCCACACTCCAAAGACATGCAGGTAGGTTAATTGGCTTCTGTCCAAAATTGGCCCTAGTATATGAATGGGGACCTTGGATTGTGGGCTCCTTGAGGGTAGGGACTGATGTGAGTGTGCAATGTACAGGGATAAGGACAATTGTAGATACTCAGGCTGGACTGGTGTCTTTATTCAACATTACTAACTATGTAACACTGTCTGTGTTGATGGGGGAATTGTGTAAATGTCTTTCCTGCAACCCGTGGTTGAAGGAAAGACATTTGTACCATCTATAGCAGTGGTCTCCAAACTATGGCTCTCCGGTTGTACAAGAACTACAATTCCCATCATGCCCAGTCTTGTCTGTGAAAGTCAGACTTTTACAATGCCTCATGGGATGTGTAGTTCGGCAAAAGCCGGAGGGCCGTAGTTTGGAGATCCCTGGTCTATAGCTAGCCTTAGTTAGATTTTGACTGAACTTCCACTTTAATATTTGGGGCTATAAGTGTTTGGGGAAGAATGAGTAAGGACAAGTTGAATAATGGGTAACTGCTAGAATTTCACTTTATTATACAGCTTTGTATATTATTACACAAAAATAAGTTCCCAGATACCAATCTCTACTTGAGCTTATGCTCAGGATTAAATATTCAGGAAATAGATAAGGCATCGGGAAGCTATAGAGAGCAGACCATACTATGAGCCCATAGATGTCTTCAGTTGTAAGAAAAGCTGTCTTAAGTCGAGACTAGATGACACAAGGTCAACAATTTACTAGCCTACCAGCAGGCCGGGATCCGTGAGGGAGATGGTAGGATCAGAGTGTCTGACTTGATTTGCTTTTACATTGGTCTTAAAGTTCTCAAGCCCGTAAAATGTACAACTGTAACATATTCAAGGAGTTTTTTTTTTTATTGCAATGTACTTCTGTGCACTATACGCTCCTGGACCCAAGCGCGCCGCTGACCTCTGTAGATTGTGTATAAGTTACTGGCGTTTTTTTGAAACTGAGAGCGCACAGAAATAAAAACTAGCTTGGCCGGTTGACCTATTTGGTTTTCACCGCCTGGAGTTGAAAAGATTAAAAACGGAACAATATCTTGTTTTCCTGCAATGCTATTTTCTTATCTTGTACTGGATTTTCTTTTATTAAACACCACACAAGTGAATTCATAGACCATGTAGCAGTCGTTCAGAAGATACCGCTGACTTTCCGCCATCTGTCTAGAAAGTAAATCTAAGCATTTCATTTAAAAAGATACAAACTGTCACTTTATAAGAGATCATGTTGTTTTAATTTACAAACTGATATAATTAAGGTTCTGTAAAGACTTTTTTTTTTTTTTTACTAAGGGGTAAAGGATATTTTACATGCTTAAAGTATAGCTCCACTTTTGTTGAGAAAAAAAAAAGCAATCCCCTCTGGGTCATCTACTGTATGTACTTTGAAGTGATTTTAACAAACGTTGTAGCAGATTTCTACCTTTTTCTATTCGAAATAAAAAGCTATTTGTTCCACTATGTCCTTGCAAGACTTGTTCCTGAATGTGAGGATCTGTGTTCATTATAACCACTGGGCGCACTTTCAGTGTTCTGATGGGAAAGTTACAGGGTCTACATCTCATTAGAACAGGGGCCTGTACACATTTCAGTGTGAGGGCCACATCAAATGCTTTACAAATATTCACGGGCCAAAAAAAAGAAATCTGTTTTGTAAATCAATGAATAATAAATCAATAAATTCCTTTTTCTTGCATCGTTTCTGGAATCAGCATGATGGGATTCAGAATAAAAGAGAAAAAAAACTTTAGTAAAACAAAGCTAAGTCAGACTTACATCAGAGTTCCCATTACACACATCAGGGTTACCCTCAGAGACCCCCCTTACATCACAGTCCCCATCAGAGCCCTCCTTACATCAGTGTCTGCCTTAAGAGCTCCCCTTACATCAGGGTTCCCTTCAGAACCCCCCTCACATTAGGGTCCCCATCAGAGCTCCCCTTACATCAGGGTCCCCCTTACATCAGGGTTCCCATCAGAACCACCCTTAAATTATAGTCCCCATTAGGGTCCCCCTCAGAGCCTCTCTTACAACAGAGTTCCCATTACACACATCGGGGTAACCTTTAGAGACCCCCCTTACATCACAGTCCCCATCAGAGCCCCTCCTTACATCAGTGTCTGCCTTAAGAGCTTCCCTTACATCAGGGTTCCCATCAGAACCCCCCTCACATTAGGGTCCCCGTCAGAACTCCCCTTTCATCAGAGCCCCCCTTACATCAGGGTTCCCATCAGAACCCCCCTTAAATTAGGGTCCCCATTAGGGTCCCCCTCAGAGCCTCCCTTACATCAAAGTCCTCATCAGAGTTCTCCTTACATCAGAGTCTGCCTTAAGAGTTCCTCTTACATCACAGTCCCCAACAGAACCCCCCTTACATCACAGTCCCCATCAGAGCCCCCCTTATATCAGAGTATGCCTTAAAGTGATACTAAAGCTTTGTTTTTTTTAAATAACAAAAATGTAATACTTACCTCCACTGTGCAGCTCGTTTTGCACAGAGTGGCCCCGAACCTCGTCTTCTGGGGTCCCTTGGAGGCTCTCGCAGCTTCTCCCCACATTAGATAACCCCCTAGGAGAAGCGCTCTCGCGAGGCGGTTACTTTTCAGGCGAGCTCCCATAGTCATTTATTTGACGTCCATAGAAGCTGAATGAATGATTCGGCCCCGCCCCCCAGCGCCAGTGTTTTTGGATTTGATTGACAGCAGTGGGAGCCAATGGCTGCACTGCTATCAAACTATCCAATCAAGAGTCGGGACCCAGTGGAGAGAAGGATGGCGCAAAGGATGGCGCAAAGGATGGCACAAAGGGGCTCATGTAAGTAAAACGGGGGGGGAGGCTAGGGGACCGGAGACTGCCAGGTGTTTTTTCACCTTAATGCATAGGATGGATTAAAGTGAAAAAACAGAAGGGTTTACAACCCCTTTAAGAGCTCCCCTTACAATAGGGCTCCCCTTAGAGCCCCCTTACCTTGGGGTTCCCATCAGAGCCCCACTTAAATCAGAGTCCCCATAAGAGCCCCCCTTACATCAGGGTTCCCATCAGAGTACCCTTCACATTAGGGTTTCCCTCAGAGCCCCCCTTACATCAAGGTCCCCTTAAGAGTCCCCCTTACATCAGAGTCTGCCTTAAGAGTTCCCCTTACTTCAGGGTTCGCTTCAGAGCTCCTTACCTCAGGGTTCCTATCAGAGCCATCCTTACATCAAGGTCCCCATCCCCACTTACATCAAAGTCTTCCTTAAGAGCTCCCCTTACATCAGGGATCCCCTCAGCCCCTCAGAGCTCCTTACCTCAGGATTCCCATCAGAGCCCCTTACCTCAGGGTTCCCATCAGAGCCCTCCTTACATCAAAATCCCCATAAGAGTCCCCCTTACATCAAGGACCCCATCAGAGCCCCCTTTAAATCAGAGTCTGCCTTAAGAGCTCCCCTTACATCAGAGTTCCCCTCATAGCCCACTTACCTCAGAGTTCCCATCAGAGCCATCCTTACCTCAAGGTCCTCATTAAAGCCCCACTTACATGAGAGCCCCCCTCACACTAGGGTACACCTCACAGCCTCCGTTACATGGCAGCTCCTACAGTGCCTTGAAAAAGTATTCACACCCCTTGAAATTTTCCACATTTTGTCATGTTACAACCAAAAACTTAAATGTATTTTATTGGGATTTTATATGACAGACCAACACAAAGTGGCCCATAATTGTGAAGTGGAAGGAAAATGATAAATGGCTTTCAACATCTTTTACAAATAAATATCTAAAAAAAAAAGTGTGGCGTGCATTTGTATTCAGCCCCCTTAAGCTGACCATACACCTATAGATTATCTGTAGATGGTTAGATGGAAAAGGTGGGAGATTCTTCCATCCACACAGTTTAGTGAACATTGAGAAATCTGTTGCACTTTTTCCATCTAACCATAGAAAATCTGCAGATAATCTATAGGTGTATGGCCAGCTTTACTCTGATGCCCCTAACTAAAATCTAGTGGAACCAATTACATTCAGAAGTCACCTAATTAGTAAATAGAGTCGACCTGTGTGTAATTTAATCTCAGTATAAATACAGCTGTTCTTTGAAGCCCTCAGAGGTTTGGTAGAGAAGCTTAGTAAACAAACAGCATCATGAAGGCCAAGGAACACACCAGACAGGATGGGGAAAAAGTTGTGGAGAAGTTTAAAGCAGGGTTAGGTTATATAAAAATATCCCAAGCTTTGAACATCTCACGGAGCTCTGTTCAATCCATCATCTGAAAATGGAAAGAGTAGGGCACAACTGCAAACCTACCAAGACATGGCCGAGATCCACAGCTCAGGTGGAAGAATCTATTAGTCGTGCTCTCCACAAATCTGGCCTTTATGGAAGAGTGGCAAGAAGAAAGACATTGTTGAAAGAAAGCGATAAAAAGTTCTGTTTGTAGTTTGCGAGAAGCCATGTGGGTACACAGCAAACATGTGGAAGAAGGTGCTCTGGTCAGACCAAAGATGGAAAACGCTTTGTGTGGTGGAAAACTAACACTGAACACACCATCCTCACCGTGAAACATGGCGGTGGCAGCATCATTTTGTGGGAATGCTTTTCTTCAGCAGGGGCACAGGAGCTGGTCAGAGTTCATGAGAAGATGGATGGAGCCAAATACAGGGCAATCTTAGAAGAAAACTCACTAGAGTCTGCAAAAGACTTGAGACCACGGCAGAGGTTCACCTTCCAGCAGGACAACGACTCTAAACATACAGCCAGAGCTACAATGGAATGGTTTTGATCAAAGCATATTCATTGAGAATCTGTGGCAAGACTTGAAAATTGCTGTTCACAGACACTCTCCATCCAATCTGACGGAGCTTGAGCTATTTTGCAAAGAATAAAAGCTGGTAGAGACATCCCCAAAAAGACTTGCAGCTGTAATTGCAGTGAAAGGAGGTTCTACAAAGTATTGAATCAGGGGGCTGAATACAAATGTACACCACACTTTTCACTTATTTATTTGTGAAAAACTTTGAAAACCAGTTATCATTTTCCTTCCACTTCACAATTATGTGCCACTTTGTGTTGGTCTATCACATACAATTCCAATAAAATAAATTTATGTTTTTGGTTGTAACATGACAAAATGTGGAAAATTTCAAGGGATATGAATACATTTTCAAGGCACTGTATATGTAAACAATATATATCCTGGATAACATCATTGACCAACTATGGTCTTAAAGAGGAAGTAAACCCTGATGAGTTTACTTCCTCTTTAATTCCCTGCAAAGGTAAAGCATAATGGACTACTATGCATCGCATTGTAGTCCATTATGTGTCACTTACCTGACACAGGAGCCAGCGAAGTCGCCGCTGTCCCCTGTAGTCCGGAGCGTCCATATTCTTGGTGGGTGTCGCTGCTCCGCCGCTGTCATTTGGTGAAGCCGCGATTACATCACTCCCACGCATGCGTACGGGAGCCGCTCGCGGCATATCGCCATTGACAGCGGCGTGCTCAGTGCGCCTGCGTGCCGCTATTTACGGCACATGCGCCGTAGACAGCGGGGCCTGTCTTTTAGCAAATATCTCCTAAACCGTGTAGGTTCAGGAGATATTTCTTGGACCTACAGGTAAGCCTTAATCTAGGTTTACATGTAGGTCAAAGTGTGTTATAAGGGTTTACAACCACTTTAACCATATTTGGTCAATAATTTCAATTAGGGTCTCAGACCAGTTTGTTTACAAACAGAAGCCATCTGAGGTCTGTCATTTGTGATGGGAGTAGAGGCAAGGCAGCACTGTCAGGTGACGGGTCATTGTGGCATTGTTGGACGGTGGATCACTGTGATTGACGAGGATCTACATTGCTGGATGATGTGATTGACATAATCCTCTAATTTACATTAACGGACTGTTTTTTTTCAATAAAATACTTTTTCAAGGCATAGGTGTTTTAATTTATTATTTTCATTTTTTTGTAACTGGGCAACAATGAGTATTATGGAGCTCATACTTATTCACCTGATAGAAGGCTTTTAAAAAAATGGGCTGCCAGGCTCAGTAAGTTCCCCCACAAACCTCCATATGCCTTTTGAGGGGCAGGATGTGGGGATGAAGCCCTTACCCCTTAACATGGTGCTTTGCAATGGGGAAGGCTTTCCCAAAATGTGGCATTTTCTCTCACTTTCACTCCCAGGTAAACAGGACAGATAGAGAGGGTAAACTCCATAATGGGGGCACAGCAGTAAAAACCTGATGGGTGTTCTAATCCACACCCCACACCCATTAAAAAAATGTAAAAAGCTTTGCCTCTAGTAATACTTTGTTGGCCAATAAACTCCAAATTCTCTCCATAACTAAAAATAATTAAAATAAAAACAAACACACAATACCTCAATGCTGCAGCATAAGTGTGATGCTGTAACAGCTCTGATCAGACATCAGTGACTGTCATTAACCACTTTCTGCTCTGCCCTTCCAGCGCTCACTGGAACTCCGGGCTGGAGAGGAGGCGGGAGCAGCTGGTTTGGGCTCTCAGGTGAGCACTCTCAGGTGGGTGGATCCCAACAATATAGACAGGAACCTTTCAGAGCCTGGAGCTGTTCTGTGATGTCAGCTGATAGCTTATTGTGGGTTACAGGAGAGCAAAAGTACTGTAAATGAACTCCTGTGACTCAGAAGAGAAGTATGGCCAAAAAATCTTTGCCTATAAGTCAGCGGTACCCAGGCTGCCTCTCAAGTGGCCACCACAAGCAGCTGGGCCCCCAGAATTCAGGTTGCAGAGCTCACAGAGTTTCTCAGCCCAACCAAATAAAGTCCCATACAGGGATGGTGGCCAGAGGCCTATACTTCCAATATACTCCTGGCCCTTACTCTGTTAACCCCCTCTTCCCAGGAGTACTCACAGCCTTGATCCAAGAACATACTTTTAGGACCCAAACGGTCAGGTTTGCAGCAGTCAGTACACCTCCCACTCCATTCGCCAGTCATTGGCTGTAATAGACATTTCTCTAAGTATTTACATGAAGGTGTTACAATTAAACATGTCAGTCCAGTTAGGGCCGGTTCACACAGCGAGGCGCGGCGAGGCGTCTCCGACTTACCTCGCTGCGACCTGCGGGGACCTCAGCGGCGACTTGCAGAGGACTTCTGTATAGAAGTCAATGCAAGTCGCCCCCGAAGTCGCCCAGAAGTAGTACAGGAACCTTTTTTCTGAGTCGGAGCGACTCGAGTCGCTCCTCTCAGAACGGTTCCATTGTACAGAACGGGGGCGACTTGCGGGAGCGAGGCGAGGCGAGCCGTGTCACCTCGCATCGCCTCGCTGTGTGAACCGACCCTTATTGTTAAAGGCAAAATCCAAATATTGACTTAAATTACATAGCATTGCAGCAATCAGCAGGCATGAGGTGTCTTATGGTTCATCCTGAGTACTCAGTCCCTTTCATCCTCTCTCTATATCTGATTCCAATGATGATGCACTTCAGAGCCTAGAGTAGCAGCTCCCCCAAAGGGGAGAGCAAGGTGACCTACAGCAAGCCTGTCTCTCCTCAACCTTTCCTGGTCAAAAAAGAGCCATAAATTGGACTACCCAGAAGTACTCCACCAGGAGGAGTAATTCGTAAAAGGGAACTGTGACAAACCCAATCAGGGTATGGGCTTTTGGAGGGGACTAGGGACTAGCCTTCTACCCACTGGTTATGGCCCATGGAGGAGACTGGGGATCCTGTGTGCCTCTCCTGGCCAGAACATGACAAATTGCTCAGTTCAGCCTCTTATTCCATGGAGAGAGCAGATCATGCTCTAATGATGGACAACAACATGGTGAACGCTGGGAGCGAGGCTTGGAATAATTCTTTGAATAAAAACAATAAAGCTTCCCTTCTGGAGTGGATGGAAAGGTGTAATATTAATCTTATACAGATAATGGTCAGAGGAAACATGGTGGCCCTTCTACAGACTGAGTTGGAGAAGCTTTCCCAATTGGTACAAACATATTTATCAATTATATCGCTCAAGAAATCTATGAAGATAAATAAATTCCAGTTTTTTAGACTGCTGGAACATTGTATGAATTTTGTAGAGGACAGATTACACTAGTGAAAACCAAAGACCTGACAGACTGCATGTGTAATGTACTTTGTGTATCTGTGGGGCTGGTACCAAACTGTCTGGGTCGGCACTGACCTGAGTCACCTACGTTTGTTTAGGGGACTAATAATTAATTAGCTTACTGTTTATTTAGCTTAATATTTGTGTTCATGTTAGCTGTTCCTTATGCCACATACACATGACCTGCTGGACTTTCTGGCAGACTAGGTGGCACAGTGGTGTAGTGGTTAGCACTCTCACCTAGCAGTTAGAAGTGTCATTGGTTTGAATCCCAACTACAACACTAGCTGCCTGGAGTTTGCATGTTCTCCCTGTGCCTATGTGGGTTTCCTCCAGGTACTCCAGTTTCCTCCCACACTCCAAATACATGCAGGTAGGTTAATTGGCTTCTGTCCAAAATTGGCCCTAGTATATGAATGGGGACCTTGGATAGTGGGCTCCTTGAGAGTAGGGACCGATGTGAGTGTGCAATGTACAGGGATAGGGTCAATTGTAGACACCCAGGCTGGACTGGTGTCTTTATTCAACCTTACTAACTATGTAACACTGTCTGTGTTGATGGGGGAATCGTGCAAATGTCTTTCCTGCAACCAGTGGTCTCCAAACTATGGCCCTCCAGTTGTTCAGGTACTACAATTCCCGTCATGTCTGTGAAAATCTGACTTTTACAATGCTTCATGGGATGTGTAGATTGGCAACAGCCGGAGGGCCATAGTTTGGAGATCCCTGGTCTAAACTGGATGGACTTGTGTCTTTATTCAACCTTAGTAACTATGTAACTAGGTGTAACAGAATCAGTCGATTGGACATTCCAATCGTGTGTTGGCTAATCTGATCGTTTTTCATGAAAAAAATCAGATGGACTTAGAAATAGAACATGTTTCAAATCTGTCCGACGGACTCTATTCCTATCGGGAAAACCGTTCGTCTGTATGCTGGTCCGACTGACCAAATACGACGCAAGGGCAGCTACTGGCTATCGAACTTCCTTTTTTTGTCCCGACGTACGTCATCGCGTTCAAAACTAACGGATTTACGAACGCACTTAGCCCCTTCGTGTGTGGGCAAGTCCGTTCCTTCGGAAATCTGTCGGAACTCTGCCCAAAAGTCCATCTGGAAGACCGTCAGGCCTTTTCTGCTGGAAAGTACAGTCATGTGTATGCAGCATTAGATGTACTAACAATATTACTGTTTACAGTTTGCATTGTTTAGAATAATGTGATCAAGCTTACCTGATCTTGTGTGATATATAATCTGTGTGAATTTACAATAAAGTTTATTCCAGTTTGCACCTAAGCTAGTGGCGTGTAGTTCTTGGGTGCGCTATTCAGCTATAATACCTGATTCCTGTTTCCAGTTTGGAGGAAGTTGTATCTTGGCAGGAGAACCCAGGCTGGGTGCCAGGTGATCTGTCACAGGACTCTACCTGTTTATAAATACTTTTCTTTTAAGATTATGAAAAAGAGTGTGGGACCTCCTCACACTGGCCTCAGCAAGAGCTATAAGGACCCATTGGGGGTTATTTACTAAAGGAAAATCCACTTTGCACTGCAAGCGCACTTGGAAGTAAAGTCGCTGTAGATCCGAGAGGGACATGCAAGGAAAATAAAAAAACAGCATTTTAGCTTGCACATGATTGGATGCTAAAAACAACAGAACTTCCCCTCATTTCAGATCTACCCCCTTAAATTTAGAGCGACTACACTTTTAAGTGCGCTTGCAGTGCAAAGTGGATTTGCCTTTCGTAAATAACCCCCATTAAGTGGTTGAACCTACCAGCATCTCCCAAAATCTAAAAATATCAGTTTTTGGTGGTCTGGCCCTGCTTAACGATAACAAGGGAATCAGATAAGAGTAAAAATGTGCCCTACGCAGGGCCGGGACAAGGGGTGGGCAGGAGGAGCGGCTGCCCCTGGTGCAATGGTTTATTGCAAGGGTAGGGGGCACCCTGACCCTAACCCTAAGGGAAAGGGGGGCGCAGTTTGGCATCTTTGCCCTGGGCGCTGAATGACCTTGTCCCGGCACTGGCCCTACGTTTTATTATTTCCATTTTTTTTTTTAATATACTATTTAAACTTCTTTTTTTTCTCAATGTATAGCAAGTAAATATGTAAACTCAACTACATCACAGCTTAATACTGCAACCTTCCACTCTCCTAACGGGCTTATTTATTTTGTTTTTAATCCAGCAGCCTTGAGCACCGTGCCATTAATATAGTGTGAATGGCTCACTTATGAAACAGAGCAACATACAAAATTCTGACCATATTTTATTGTGCTCCTCGCATTAAGGGAGAGGTGAAGGTTGCTCGGGTCATCTAATAATAGCAAGAAACGCGTATAAATTTATTCACTCTCCTTGGAATAACATGAGACATAAATTCACATAAGCATTGCTTCCTCGTGTGTTTTAAATATACATTAATGTACGACTTTTTTTTTTTTTTTTTTACATAGGCGTTAAATACATATTCATTGACATGTATCTGCATGTTACGATAGTCCGCTCTCAGATTGTTTAGATGTATTTGACATCCTTTTTTTTTTTTTGTTATGATTTTTTTTTTTTAATTTAGCTGCTTCTCTAAAACCTGTCACTTTTTGAAGTAACCCTTGGGCCCAGCTTGTGCCTGCTCGTATCTCCTCCTGAAGTCCTGAGTGTCAAATGTCAGGCCATGTACTGTGCTGTCAAAGAGGAGAAAAGGCTCAGATGATTGATGACTGGAAAGGCTGAAATCTAAACCTCTGCAGCAATTGCTTCTTTTACAAAAAAACACTAGGGCTACCCACAGTGACTAGAACCAAGGTCAGTTCACATACCATTACACCCACTGCTCTAGGCTGCTAACAAGTCCTACCATTCATGAGAGGCTTTTTGCCCGTTTCCACTTCTATAATTCGAAGTCGTTCGTTCCCTCCCCCCCCCCCCCACCTTTTCCCCTAGAACCCCCTGCCAAAATTTGCAGACACTTAATCCCAATAAAAAGAAGCATGGCCTTTTTTTTCCCTTCAGGCTGCCTTTGCGACTTGAAGCCACGGGCTGGAGCTTTCTGCTGCATAAGTCAGATGACAGGATTATTAATGGCGCGGGGCACTGTCATATCTGATTCCATGCATATTCATGAGGAGAACGGGACAGATGGGACCTGGCATCATGGGGGGGTTGACTGTGCCCCTCTCCCCTGACATGATTTTATATTCAGAGATTAAATATATTTAAGTAACGGAGCATAATAACATGATATGTGCAAGGTATCCAAGTTTACTACAGCGCTGACCTTCATTGTCTGACCTCTTATGGGTTTCTATGTTATGTCTTTGTCTAAAGCCGCGTATTAGTTATCCCCCCCCCCCCCCGGTATTGTCCGTTTTAGCGAAACGATTGTAGAGATGAAAACTGGTTGGTCATTCATAAGCCATTTTGCCTACAGTAATCGGCTTGTGTTATTTTAATAATTATAATTTATTTATTTTTGTTATTTATATAGCGGCAATAATTTGCTCAGTGCTTTACTTACAGTATATATATATATATATAGGTGGTACAGTGGTGTAGTGGCCGGCACAGTGGTGTAGTGGCTGGCACAGTGGTGTAGTGGCCGGCACAGTGGTGTAGTGGCCAGCACAGTGGTGTAGTGGCCGGCATAGTGGCATAGTGGTGTAGTGGTTAGCACTCTCACCTAGCAGTAAGAGGGGTCATTGGTTCAAATCCCAACCACAACACTACCTGCCTGGAGTTTGCATGTTCTCCCTGTGCCTGCATGGGTTTCCTCCCACAATCCAAACACATGCAGGTAGGTTAATTTACTTTTGTCCAAAAAATAAAAATAAAATTGGCCCTAGTATAATGAATGGGGACCCTGGATTATGGGCTCCTTGTGGGTAGGGACTGATGTGAGTGTGCAATGTACAGTGATAGGGACAAATGCGCTTCTGGAAGAATGGTCAAACATTCTCATAGACACACTCCTAAACCTTGTGGATAGCCTTCTCGTAAGCCCTTGTACACATGATCGGACATTCCGACAACAAAATTTTGTCTGAAACTGGTTGCATACACACGGTCGGACAAAGTTATCGGAAAATCCGATCGTTCGAAAGGTGATAACGTTTGTACGTTACGACGGGACTACGTTCAGGCTAGTAGCCAATAGCTTTGGTCTCGTAATTTGATCTGGGCATGCGTGGCACTTTGTCCGATCGGAATTCTCTACAAACGATCGGAAAAAGTCCTATTGGATCATGTTGTCGGTAATTTTTATATCCAGCTCTCAAACTTTGTTGGTCTGACATTCCGCCGGAAAAAGTCAGATGGAGCCCACACACGGTCGGATTATCCGACAACACGGTTCGATCGGACATTTTCCGTCAGAATTTCCGACCGTGTATACAAGAGCTAAGAGTTGAAGCTGTTATAGCTGCAAAGGGTGGGCCAACTCAATATTGAACCCTACGGACTAAGACGGGAATTCCATTAAAGTTCCATTAAATCAGTGGGTCCGGCAGATGCAGTAATCGTTGACAGGAGAGGAGTGATAAAATGTAAAAAAGGCAGACCGCTGTTCTTTCAGAGAGGAAAATAGAGATCTGCTAAGCAGAAACACAGATCTCTGTTTCCCTCCAGTTAAGCCGGGATGGCAGTTAGAGATCACTCCCTAGGAGCACACTTAACCCTCTGATTGCCCCTGATGTTAACCCCTTCCCTGCCCGTGTCATTAGTACAGTGAGAGTGCAATTTTTTAGTACTGATCACTGTATTAGTGTCACTGGTCACCATAAAGTGTCACTTAGTGTCTGATTTGTCCGCCACAATGTCACAATCCCGCTAAAAATCGATGTTCGCCGTGATTACTAGTAAAAATAAAAATGAAAATGCCATAAAAACATCCCCTGGTTTGTAGATGCGATAACTTTTGCACAACCCAATCGATATACACTTATTGGGATTTTTTTTTTTTTTACCAAAAACATGTAGCAGAATACATATTGGTCTAAATTGATGAAGAAATTACATTTTTTTTTTATTGGATATGTTTTATAGCAGAAAGTAAAAAATATTGTTTTTTTTTTTTTTTCAAAATTGTTAGTCTTTTTTTGTTTATTGCGCAAAAAATAAAATCTGCAGAGGTGATCAGATACCAAAAGAAAGCTCTATTTGTGGGGAAAAAAGAACATCAAATTTGCTTGGGTACAGCGTCGCACGGCCGCGCAATTGTATAGTTAAAAGGACGCAGTGCCATATCGCAAAAAATGTCCTGGTCATGAAGGGGGTAAAACCTTCTGGGGTTGAAATGGTTAAATACTGGATGCTAAAGGAGATATAACTGATTTCTAGATTGTAAGCTCTAAGGAGCAGGGCCCTCTGATTCCTCCTGTATTGAATTGTATTGTAACTGTACTGTCTGCCCTAACATTGTAAAGTGCTGCGCTATATACATCATGTATAATAATAATAATAATAATAATAATAATAATAATAATAATAATAATACTAATAATAATAATATTTGGTATCAGTGAACACAAAATATTTTTCTGCTATAGTTTATGTAGTCTTCAAGGAATAGCATATGTCTCAGTTAACAGAGTTTACCGTTTGTACAATAAAATTATATTCTTTGAAATATATTATTTTGTTTGATCTTTGTAACCTAAAAAGTCCCTTTTGTATATTTTATTTTTTTGGTTCTAATTATATTTTAAGGATAGGCTATGCCAGACTTAATTTCATAGATAACAGTTACATTTGAAACATAAATTGCATTGTCCATTCTGATTTTACACATATTAAAATGACATGATAAAGTTGTCTCCTGTTAATTGTGTGACCAGGAATAAATATTATCAAGGTAGGGAGACAAGAATTTTTTCTACAGGTACGGTGGCAACATAGTAATTGTGTAGGATACTCAGTCTTTTAGCAAACAATGTAATCTGGTTAGAGTTTACTACATCTGCCAAAAAAGCGATATGTACAGTATCTCACAAAAGTGAGTACACCCCTCACATTTTTGTAAATATTTTATTCTATCTTTTCATGTGACAACACTGAAGAAATGACACTTTGCTACAATGTAAAGTAGTGAGTGTACAGCTTGTATAACAGTGTAAATTTGCTGTCCCCTCAAAATAACTCAACACACAGCCATTCATGTCTAAACCGCTGGCAACAAAAGTGAGTACACCACTGAAAATATCCAAATTGGGCCCAATTGGCCATTTTTCCTCCCCGGGTGTCATGTGACTCATTAGTGTTACAAGTTCTCTGGTGTGAATGGGGAGCAGCGGTGTTAAATTTGGTGTTATCGCTCTCATAGTGGTCACTGGAAGTTCAACATAGCACCTCATGGCAAAGAACTCTGAGGATCTGAAAAAAATAATTGTTGCTCTAAATAAAGATGGCCTAGGCTAGAAGAAGATTAGCAATACCCGGAAACTGAGCTGCAGCACGGTGGCCAAGACCATACAGCGGCTTAACAGGACAGGTTCCACTCAGAACCGGCCTGACCATGGTCCACCAAAGAAGTTAAATGCACGTGCTCAGCATCATATCCAGAGGTTGTCTTTGGGAAATAGATGTAATGAGTGCTGCCAGCATTGATGCAGAGGTTGAAGGGCTGGGGGGTCAGCCTGTCAGTGCTCAGACCATACGCCGCACACTGCATCAAATTAGTCTGCATGGCTGTCATCCCAGAAGGAAGCCTCTTCTAAAGATGATGCACAAGAAAGCCTGCAAACAGTTTGCTGAAGACAAGCAGACTAAGGACATGGATTACTAGAACCATGTCCTGTGGTCTGATGAGACCAAGATAAACGTATTTGGTTCAGATGGTGTCAAGCGTGTGTGGCGGCAACCAGGTGAGGAGTACAAAGACAAGTGTGTCTTGCCTACAGTCAAGCATGGTGGTAGAAGTGTCTTGGTCTGGGGCAGCATGGGTGCTGCCGTCACTGGGGAGCTACAGTTCATTGAGGGAACCATGAATGCCAACATGTACTGTGACATACTGAAGCAGAGGCAGTATTTCAACATGATAACAACCCCAAACACACCTCCAAGACGACCACTGCCTTGCTACAGAAGTTGAGGGTAAAGGTGATGGATTGATCATCTGTGGGGCATCCTCAAACGGAAGGTGGAGGAGCACAAGTTCTCTAACATCCACCAGCTCCGTGATGTCATCATGGAGGAGTGGAAGAGGACTCCAGTGGCAACCTGTGAAGCTCTGGTGGACTCCATGCCCAAGAGGGTTAAGGCAGTGCCTGAAAATAATGGTGGGCACACAAAATATTCACACTTTGTGCCCAATTTGGAAATTTTTACTTAGGGGTGTACTCACTTTTATTGCCAGTGGTTTAGAGATTAATGGCTGTGTGTTGAGTTATTTTTACGGGACAGCAAATTGACAATGTTATACAACTGTACACTCACTACTTTACATTGTAGAAAAGTGTAATTTCTTTAGTGTTGTCACATTAAAATATATAATAAAATATTTACAAAAATGTGAGGGGTGTACTCACTTTTGTGAGATACTGTATTTGTAAGGGTAGGCATGGAAGGGGGGGGGGGGGGGGCAGGGTGTGTGTTGTTATTGACAGGTGACGTCTCTTCCGTATGTTCCCCATTACCTCGTTGGGCCCCAAGTGTGGGCCACACCCAGGATGGGTTCTTCTGGGCTAGTCAAGGCAGCAGAAAAGAATCTGTTGCTTTACACAGGGTTTACACCTTGTCCGAAGGTGTGCTCATTAATTCCGAGACCAGACAAGGGTGGAAGTCATGTAAAAGTCAAACAATAAGGCAGTGTTTGGGTATAGTTCTTTGTGACGTTCTTCCAAAGTTAGCGTCCCATGCTCTACCCTTCACTCTGTATCCTTATACCGGCTTCCTCCAGCGATTCGGTGATCTCAGCAGAGTGGATCGGGAGAATGCTGGCAGCGGACTTCACAGACTGACATGCCTACCACTCTGACATGTGTGAGTGGATTGTTTTTAAACATTTAATTTATAAAAAAAACGACCGCACCACAACTCTCTCTCCCTTCTCTTTTGTCTCCTCTGTAATTGCCCTCGCCTGCCGCTCTGATCCCCCTGCTGTCCGAGTCCACCTGTGTGCTGGGGCCCCTACAGGAGGCCTTGTGATACTCTCCATCGGTGGCCATGGGGGTATGGGGTGGGGAGGATTTGTGCTGGTAAGGGAAGATGATTTGTAATAGGAGGAGATGGGGATAAGTGCTGGGATGGGGAAGAAGGGGGGGGGGGGGTGATTGTGTTGGGACTGGGGATTTTGGGGATGCTGTGGAAGGGGGGAAGAAGATTTGTTTTGGGGGTGGGGGGTTGTTCTGGGGGGGAATTTATTTATTCTGGTGGGGGATGGAGGATGAGAATAAAGACTAGTGCTGGATGTTTTTTTTGCAGGAGATGGAGTGGGGTTTTTGATGAAAGGGTAACCTGGGGGAGAGTATTGCTTGTGGGGGGAAATTTTGCACTCTTCTTAGCCCTACACTGTGCCTTACACACCCCTGACTCCTGCGCTCTTTTTGTTTTGTACTCATGACTCCTAATATGCATTACACACTCCTGTCCCCTGCAATTTGTACATAAGACTCACAGGCTCTATTCACACCTAAGCATTCCGGATTGCAGACAGAATTGCTGCGATTCTGCCCATGATTCCCGAATCTCCGCAAATCACAGGACGTGCTCACGATCCCTTTACTTTAAATGGCACCCCAATCGCGGAGCAAAACTTCTTTTGGGTGACAGGCTTCCCGCGATTCTGTTTACGTGATTTTGCCACGATTTTGTCAGGAGACAATCCCTGCAAAATCGTGCCGCAGTTGGGTTTCTATGCCGTGCACCGCTAAAGTGTACGGGTTTGGCTTGAAGAAAGGGTGGCAACCCTATCATAAACACAGTAGGCAACCTACCTACATATTAGCCCAGAAGTATTCTAAGGTCGGGCGTTTTGGAAGAAGTAGCTGTTGTTAGGTAAGCTTTTGGTTTCTAGAGCTGGTTCTGGTTGATGGAACTTGGAATTTGGTTAACTAGGACTACTAACTCTGTATGGGGATTTTTTATTTAAAGAGTTTTAATCTTTAATTAATAAACATATCCCCAGCATGGGTCATCATACAGAAGAACATTTATATACAGATGGGTCCAGTCATGATGCAGAACTCCTAGTGTCTCCTCATTAAAGCGGAATTCCAACCCACCACCCCCGACCCCCAAAAATTTTAAGTCAGCAGCTACAATCACTTACCTGATCAGGCATCCAACGGTGTCCTCACCTGAGCCAGTTCTTGAATCAGCTCTTGGATGCTGGCACCACCATCTTGGTTAAGGGAAACCCACAGTGAAGCCTGTAGTGTGTACTCCATTACAAGCTGTCAAAGATTTTCTTTTCTTGAAAGTATGTAGTAAATCGAACATTATGCAAATGGTAGAATTGTACAAACATATACCTCATCCGTACATATTAGAGATGTGCGGTTCATTTAGTTTAATAAATATTTAGACATATTTTTCGTTATTCAGAGATTGGGATATTTCCGAATACCCGAATTAAGTATAAAAGTATAAAAAGTTTAGCGAATGCTCCAAATAACGAAACAAAATTTGTCCGAATTTCCGAAATTCAAATTGAAATTCAAATCGAATTTTACATCGATTTCCATTTGACTTTGGACTGTAAACATATTTCTGAAATCAAAGATGGTGTGTGTTATTAGTGTACCATTTGGAAATAATTGCTGTTTTTGTTAAGCCAAAGGTGATTTAAAGCGTCATTGTAATCATTTGATGAAGATATTTCTTTTGTGTGTTCACTTTGCCGCATTAGAATAAAAAAAAATATATACGGTATATAACATTTTAGTTTCGGCAGATTCAAAATTGATCGGTTTAAATGTTTTCAATCGAGAAAAAAATTGTAAATCAGAAGAAAATTTGAAAAAAGACAAAAAAGAACTCCAAATACAAATCCCAAATACGAATTAAACAAATCAACCTAATTTAACTAAAGTAAATAACTAGATTACCGAATCTCAACAAAACATCAGGACAAGTTTCATCAATTGAGGAGAGCAGGCTGATATCCCAGCACAGGTAGAGAATTGACCATGCTGTTTTCTCATGCCTAGTATGGTCAGCAGAGGGACTGGCATGAACACCACGTATTTCACACAAAGAAAGTGATACATAGAGAACAGGATACTTTTTCATACAAGTACATGATACAGCAGGCACATATCAGGAATATGAAATGTTGGCTTTACATGTTCTTTCATTTTAATCGTATATGTGGTTTTCATTTTGGTAAAGACCATTTGTTCCAAAATTGAATGTTAACAACTTGTAGCCCAGGCTTTTTCTGACACTTTTTGTTTACAAGTTTAAATCAGTATTTTTTGCTAGAAAATTACTTATAACCCCCAAACATTATACTTTTTTGTTTTTACCAGAGGTCTTAGGAAATAAAATGGCGATTGTTGCAATTTTTTTATGTCACATGGTATTTGCGCATTGGTTTTGCAAACAAAAAATACACTTTAATGTATAAAAAAACAAAAAAACAAAAAAAAAACACAATATATACCTACATTTTTTTGTAAAATGTGAAAGATGATGTTACGCAGAGTAAATAGATTCCTAAAATGTTGCGCTTTAAAATTGCACATGCTCATGGAATGGAGACAAACTAAGGTACTTAAAAATCTCCATAAACGCAGCTTTAAACGTCTTCACTGGTTACCTGTTTAGAGTTAACAGAGGAGGTCTAGAACTAGAATTATTGCTCGCCGCGGCAAACTCAGCCAGAAGTTTGGCCCCCTCCTCCTTCCCCACTGACGGGCCATTTCTAGAGCACAGCGCAATTTGCGAATGTGCAGGATAAATTCTTAACCATGGACAAACCACTAAAATAAGCACCACATCCCTTCATTTAAATAGATACAGGAGGATTTGTGGAATTTTTGAGGTGCAAATATTGATACGGTGATCCAGGAGGATAATATAAAATTATTTTATTTAAACAATGCTAAAAAATTTCTAAAAGCTATTAGACAACAAGCACATAAAGTATAATCCTTATGGGTACAGCAAATTGGATGGAATTCCCAACATGTTTCGCCCACAACCTGTGCTTCCTCAGGGGATGCTGACCACTTGAAGTACAAGCCTTCCCAGTCTTTAAGAACAGAATATGCTACAATCAATGATAATTCAGATAATCCGGGGGAGTCTGCAACTGCCACAGAAAATCAAGAACTACAGGTGACCAAAGGAGGCATTCAAGGTCCAGAAACAATAGTTTGCAAGAACACCCATGGACATAGACTCTCCAAAGCATGGTACCAGTGTCTAGAACTGGTGTCCTGCATTGGGGCGTGTGTCCCTGTGGTTCCATTGCGAATGCGCAGTAGTGAACTGGCTGTGAAGCCACAAAGCTTCACCGCCTGTTTCCCTTAGTGGACATAGCAGTGGCGGCACCCGATAGCCGATTGAAAATTAACTCACTTAGGGACACTGCTGGATTCTGGGACAGGTAAGTGTCCTAATATTAAAAGTCAGCAGCTACAGTATTTTTTTCTGAAGGAGCTTGGAGCTCCTCTTTAATACAAAATACAGAACATCACATCACAATTCCATGTTATTGACAGTTTGAGGTATAACAAAGTTAAAATGTTAAAAGAGAAGTATGGGTTTCTTTTTTTTTTGCATATTCATACTTACCTAGGTGGATGCTGCATCTGTCCCCCGGCACCTCTGCACTGAAAACCGGGTGATGGAACATCGCCAGTCGCTCGGGTGCCAGTTTCATCTTTCTGCTCATGTCTCTCCGCGCTCATTGGAACGCTGGGCTGTGGAGGGGGCAGAGCAGGCCGTCTCCGGCTCTCAGTGGCTTGCTGAGAGGCTGAGAAGGGTCCAGGCACCTGGTGGATCCAGCCTTCCTTTGTCACTATGACGCTGTGCCTTAACCGATTTCTGTGACGTCAGCAGAGACGTTCTCTGCTGAAAACGGGTCACAGGAGTGCAAAATGAACTGCACTCCTGTGATCCATAGGAGAAGTCTAGCCAAACAAGCTTTGGCTGGGCTTCTCCTTCAAGTTCACCTTTTCATAAATAAATAAAAAAGTCAGTGGCTACGCAGCCAGTGCAGAGGACCAGGGATTTGAAAGGCCCGCTCTTCTTCCCAGATTTTTCTCAATCAGCGCGATAGTGTTTGGTCACATGACCACGTTGACCAATCAGAATCACTCTGATCCTTCCTGGAAGACCGAGGAAAGATGGTGCAGAAGAGCAGGGCCTTCAAATCCTCTGTCTGCTGCGCCGACTGCTTGGGTAATGACAGGTAATGTCAGGTCACCTTGAGGCGAGGTGACAGATGCACACCGTAGGGATCAGGAGTGCACCGCAAGGTTGTGGACCCTACGGCTGACTGCTGCGGACGGGAGACAGATCCCACTGAGGTTAGAGCATAAGATTCCCTGGGGCGCGGAGTCTAAGAGCCAGCAGGTGTTCACCAGCGCCTCTAGTGGTGAGGATGGACTTGGCTGCAACTGGCTCCAGGTCACGACCCCCCGGGTCCCCCAGCTTACACCCACAGTAGGCAACAGGAGGATAGAGATAGTGAGGGACAAAGCCAAGGTCGGGGCCACAAGCAGACAGGAATAGTCAGGGACACACCAAAAGGTCAGGATCACAGGCAAACAGGGATAGTCAAGGACACGCCAAAGTCGGTAACGGAACAACAGAAGAGCACACGGCAGGTAACAGGAAGCTAACACACAAAGGTTGATCAGCAGGGCTGGCCTGCAGTGCACAGGTTAATATAGAGCTCCCTGATAGGAGCTAGGGTGGAGCCATGCCAGAGGATGGATTACAAAAGCAGACAGGTGAGGGTCGGCTGGTCTCTAGATGAACACATGGAAACAGGTAAGCAGACAAATTATTGCATAACCATGACAGGTAATCACCCATGGAAGTAAGTGCAGCAAGGCCAGGGGAGTGAGGATGGTGTAGGGCAGTGGTCATCAACCCTATCCTCAAGACCCACTAACAGGCCAGGTTTGCAAGATAACTGAAACAGGTGATATAATTTGCTGCTCGTGATTGCAGTGTTCTAGTCTGGATCTCCTCAAGGTAATACAGAAAACCTGGCTTTCTAGTGGGCCCTGAGGACTGGGTTGATGACCACTGGTGTAGGGCGATGATGCCCAGCCTGTGGCCCTTGGATCTCAGCAGTCTCTGTAGTGGGAACATTGATTAGGGTAATAGCATTGATCTCTACTAGCCTCATGTAACGTGTTCCCTGTGTTGTATTGTCTTCTGCAGCATAATATCCCCAACCAGCAATATATCCTGTCCACACTCTCATTTCCTCTATTAGGTCTGCAGTTTCTGACAGTCCTCTCCAGCATTACATATATTGAACATTACAGTCTGTACGGCCCTTTTGTGATATCAGGGGGCCCATTTAAGGCCCCCTTTAGCTTATAAATTGACAATTATTGGTGTAGGATGTTAGTTCACCTTTTTGTTTTTTTGTGAAAAGGTGAACTTATATTTTAGACATTATGGGACAGCATATTGGTAGGTTGGCTACTATGTTTGGAACAAGAACCCAGAAAAAAACATTACCAGTTATCAGAAATTCTTTATAATTATATTGTCCTCGATGGAACACCAATTGGGTGTTGAAGGACAAGAACAGAGAGAAAGGGCAGACTGCGCAGTATATTTGCTGCATTGTTGGACATTATATTACAGTAAATACCAATCATGACAGATGTATTAGTTTGGGTTCAGGCAATGTTCTATACGTATATTACGAAGCAGGCAATGAACTTTGTACTGAACATCATGCTTAGCTCTGCATATTAGACACCAAACAGCATTTGAGCATTAAATTGATTGCATCTAAAGCCCATAATAACGCGGTATGTGTGAAATTAGACTGGACCTTACCCCCCCCCCCCCCAAAAAAAAATGAATAATTTAAACCTAAAAGAAAAAAAATTAGGATTAAAAAGAAAAAAAATACTCACTTTACACAGTGTGGGAGCTAACTCTAGTCGCATTTAATGCGGTAGTAAAGCGCAAAAAAGAAAGAAAGAAAGAAAACCGTACCTGAAAACGAAGCCCTCTAGTGGCGTGCTGTCACCGCTGACAGTGCTTCCATCTTCACCTGGTCTTCCTTCCGGATTTACGGGCAGCTATCATTTGACTGGCCAAGCTGTAATGACATAACAGCTGCCTCATGGCTCTCTCTATGAATAGCACCCCATCCATTGAATGAATGAATGAAATACTTGTATAGCGCACAATGCGAACTGAATCGCCACTGTGGCATTGGTGGTGCAGATAAAGTAAATATTTCTAAGCTGTGCACGTTTAGGAGATATTTACTATACCTATAGGTAAGCCTTATTACTTATTACTATTCATCCCGGAGAGCCTCATATGGATTGGGGAGGGGGGGGGGGGTGGCATGCTGTTTCTTTTTTTTTAAACTTTTCATTGCCGGCATTCTTTTGTTTACATATCAGCTGTCATTGGGGAAGCCCGCTGACAGCTGGTGAGTCTTCGGTTGTTAAGGACGTGGCGGACAGCTTCTTGGCCCACTCCTTAACAACCAGCTATTCTTCACACAGATTTCGAAATTGTCTATCATTTTTCGACCGATCCGAATTCAAATTGTTCTGAAAATTTGTGATTTGCTAGAAAATGAATATAGGAAACAAAATTAAACTAAATTCAATTAAATTTGTTACTATTTCATTCAGAGATTCGGATACAGCCGAAACTCCCTGAATAACCAAAAATGTATCAGAATTTATATTCGGACCAAAATGAATTGCACATGTCTCGCCAGTCCTCACCATATGACCAAGCTAACGGGACACAGGGGGAAGCTTTGAAACACATTCAGCTACATATTACAGAAAACACAAAACAAATTCACTCCCTGATCTCTTGCCTTGACTATTGCAACTCTTCTCACTGGCCTACCTTTACACAGACTGTCCCTCCTCCAAGTCTATCATGAATGCTGCTGCCAAACTCCTCCACTTTACTAACTGATCTGTGGCTGCTTCCCCTCTAAGCAAATCTGCTCTCTGGCTCCTGCTAGCCCAACAAAAAAAATGCTAAATACTAACAATAACATACAAAGCCATCCACAACATTGCCCCCCGGCTACATCACCAACCTCAGCTCGACATACCACCCAAATTATCCACTCCACTCCTCCCAAGACCTCCTGCTCTCTAGCTCCCTCATTACCCCTCCCATGCTCATCTCCAAGATTTCTCCAGAATCTTTTCCATCCTTTGTAACTCCGTACCCCGATATGTCCAATATCCCCTAACATTTCCACCTTCGAAAACTACCTAAAAACTACTTTGACCACCTCCACTAGCTTATTTCTTTCAGTTGCTACTGTGAAAACTAGCTTCCAGTTATAGAGCTTTAAAAGACATAGCCACTCGCTTTTTTCTTTTTTAAGGGCTTTTCTTGCCCTATTTTAATAAAACAATGCTCCAGAAAGCACAAAATAGGAGTTTCCCTCACAGGCATATTCAGCATTGCTCTTCCATCAAAAAAAACAAAACAAATGGCATTCAGCCTCATGGCTTACACCTGCAGCACTGCTTCTCTGGCCTCACTCTTGAGGCCCCTGTCTGTCTCTTACAGCCAGTCTTTGCACACGCTTGGACCATAGGCATAGCAGCACCTTGCTGCTTTGGCTCCCACCTCTCTTCAAGGTGGAGCCTTTCTGACTCCTGGGCCAAGATCTCCTCTCTCTGTCGAGGTGAAGCCTAGAACCCTAATCAGGTCTCTCCTAAAAGCCCAGCACACACCTGCCCAATTGTGCAGGTCATCCAGGCACCTAACACTTCTGCTCAGTTATGCTCTCCTGGTCTCCATTCCCGCTCCCCACAGGGGTAAGTGCGGGGCTAGTGGGGCCAAAGGGACGAACGAGCGAGCAATGAGGGGGGTTTGGTGGGGGATCAACCGACCCGGGGGGGTATGGGGGTGGCGTGTGGTTTGTTTGCCTTCCCCCCAAATGGAGCACCAGATGCCACTGGTCTGCGCAAAATGATCAATGGTTTGCTTGCTTATGACTAATGGCGTGTATATACGACCGGTTTTCCCGTCGGAATAAACTCTGAAGGTTTTTCCGACAGAGTTCCTCTGAAACTGTCTTGCGTACAAACGATCACACCAAAGTCCGATCGTTAAGAATGTGGTGAGGTACAGCACGTACTACGGGACTAGAAAAAGGAAGTTCAATAGCCAGTATCCAATAGCCTCCGCCTCGTATTTGCTTCAGAGCATGCGCCGTTTTTGGTCCGTCGGAACAGCATACAGACGAGCGGTTTTCCCGATAGGAATTGGTTTCCGATGGATATATTTAAAATGTGTTCTATTTCTAGGTCCGTCAGAATTATCGTTAAAAAAAAAGTCCAATGAGGCATAAACACGATCGGAATATACGATGAAAAGCTTCCATCTGACTTTTTTTGACGGACATTCCTCTCGTGTGTACGCAGTATCACTTTCAATTCACGAAACTTTTATTAAAAAAACAAAACGCTCTTGTATCATGAGGTTTTCAAATAATACGTGTGCTATATAGGAATGCTCTTCTTGTCCCTTACAACCAATCACCTGTAGCGTTACCCCCCAAAGGGCTGCTAAATGTAACCGGTTCTTTCCCAAACAGTATGTAAGCCACCAATCACCCAAGCCAATGTTGCTCAACTCCAGTCCTCAAGTACCCACAACAGGTCATGTTTTCAGGATTTCCCTCCGATGAAATGGCTGTGGTAAGTACTAAGGCAGTGAAACTGATCAAATCACCTGTGCAAAATAATGGAGAGCCTGAAAGCATGACCTGTTGGGGGTACTTGAGGACTGAAGTTGAGAAACATTGACCCAAGCAACAGTCCATGCAATCTGGCTCCAACGAAAAGTCTAGGGGTTTGTCTCTTTATGATGTATTGCTTGCAGAACTTGTAATGAGAGAGGAGCTTGGGGACATGGTAAACTACAAAATGGTTACCAGGCATAGGCATGTGCAGGGGAATGTTGGGTGTGCCTGGGCGCATATTAATCACCCGGGGCACTAATGTCTGATCCAGTGTACAGAAGAGTGTGGGGCACATCACCCTAATGGAAGGGGGACCCACTGTGACTGTGCCTGACATGCACTACACACTGCTAGTAAACTATTGTATTTTACCAGCAGCACTGGATCAGCTGCATCATCTCCTCATGTCCCTTGCAGCCAACCAGCAGGAGTGGGAGAGGGTGCCAGTGAGCTGGGGGCAGGGGCACTGTACTGTGCCGATCCAATCAGCAGTGCTCAGAACAGTATGCTGTATAAACAAGATGGAGGAGGCTGAGTCTGCTCCACCTCCCATCTTATCCCTGCCCCGCCCCACACTCCACCCCCTGACTTGCACACGCTGCTGTGAAAGGGCTTGTAATGAAGGTGGCAGATTTAAATATACAGTACATCACACAGCAGCTCTAGATCTTGGCTGCCTGAGGCTAGGAGAGCCCAGCCTGGGGTCATGATTGTGAGTAGCAGGCATACTAAACACCCCCCTCTCTTACCTCTCTTCACTCCCTCTCAACCCTCCTCTCTCTTTCGCCCTCTCTCTTTCTCTCACCCTCTCTCTCTCTTGCCTCCCACCTGTTGCTCCCCTCTCTCCCACCCCCTCTCTCTCTCTCACACCCCGTGTCTCTCTCACCCCTCCCCTCTCTTTTTCTCTCACCCCCCATATGTCTCTCTCTTTTACCCACTGTTTCCCTCTCTCACCCCTTCTCTCTGTTCTGTCTCTCACCCCCCATATCTCTCTCTCTCGCCCCCTTTCCCTCATCCCCCCTTTCTGTCACCCCCTCTCTCTCACCCCTTTATCTCTACCTCTCTCTCTCACCCCCTCGTTCTCTCATCCCCTCTCTCTCTTACCCCCCTCTGCCCCCTCTACCCTCTGTCTCCCCCCACTCTCCCCTCTGTCTCTCACACCTCTCTCTATCTCTCTCTTGTCCATCCTCTCTCTCCCCCTATTTCTCTTATCCCCCTTTCTCTCACTCCCTCCCCCCACTCACTCCCCTCTTTCTTTCTCTCACCTCCCATATCTCTCTCTCATCCCCTGTGTTTATCTCTCACCCCCTTCTCTCACCCCCTCTCCCTCACCCCCTCGCTCCTCCTATTTAAGAGTGTGTGTGTCTGTATTTATATATATATATATATATATATCGCATGTGTGTTTGAGCTTTGAGATGCACACCCTAATGCACACCTATGTTAGCAGGCAACAGTTAGGCCGCGTACACACGCGGGGACTGTTCGCCCAACTTTGTCCGCTGAACAGTGTTTCGGCGGACAGTCCGCCCGTGTGTGGGCTTTCAGCGGACAGTTTCAGCGAACAGTTTGCTGAACAAGGTTTTTCGGAATTTCCGAAAAACTGTCCGCTGAAACTTTGTTTCAGCGAACAGTCCCCTCGTGTGTAGGCTTGTTCGTCAAACTAAGTTCCGCGCATGCTCAGAAAGGATTTACACGCCGAAAGTTGTAATGCAGTGTATAGGACGTTGTATTTTCCGTCCCGTCGTACGTGCCGTTCACGTCATCGCGCACGGTTTCAGCAAACTGTTCGTTCGTCGTGTGTGGGCAAGTCCGTCCATGCTAATTTTGAGCGGACTGTTTGCTGAAACTGTTTGACGGACAAAGTTGAGCGAACAGTCCCCGCGTGTGTACGCGGCCTTAGAGGACAATCTTCTCCCAAAGTAAATGTGAACACTGAACAGTCTATTCCCTTACAGTTGAAGACCGTGGGAGCAAATCTAGTTACCTTGTTCCAATGTACACTTTCAGATCACAATGGCCTCCTCTGGTGAGAGAGATAATCCTTCTGCAGACCAGATCCCTTAAAGAAAGCTGGCAGTCAGGCTGTTTCTAGGTCCTAGCACTGCAGCTCCTGAAACTTTGCAGAACGGCAACCCAGTGCTTAAGCTACCTCAGGGGGAACAGGCCCCTAATGCTGGGAATTCTCCTTCCTGGGGAAAGACAATCTCTCCAGGGCCTCAGACTATTTATCAGCTGCCCATCTGCCATTTGGGCACATTTCCCCAGGGATTGGCTAAGCCCTGATCAACATTCAGACTGGATATTTGAATTCTCTCTTCCTGTGCTCTAGCCTGTGAAACCCTGAACAGACCAGGCCAAACATTCCCTACTCCCTTTTACAGAATTACAGAAGGAGCCAAAAGCAAAATTTACCTAGAAGCCTAACTAGGAGGGTACTACAAACCTTTCCCAAGGGATTGGCTAGGCCCTAATCAACATTCAGACTGGCTATTTGAATTCTCCCTTCCTATGCTCTAGAAGCTTCTAAGATTATAAGAAGCTTCTTCTAGAGGCAGGGGGAAGCAATCAAACTCCCAGCCAGTGAAACCCTGAACAGACCAGACCAAACAATCTCTGCTCCCCTGATTACAGAGGAGCCAAAAACTACATTTAGCTAACAGCCTAACTAGGGGGTGATACACACCTTTCAGATATAATGTCTGAAAGGCAAAAATTATAACGAAACAAGGATTCTGATTGATTTTGAAATGTTTTCCTTCTCATACAAAAGGCCTTGTGAGTTTTAATCCTGCCAATTTACAGATATTCAAATCCACAGATCATCTGCTGGCTCCTATACCCCGTCACTGCTCCAACGTAGGAATATAAGAAGATGAAGAGTTGTACTCCATAGTTAAAGTGGTTGTAAACTTCAGACTATTATCAGCTGCCTACACGGTTAAGGAGATATTTTCCTAAAATTGGGCACCAATGTAGATAACAGAGCCGGCGAACTGGGCGTGCCGTTAGTGAAGGCGATCATGCCATCATGGACAGCTCCTGCGCAGATGTGCTGGAGTGGTATCGCTACTCTGGCACTGTGACTGGCCAAAGCAGCGATGCCGGAAGTCACCCCGGGTATCATGGCGGTGACGGAGGACGTGGACGAGGGTCGCTTCAGGGGCTTAGATTTCAGGTAAGTACTTCATAATGAGCTAATATGCTATGCATACTAGCTCATTATGCCTTTGTCCTTCAGGGTTTTTCTTTGTTTTTGTTTTTTTATTAGAGAGGGTTTACTTCCTCTTTAATTCACTTTTGATACTGTATTCTGTTAAAAAAAAGGAAAATAAAGTGGTTGCATACATATAGGGGTTGATATGCTAAAGGCAAGTAGTCTGTGCACTTTGTTCAAGTGCAGTTTCTCCAGAGCCTACTAAATGAGGTAACGCTTCTCTTTGTAAAGAATACCCAATCAAAAAAAATGCATTTTTGCTTGCACACAATTTTGTGATGGAAGCCAGCAGAGCTTCCTCTTATCCTCTAAGCTTTGGAGCAACTGCACTTGCAAAGTGCACACAGTCTGTTTGCCTTTAGTAAATCCACTCCGATGAGATTCTAAGTTTTGAGCATTTTCAGGCGTACAGCATCAAACTACAAGATGCTCAGGTGTGAATGGGGGCTAAATTCTACTATCCTCCTATATAAGTGACGTTAGCCTCAGCCTGCTTTGTGGTCTCGCTCCCTATCTCCTTGGGAAATGAGTGAGAAGTAGCATTAATATTAGCAAGTGAGC